>NW_005054297.1:263899-340978 GCF_000277835.1 Geospiza fortis | reverse complement strand
TAAGATGCATTTTTCAGTCAAAAACTATTTTGCATGTTCAGTTATACAAAAGGTCTTGCTAAACCTGAAAGCAAGCTCAAATGCCTGGGGTACAAATAACTATAAAGACTTCAATACAACTTCAATCTCCATATTTTTAATACTGTTTCTGACTCCCTCCATGTGCTTATACCCTGGAAGTTCCTTCATAGTCATTTGATGTTTCTGTGGGCTTTCCTTCTCTCCAATGCCAATCCTAATCCAAACCCTAACTTTAGCATGAATCCTAAACCTAAACCTAGTGCAGGGGCTGAGGCTTGGCCTTAGCTCAAGACACAATACATGGCAAGAAGAAAAGGTTCTCAGGAGACCCTTGAAATCCAGTACTTGCTTTGGCAGTCACTTCCCAACCCCATTCAAGTTACAGCTCTAGGCTTTTTCCTTCCCTCAGCAATAAATACAAAATTTACCTTAACTTCATCTCAGGAGGTGCAATAGAGACAGAAGCTAGAGGTGCAGCTGGAATGATACAGGGATTTGTGACATGGGCTCAAAATTAAACAGCATCCTAGGTATAGTGTTAATGTGCAGGGCTAAAGTTGGGAAAGGGAAAAGGAGCACAACTGCAGCTGGAGCAGGTAAAAACTGAGAGAAGCACTGAACTATAAAAGCAATTCTTAACTGAGAATTTCTTCCTCTATGGGGATGAAAACCTTAGTCTCAGGGTCCTCATGGCACTAGGGTAAGGATTAGGGTCAAGGTAAGGGTTGGGAGAAACTCAGCATAAAGCATGGGGCATGGGGCTGATAATGTCTCTGAGAGGAAAGAGCAGGCTCCAAAACACCTCTTTCCTGACAATTGTTCATATCAGACATTGGGCTGGCCTTTTGGAAAGGCTCTGCTCTTTTACCCATTGGTAAGTGCCTTTGATCCCTCTTGGTGTTGTGTAAGTAGACTTTGGGGGAGGCAGAATAGCATTATTATAATTTTTAATGACACAATCACCATTTTCAGTGTAGTTTAGGAAAGCATTTCAATATGAAAAGTATGTAATGAGGATGAACAGGAATTATTTAGCATAGTAACACAGGAAATATGTAAAGTGATGGGCTTTGGGACATGAAAAGAGAGAGGAAACAGTAAAAAAAGAAAGTTTAGCTCAAGTCTCAAGAAAAGCTCTCTCTCCCTTTAAGATTAATTAATAAACTACATAGGTGAAAGTGCTCCTATCTATGATACTGAGTAAAGGATGGGTGCTAAGGTTTAGGCATTTGATAAGATATATTAGACATGGTTTAATAACTCTTTCCAAAAATTATATTCCTTTAAAAAATGAAGTTTTCACGCTCCATTTAACATTCTAAAAACAGTACATTTGAATGCTTAGACTAAAAACACAGATACAATTTTGTATGGAATAAAATTCTTTGTTTTCCAGTATTTTCCACTGCCTCTAATAGGTGATACAAAGTACTTGCCCTGTTTAATAATTCAATATTATATTTTTCTCTGATTGCCTATCCACATTTTTGAGGCTTTTAAAATAGCAAGGATTTTATTTCCCACTAGTTGAACAAATTTAAAGCTTAAAACATCAGGGACCAAAATGTTCAAATCAAATTTGGTTCTGAGAAGAGAAGGGATCAATCTCAAGGGAAATTTAAGAAGAAGGTTAATGTCATCAGGACTATTGAAAGCATTACTTTCACAATTAATTTATAAAGAAAATAAATAGTTCCTGCCTAATTTATCACTATTTTGGGTACATTTATGGGTGCTTTTCTTTGCATTCATGTGGCTTAATGCTTGCATGTACCTTGTCCACCCACTGCTTATTTAGGCTCATGTGGAAAGGTTTCAGCACTATTTCTGCAAAAGACGCCTTGCATGGCATGCATGGAATAACTTAATTTAACAAGGCCAAAAGACCATGATTCCTTTAGATACTCCTAAATGGCAGCTTTTTCTATGTTCCAGTGACTCTTTGAGACAAATTTTCTACTACAGAACCTTGGAGGTGTCTGGAGTCAGTGCAGCCAGCAAGCTGTACACTAACTGAAGCCTTAAATTCCCTGGGCCTGGATCAATGGCTGAGATTCACCTCTTCTCCCTCACACTTTTCCTACCATTTTGTTATAGCTTTTGGTTTGCATTAACTGCCCGCACAGCCCTGGGCTATAAACAGGGTGCAGCATGCACCCTTGTTGGAGCAGGCACTTCTGGAAGGGAGTCTGTGTGTTTAATGACAACTATGGAATCACTATGGGGAAAGCACTGTGGAGGGCCCCTGCTGCACTGTGACCCTCTTTGTCTCATTCTAGATGGCCTAGGAATGGATGGGAAGTTTTATTACCTCTTAGTCCTTTTTTGTTTTGGTTTGGTTTTTTTGTTTTCTTTCACCATTCAGTTAAAGTTACAGATTCCGTGAGCGAATCCTTGTGCAACTGAATCTATTTCAACATCCTTTGTGCAAAAGATTATTTTCTTGGCTAGGGCCAAGCACATATTTATGAGTCCAAACATGCCAAGAGCAATACTATATGTCAGTCACACAGTATGGTATTAAGTGTACCTTTCTTAAGTGTACTCCACTTCCTCAGCACGTTAGAGCTGACCTTCTCCTGACCTTCCTCTCTAACCTCAACAAAGCTTGCTGCTTGGAGGATTGCATGGAGTGCCAGTTCAGGTACCCTAAATACGAGGCAATTCACAAAACATGGTTATTCAAAAAACTCACTTTGTTCCTTTTGAACTCCTAATGTTCTTAGTAACCGATGGATACAGGTTAGGATCCACCCTCCTTATAAATCCAAAGCTTTTTAGATGTTGCATAGAAGCTCTGATACTTCACTCAGCCAAGACACTGTGAAACTGCAGACATCATCAGATGTTTAAATGCCTGAAGTGGGTAATGTACAGGGAAGGAAGAGGTTTTAGACAATTTTTCTTAAACTGTTCAACAGAACTTGTGCCTCTTATCCCTTCAAATAAATAGGGACATTCCTTTTTCTTCATTCAAAACTTATTTATTTTAGATTTTGCTAGAAGGTTTTTTCCTTCACTGCAGTGACTTATTGAGTGGTATCCTACTGGAGGACAGAGCAAGGGTCTTCTAAAAGCTGTTGTACCAGGAATAGTAACACTAATTTACATGATCACCTAGTTCTTGAGGCTCATCATCTTCACATACAGGAATGCATTTGTGTGCTACTGATTCCGAAAACACTCAGTTTCAAAACTCTAGAAATTTGGTTTTGTGGATTACACTGTTAAAAAAAATATATTTAAAGACACTGTAGATCACACAAACTCAGTTATTAAATAATTCAGGGACTGCATTTCCTAGGTTAGACTACTATGATTTTTCTTCTCTTCCATCACCATGGCAGAATTATATCACTGAAAGTACACAAGAGTAGAAGTTATTTCTTTTGTTGCTTTGAAACAATGAATGGGAAAGGGAGCTGAAAATTGAAGCAGCTGCTGCCAAAGTTGTGCATAAGTCTGCAGAGAATCCTTCTGCCAATTACTTTTTTGTCCTGTCTATATGACTTAAGTTCCCAAAGTGTTGCAGACTGTATCCTCCATTAGGGAGTTACTAAAATGATAGGAACTAGCAAACATCACAAAAATATTTACATTAATTTTCATCTCATTTGGGAAAATAATTTCTTTTGGCTGTGATTTACTTTCCAGTTGCAATTTATGCAAATTCTGTATGGAGACTAAGTTGAAGAAAGCTCTTGGATGTGTGAGGACAGAAAATTTCCTGTTAAGCCCAAAAGGTGCCATATTTGTACCAGAAATAGCTGGAATTTTTCAGTTACAGGACAAAAAAATATCATCTGCATGACATGGCTAATCCAAATAAAGGCCCCTGATTTATAAGGCAGAATTGGAGGTTACACTTGTCGTTGGAGTCTAAGGGATGTGTAAGCTACACATTTTGTTTGTAACTCAGGTAGGTCAGCTTCAAAATTCAGTCCTATACAGACAGCTCTGTAGCTATATTAGTTGTATTCCACCACCAAATATTTCCCAGGGCTCCAAATATGCCACCTATGCTGTCACCACAGATCTCTGCTGCCAACAGAGCTGGTTGTTCCACTTCTGACACATCCATACAAGCTGCTGTCATGTTCTCCAGCACAGCAAAACCTTTAAACATATTTTGAATATTATCAATGTTTAAAATTATGTATGTTCATTTACATGAGGAAAAATGAAGCAAAGTCAGTAATTAACTTATGTAGTATCACAGACAGGCCATAGTAGAAAAAGGTTTTAAAGCTGTAGTCTCATAAACTGAATTGTTTCATGCCACTAAAATGGCATGAGTTAGTGAGGGCAGAACTTCTACAATGCTGATGAAGAATAAGAAGAATCATGAACCAAATAGCCCAGCAGCTATGCTGTTTCTTTTGATATTATGTAAGGTACATCATATAAATGAACGAATTCTTTTCAGAAAATCCTCTTAGAACTTACAGCTTTTGTTGTTTTCTCTTGATGCAGCTTTTTGCTCTGAGTGCTGGCAGCCAAGTGAAATTTACTCACATCCCGATGGCCATGTGGAGCTGGTGCTTCAGTGAGCAGAATTTGAGTAAAGTCTTCTTTGCTGCCAGCAGTCAAAGCAGAACATACAGTATTTCCAGGGAGAATGCCACATTTGGGAATGCAAGAAAATACAGATGGCCAAAGGCAACTTGAAAGCTGGGTTATGCAGAGGAAGAAACGAAGCAAGAAGAAAACTGGAGCCTAGAGAAAGAAAGGAGAGGCAAAATCAGACAGGACATACAAGTGAAGTGAACTTCAGTCACTGTAATAGGCACAGTTCTGCACATTACAGTCCAGTTACCTTTTCTATCAACTCTAGATGAACAAATAACTTCCAAACACAAAATGGAAAAGATATTTATCTCTATAAGTGAATAATCAATTTTCATTTTGATGCCTTAGGTGATCATTGCATCTTATTTCCATTCTATTTCACTGTGTAAATCCAGTTGTTGCTTTTTCTCAAGCTGACAATCTCTGAAAAACACACAGCAGAAGAGAGGCTCCTCCTTTAAAGTGAATTCTTGAAGTCTCCTTGGAATATCCATGTAGAAAAGGTACATTTAACTAAACACCTACATAGTAGAGCTGCTAGAACATTTTAGGAATATGGAAAGCTGACAAATCTGTTTCAACAAAGTTGTGAGCTGTAAGTTTCTGTGATTCAAGTTCTGAGGGAACAAAACAAAACCTGACCTGCCTTGCTCTAAAAAAAGCATTAAATGCCTTTTAAGTGCCATTTCCTTCTCAAAAACAAAGGAAAAAGAGGCGCTTTTTAATTCTAACATGGAATAAAAACAAATTTTGAAATCCAAGAAACTTCTATAAAACAGCACTGCTATTCCCCAGCCACTTCTCAAATTCATTGTACTAGCTGAAAAACCAGTTTCACCTCAGCAGGTTCACTGTATAATTTTTGCCCCAGTTATTGAGAGGGTAGACCCTTTCTTATTTCTTCAGTACAGAGAGGTTATCAGTTATAAAATTAATTGATTGCTTGCCAACATGCATCTAAATCCAAATATTTGTGCAATTCAACATAAATTCACCACTGCATCTAGCTGTGTGTCATTGAGCTCTGTAGTCCCATTTTAATGGAATACTTGATGAAGCTGATGTGCATATTTTCATCTCACACATACAAATTCATCATGAGAATGATTGCCTTCAGCAAACAAAATAACACATGTGACATTACAAAAATAGACATACCTTTCTGAAAATATAGAAAGAACAAAATGAAAGACATAATGGCCAGTGAAAAATCTGCCTGAAATTCAAGGTTCTGAAAAGCGTCTTATCTGTGTCAAAAGAAGAATGGAGAGTGAAGTGGGGGGGGAAAAATCATCATTAGAATTATACAAAAAATAATTCAATCTGACAATCTGAAAGAAAAAAAAAAAAAAGCCTTATAGCAATCATGAAATTATAGTTTTTTGATCCTTGGAGAACTAAGGAGGGGGGGTCAGCAGAACTGCCACCTTGGACTTCCAGAGGGCAGATTTTGGCCTGTTGACTGGTTGAGAGGCTCTATCAGGAGGGAGTCCTGTAGGTTAAAGGGGTCTAGCAATTCTGGACAGTCTTCAAGAAGAAAATATTAAAGTAGCAGAATCAGCCCATCCCCTTATGCTTTGGGGTAGAAGATAGGCTGGAAGAAGATCTGGTTGATCTTCTGAATCAGAAAAAGCTCTGGTTGAATAGAGCTTTGTCTGGGACAAAAAAACATACTATATGAACTTTGGAAGAAGGGACAGAAAACTCAGGAGAACTACAGGGATGTTGTGAGGTTATCCAGGGAGAAAATTACAAGGATCAAAGCCCAAACAGAAATAAATCCAGCAACTGATGTAAAAGATAATACAAAGGTTCCTATAAATATATTGGCAACAAAAGGAAGGCTAAGGACAATCTCCATCCTTTACTGGATGCAAGGGGAAATATAATGACAAAGAATAAGGAAAACGATGCAGTACCTAATGCTTTCTTTGCCTCAGTCCTTAATAGCAAGGCCATTTGTTCTACCATATCCAGCCCTCTGCACTGGAAAACAGGGACAGGGAGCAGAATGAAACACCCATAATCCAAGGGGAAATGGTCAGTGACCTGCTTTGCCATTTAGGGCCTTCCATGGGGCTGGAAGGCAAACACCCACGAGTTCCTCATGCAGTGGCTGAAGTGCTCAGAAAGATACTTTCCATCATTTACCAGCACTCCTGGTGAACTGTGATGGTCCAAGATGACTGGAGGTCTGTAAAAGTGACAAGAGCAGAAGGAGGATCTGAGGAATTACAGCCCTGTCATCCTGACCTCAGTGCCAGGGAAGGGCCAGGAAGAGATCAGCTTGAGTGCCATAACAGGGCAAAAGAGGAGATCAGGCCCAGCCACCATTGGTTTATGAAAGGCATGTCCTTCTTGATCAACTTGATCTCCTTCTATGAC
This sequence comes from Geospiza fortis, assembly GCF_000277835.1. NCBI lineage: Eukaryota > Metazoa > Chordata > Aves > Passeriformes > Thraupidae > Geospiza > Geospiza fortis. The sequence goes on along the minus strand of NW_005054297.1, from coordinate 334,003 downwards.
CAGGTGATCCATTTAGTGGATGAGGGAAAGGGTATGAATGTGTTTACCTGGAAAGTCTTTGACTCCATTTTCCTTAACATTCTTGTGTAGTAACATTCTAGTTATGACTTGGACAGCCACACTGCTTACTGGGTACTAAACTGGCTGGATGGCCAAGCTCAGAGAATGGTGATGGATGGAGCAACATCCAGCTGGTGGCCTGTCACCAGTGGTGCTCTCCAGGGCACCTCAAATATTGAGGTCAGGCCTGTTTAATATTGACAACCTGAACAAGCAGATTGAGTGCACCCTCTGTCAATTTGCAGATGGCTCTAAGTTGGGAAATGTTGATCTGATGAAGAGTGGGAAGACTCTGCAAAGTGATCTGGACAGGCTGGATTGATGGGCCAAGCCCAAGTTTATGAGGTTCAAACAGTTCAAATGCCAGGCCCTGCCCTTGGCTCACAATAACCCCAGGCAGTGCTACAGAGTGGGGCAGAGTGGCTGGAAGCTGCCCAGTGGAAAAGGACCTGGGGGTGCTGGTTGACACTGACTGAACATGAGCCAGAGTGGATCCAGGTGGCCAAGAAGGCCAATGGCAACCTGGTTTATATCAGGAATAATGTACCCAGCAGGATCAGGGCAGTGATTGTCCCCTTGTACTTGGCATTGGTGAGGCCACACCTTGAATCCTGTGTCCAGTTCTGGGCCACTCAATTCAGGAAGGGCATTGGGGTGCTGGAGCATGTCCAGGGAAGGGAACAAAGCTGGTGAAGGGTCTGGAGCACAAGTCCTATGAGGGGCAGCTGAGGGAGCTGCGGGTACTCAGGCTGGAAAAAAGTAGGCTCAGGGAAGACCTTGTCCCTACCTGAAACTTGCAGTGAGGTGGGGGTCTGTCTCTTCTCCCAGGCAGCAAGTAACTGGATGAGAGAATATAGCAGGGAAGGTTTAGATTGGATATTAGGAAAAATGTCTTCACAGAAAGGGTTGTCAAGCATTGGAATAGGCTGCACAGAGAAGCGGTGAAATTACCATCCTGTAAGTATTCAAAAATTGTTTAGATGTGAAGCTTTGGAACACAGTTTAATGGTGGGCTTGACAGGGCAGGGTTAATCATTAGTCTTAATGGTCTTAAAGGTCCCCTACAACCTAAATAAGACCATGATTCTACAAGCCATTTGAAAAGTCGAATCTAATTGGCAAGCCATTCCCTTTTGCAAGTTGGTTGAGGATCTTTATTGTTCTTCAACACACTTTCACTGACTAAATATATTCCCATGTGTTCCTGCAAGTTTCAGGCAACAGTGTCCTGGATGAAAATTATTCCAGAAAGACTACTGCTACTTTGTGGTCTTTCTCTTATTGATTTTAATTTATTCCCTGGATGTTTCATTAAGAGGCTGCGAGTTCTGAAAATATTAATAGAGGTTTAAATAAGACTATTTTCCTTCCATTGGTCTCTCATATCTCAGCCATTCAATCTTTCCACCTAATTTGATACACAGTTGTAAATGTACTTTTCATGCATGTTGTTTTTCCAAATTTTTTTTTTCTAGTGAGACTGCACATCACAGAAGCAAACACCCACAAATAAAAAGGACAATTCCTCATCTATAGTAAGTCAGCAAAACTTAGGTGACAGACTTCCAACATCTAGTAATTTTGTATACACCAAAACATCATTTGTGACGCAAGAAGACAAGATGATTCTATTCTGTGTTTCACCTCTGTCTTAATACTTTCCCTCTCTACCAGCTTTCAGGGCTAAGCTGCAGTATACAATGATACCATCTGGGATAAGAAGCCACATTCTTCCTTTGACTTTTATCCTAGAAAGTGAGTAAACATGGAAAGAGTTCCAGTCTGGTACTCAGCACAGGCTACACAGCACAGCAGAGGAGCAAGCCCAGTCTCTTGAGCCAGCAAAGCAGCAGCAGTTCTGCTCAATTCCCAGCCCAGAGCTCTCAGCTGTGATATGAGCAGGCCCAACAAAAAAAGTCCTGTCACTGCACACAGCCCATTCTAGGACCAGTGCTGGATTTGGGCACAGGGAGTGGGGTAAGGGGGGCATCTTCCTTCATTTTGAGGTATTTCTAGTGCATTCGTGGATGTGCAAGAACATCTGTCAAGAACAAATCCAGTCTTAATAGGACATAAATGATGGAGAAAATTAAGCTGCTCAGTGATTTATTACTCAGCCCGTTAAAGAAAAAAGTCACATCATGTTCATAGTTTGAATTTATCTCACTTAAGAGTCCAATAACTTGCTTTGACTGATAAATTTAAAAAAGCATCTGCTTCAGACTTCTTCTTTATGTATGTATTTTTTACCAAAACTTCTCCTGAACCCCTTGTTGCCAAGTCAGACTGAGTTTAAATCTGTTGTGATAAGCAGAATACTTCAGACTTTGACTAATTTGTGTAGCTTTTTCCTGAACTTTTTCAGGTATGATAACCTCCCTTTAAAGGTGCAAATATTAGCTTTGAAGACGGTGTTTCATTAATTAGTGGTAGCTGGCAATGTTCTGAATCAATGGTTTTCCTTTGGAGAATGCTAATTTGCTGAAACCAAGCGACTGTAGTAATGCATTTGGTGTGTCAAATCTTCCAAAAAATCTGTTTTTCCCTGTGAGGTTGTTTGCTGGCTGCTGCAGAATCAGAACCTATGGGCCTCTAATACCACCACCTCAAACATTCATATTTTTTTAGAGGCAAAATGAACTGTAGCCTCAATTTCAGTCAAAACGTCCTGCTCAGTGATAACAAATGAGACAGCTCAGTCTTATTTCCTCGAAGGAAATGAGGCTTTTCATTTTTTCAGGCTATTAGTTTTCAGCTGGAAAAAAAATAAGTGCCAGTGGTTTTTTGAGATGTGCACCTTGTTTTATTTACCTGCATAATCAGATTTGCTATCTCTCTTGCACTGGTTATGGGTGATTACTGAAAGATACTTCATTTTCTAGCAATGTGATACCAGCTTTTAAAACTGCCCATACAATTTCTTAGGCATCCCCATTTCTTCTGAGGACAAACTGGACCAACGTGCTGAGGAGATGAGAAGTTTGTTCAGCAGTTCAGCAGTTGAAATATCTTTTATTGATCTCAATCTATCTCATCAGAGGCTACACTTACCTCAGACTTAAACAGGAGATAATTTTTAATGTCCCCCTTTGAAGTAAGGACTGTATCAACCCTTTGGATGGGAATAGTGATATATCCAGTACTTCACCAGCTGGTAAATCCTCCTGATGATTTTGATGACAAAAGGCAGGGTTCCACAGGAGTTTATCCTGATAACAACTGTTCCACAGCAGAGCACTCCTCCTCCCACTTTGCATGACTGCACCATGAGCCACCAGAATAAACTCATGCCACAAACTGAGCTACACTTCTTCTCTGTTAAAAAAAAAACATTAGACCCAAGCAATCTCTGCTTCAGATTGCTTTAAACTTCCATTGAACCACATTTTCAGGCTGTAATTCAACCAAATTTTTTTTCTGTAACAGTGTCTCTGCTTCAACAGCTTCACCTTTTCCCCTGCTGATGACATGCTCATACCTTATCTCAGCACTGCCCACTCAGTCATATCAGTATCTGTGCAGCTGAGCAGCGAGTCAGAGAGCTGGCCAGGTTAAGAATACCTGAGGAAATAGGTTATAACTGATCATCATCTGATACAGTTCACTCCAGCTGCAGAAATTGTACTAGGTACAAAGTAGGAAGAGAAGGAAGAGTGCCAGGAATAATTAACCTGAAGAAGGAAAGTGGACTGTGACACCACTGAATGAAGTGCTGTCAGCCTACAGCCGCTGTGAGAACAACTTTATGGGACACTCCTCCAGCTACCGAACTCTGTTTTATTTTTTCCTGCAATCAATATATATCACTAATTTAAATTACTATTTTTGACATGTATACTAACCAGAATATTTTGTATAGGTTTTCTGTGGTTCAGCTTTGTGCTAGTTTCAGCTGGGGTAGAATTGTCTCCACAGTAGCTGGTATGGGGCTGTGTGTGGATCTGTGCTGAGCACAGGGTTGATAATACAGAGATGTTTTTGTTATTGCTGAGCAGGGCTCACACAGAGCCAAGGCCTTCCCTGCTTTTTGTGCTGCCATGCTGGTGAGGGGGCTGGGGGTGCATGGGAGGGTGGGAGGAGACACAGCCAGGACAGGTGACCCAAACTGACCAAAGGGGTGTTCCAGACCATATCATATCATGTTCAGGATATAAAGTGGGAGGAAGAAAAAGGAAGGGGGGGATGTTTGGAGTGGTGGCCTTTGTCTTCTCAAGTCACAGATATGTGTGATGCAGCCCTGCTCTCCTGGAGATGCCTGAGCCCCTACCTGCCCATGGGAAGCAGCAACATAATTCCTTGTTTTGCTTTGCTTATGTGTGGCTTTTGCTTTCCCTATTAAACTGTCTTTATCTCAATTCATGCCTTTTCCAGCTCTTACCCTTCCAGTTTTCTCCCTGATCCTGCCGGTGGGGAAGTGAGCGAGTGGCTGTATGAGGCTTGGCTGCTGACTGGGGTTAAGCCACAGCAAGGTTGTAAATGGCTCCAAGTCAAAATGTCACTGGATATTTGAAGGAAAATTCTGTCTGGGTAGGTTGAGTTATCTCTTCTGTCAACAAAACTGTATGTAGCAAAAAACCCTGGTTCTCAGTTGCCTCAATATCTGTCTAAAGACCTGGCAAGTACAGAAAAGCTAGATTTGCCCATGGTAATTAGGTGGTACCTACCCATGATAAATACATTTTATATAGCTCTATCATCTCTACTAACCTTAACCTGCCCCAGCTTGGTGATTCATGCACAATTAAATCCCCATCAGTAATTTTTCCCGTAATCAATCTGAACCTTCTCCATTTACCACAGCTAGAACTGCTTTTAGGAAAAGCCTTAGTTGGAGAGTTTGTTACTTCATTACACTTAGTGTAATTTTAGACACTCTGAAAGTAGAGGAAGACAATTTCATGAATTAAATACCTGCTGAATTGAGATGTCCAGAAAAGTGCCATAAAAATATCAGGGAGCTGGAACACTTATCCTGTGAAGAAAGGCTGAGAAAGTTGGGGTTTTTCAACCTGCAGAAGAGAAGGCTGAGGGGTGACCTTTTAGCAGGCATTTAGAGGGGGCTTTAAAGAAAGATGGGGGCAAACTTTCTAGCAGGGCCTGTTGTGGTAGGACAAGAAGTAATAAACTAAAATTGGGTAGATTTAGGCTAGATAAAAGAAAGAAATTTTTTATGCTGAGGGTGGCAAAACACTGGAGCAGTTTGCCCAACAAGGTGGTGGATGCCCCATCCCTGGAAACATTTAAGACCAGGCTGCTCAGGGCCCTGAGAAACTTGATCTAGTTGAAGATGTCCCTGCTCATTGCAGGGGGTTGGGCTAGATAACCTTTAAATGTCCTTTCTAACCCAAACCATTCTATGATTCTGTGATTCTATGAACTTGCAGGTTATCTCACCTTCTGTCAAAATCAGCAAGAGTTAAGAGCACTTAGCACTTGCAGACAGCTCATAAAATCAGCTCCCAAGTGATATGTCATTTCCCTTTGTTACACTATTTGTGTGAACTTGGCTGCAGCTAATAATTATGATAATCACAGAATCATTCAGGTGGAAGGGACTCAGAAGGTCTCCACTTCAACCTGTTGTTCCAAGTAGGGTAAGCCATCAGATCAGATCTGATCAGATCATAATGCTGAGTACCAAAGCAGCTCTGATATGCAGTTGATATTTTCCTGTTTCTCATAGTATTTCCAAAATTCTTTCTTTATGAATAGAATGTGAAGTGATTCCATAAGCAGTGCCTGGGTTTTAAAATGTTCCATTACACATACTCTCAATATTTAAGTATTATCTGAATGTAGAGAAAAATATCAATGAAATCAGTTATAGATTATTTTTCTCTTGTACATTTTGAGAATCAAGGTTATTCTGCCTGACGTGCATGATTTTTCATGAAGTTGTGTTGAAATACAAAAACAACATAACGTAGTGGCCAATGAACCAATTGCAAGGAAATAAAGTTTGAGGTGAAAGCTGTAAATCCCCTGAAACATGAATTCTCTTTAAGGTTCAACTGTTCCTATCTTTCATTTGCTTGCATCCTGCTCAGCTTGAAAGAGTTTTCTGGTGGAAAAAAGAATGGACATTAAAATAATGCTAAAGAAAGATTTATGTGCTTCTCTTCAAGGCATACTTTCCTGGCATTACCCAATTCAAATTCAATTTCACTCAACTCCCACATGCTCCAGTTCACTACCCTCTTTCAATGCCTTTTCAGCACAGATGTCTTACACTGAAGCTACCTTCAATTGCTGTAGCAGTGTCAAGTCTAAAATTACAGCTCCATCCACAAATTATTTGTGTGTGGGACCATTCACTAGCCCTGTGGCCAGCTGGCACAGGACAGCCCATATTCCTGTTAAACATTATTCCAAGATGTGCAATGATGATCACTAGCTATTGATAATGGTTCCTGACCCAGGTTAACTTCTGAACAGTTGGTTCATTGCAAATATTTGAGAGCATAAAGGCTGATCTGGGTCCAAAGCTTTCTAGGGAACGTTCTGGCAATACAACAGTACATACATTTCAGTTGTGGTACAGACCTCAGGCGTGTCTGTATAATTAATTTAAACAGTGATAAGGATATGTCATAATAGCAAGAAAAAGAGTGAAGGAATAGACTGCTGTTCATGTCCCTGTTTACTTCTTTTGAGCTTTGGCTGGACATTAGCTCTGGTACACTTAGAAAAGCTGAACTCAGGACAAACCTGGCAGTTTGGTCTGCAGTGCACTCGATCTTTGTCACACCTTACCTGTCCAAACTTCCTGAATCAGGACAAAGACCTACAAAAACTATGAGGCGAGGCCAAGAGAACTGGGTTTGTTCAGCCTTGAGCAAGATAAAGGGACCTCTTAACCACCAATAAATATTGAATAGAAGGATACAGAAAGTACAGAGGCAAAATCTTTTCGAAGTACCCAGTGATAAGAAAAGACACAAAGGAAACAGGCTGGAAATTCTATTTACATGTAAGGAAAAACTCTTACAGAAGAAGTGTTTTCAAATACTAGACCAGATTGTCCACAAAGGATTCATAATTTCCATCCTTGAAGATACTACTCAGAAAATATATGGACATGGCTAGACAAGTCTGACCTAGATAAACCTGTTTCCAAAAAAGCTAGGTGACTGCCAGGGATCCTGTCCAGCCCAAATTGCCCAATTATGTTACAGTTCTAAGAAAACAAACAAAACTTTCTAGGTCCGCTCTTAACCTGTAGCTTTGGAGAAATAGCTTTTAGTATATGCTTGAGGGTTTAAAATACAAGAACAGGTATGTTGTTTTGAGAGTGAGCAAGCACAGTCCTGTAACTTAAATGAATTGGCTGGTAGGCCATTTTAGGGGGTTTAGTGTGGTCGTTTTCCTCCATGAAAACAGAATGAAGACAACAGCAAATTAAACTGCAAACTACTCGCTAGCTGTGATAGACCCTACACACGAAAGAAAATATTCATTTATCTCTAGCTCTCTTGTTCAATAAGATTGCATTTATGTGTACACAAGCTTTCTCTTCTCTATTGTTTCGACTTAGAACTGTCTGATATCTCTTTTGGAATTAGATATCTTTTGTGTATATCACATTTCTAAGATAACCTTCATATCTTTCCATCCCACCAGCTCTCCAGCTCTTTCTAAATTTACTTAGAATCCTCCACCTTTCTGTCTTTAAATCTTCATTTTTCTCCCTGATGGCATGTACCTATATTTGGGAAACAGGTTTTTGTTTGCTTATTTGTTCCTCATGATAGCTTTCAACGTAAATTGTGGATCCTGTAGTTCCTGAAATTGTCACAGTGATAGTCCAGTAGGGCCCTTTCTCCCTAAACCAAAGATCTACAGAGTGAACAACACAGTACACAGCCCAATACCTAGCCTCCCTCCAGATTTCCCTCAAAAATTCCTGATTTGGAACTCATTACTTTTAGTAATTTTTTACTCATTAAATTCCTTAGTCCCACTGCCATGAAAGTGGCATCAAATTTGAAAGTAGTCTTTGAGACAGGAAGACATATGAACACCAACTCTGGACTCTTTTTTTTATGGGCATTCATTAAAAACATTTTTAGGATGCCAGTACTGAAATTACTCTCCTCTTGCAGATACTGCAGTAATGAAGCAGCACTCTGGTGTGAGACCACACAAGAGAGGCCCTCCCCCAGGTCTGTGTTTTGTGCCAGTTTCCCATGCATTTTTCATTATCATTTATTTTTATTACCAAGCCTATCCCTAACTGCCAGTCAGTCAGCCTGCATGTAGACAGTGTGGTACTCCCACAGACAAGAAAGTCAGAAGAATTTTAAATAAGCACATTTTAAAGTGTTTACCATCTCAACCTAATTCCCAAAGTGCTACTGTGGATAGCTAGGGTGCATCCACCTACCCAATTTTGTACCCAGGAGGGAATTTCCATCAGGACAAGTGTAGATGATAAAATGGCCTTGCCATGTGTTTCCATGCATGTTTATTCATTCATATGTGTTTATTGATTCGGGTCCGCACAACTGATTTTTTGTCTGCAGTTGTGAATGGGGTTTGGCTGAAAAAGCTTAGTTCACACAAATCTCTAAACATCTGTTCAAGTTTTTCTTATTCCCACCCCCCATCTATTACAAATTCTAGGTACACACTATGGAAAGTTTTACTGCATCTTTATCAAACAGGAAAGAGAAAAAACCCACAAATAAACAAACAAAAACAACAAAAAGAATCCCACAACTAAACAAAAAATCCCACCAGCTTTCTTCACATCAAAAAAAATCAGCTCCATATAAAAGAATCAACTTCAAGCACCAGCAGTTGAATCAAATATTATTTAAGTCTGAAAAGACAGAATTTAAGATGGATACAGGTGTTGTTCAGGCCTCAGTGCAAAAGTGATCATTCATTATGAAAATTTGTCTTGAATCATTATGAAGTTTGTGTATTAGTAGGCAGATCTAGGTCAAATGTTCCCAAGAGCTGTGCTGCTAATGAAACAGGTTGAAATCTAGTTGCATTTTCATTATAATTTCCATGCATGTTTTATGAAAGCTTGTTCCTGACCAGTAGAAAACCCACCACAGTCTTTTTAATAGAAGTACTCATCAAAATGAGATTAAAATATAGGATTAAGTTTGCTTTAGTTTACCGTATTGATGAACTTTTTTGGGCTGTTTATTTTTGCCCTATTAAAATAAAGCTTACAGCGTGAGAACATATTGCATTATGTCCATTATATCTGTATTGAGGTCAGCTCTCTGTTCCACCACAACTTTCAGGTGCTTAGAGACAAATGTCCATCTGTTTCACCTGGGGTGTCTTCTGCTGCAGGATAGTCCATCTCATGGCATTGCAGAACTGTACTCCAAGAAACTAAAAAGATCACAGCCTCTTGTTTTGCCAAGGGAAGAAAAAAAACCAACTCGAACCAAAACCAACGAACCAGCCAGCCAGCCACTTTTTTTTTCATAAAACACTGTTTGAGTGCCTCATGGTATCTAATGTATTTATACAACAGATCAATAAGGGGGCCAGTTGTGCTACTGCTATCCAAGCTGGGAGCTGAAGTACAACTTGTTTTTTGGTGATGAGAAACTTATCAGAAGAAAAAAAGAAAGTAGTCAAAAAGAATTGTTTTACCACAGAATTGTACTACCATTCCCCTGAAATTGTCAACATCATAATGATGTTTTATGTAGTACTTCATGTAACAGGAACCATCCTTAGGTCTCAATACATTTATGATAGCTGAAGTGTTCTGGAAAGTATTAAAATATCTTTATCCTAAAAGAATGCAACACATCCTAGTTGCCCCATAATTTTCACTTTGCTCCTACTACCTTAGGTAATAAAAAAGAGGGAACACTTCTCAAACTGTCAACGTGCTGCATGAAACAATGGCAACCGGGTGAAAGAGGCTCCCACTCTAAGGACACCTGCAAATCTGGCATAAACTGTTAGATACTTAAATACTGGGAGAAGAGCTGAGCCAAGAGAAACTGCTGAACTTGCTCTTGGCACCTCACCAAGGGCCCCCCACTACGACATCTTCCAATTTCACAGTGGAGCTTGGATAGAAGTCAGGAGCTGTTATCATGTTCTTCCCTCTGTTTTCCAAAGTGTATAGTATCCATTTTATGGTTTTAACAAAATAATGATTTTGGTATCCATCTGTTGCTGCTGTTTCAATTATCACTGTTCCTATTTATGTATGAGATTTTTATAACCTGACTGCTTTAAAAGAGAAAAAAGTATCAACAGCAAAGTGACAGGCCACAATGCAACAGCAAAACCTACTGGTGTAAGAAATCCATTAAAGAGCCTCTTGCTAAAAGCATCCACGGTATGACATGTCATAAGAAGGGGAAGTGTAGTAAGTACAGTTAGTCTATATGAGAAATCTGGCAGGATACCATAGTACAGGACAAGATCAGCTGCTGAAAGCAGATCACAAAGGTGAGAGTCACAAAAGCAAAGAAGTGAAGATGCATTCTGCTACTGCCCCCTCATACTCAGTAAATTTACTAAGTCTGGCCACTGAAGATCTCTTTCATATTCCATGAAAGCTTTCCCACATGCAGGAGACAAAAAAAGAAATTGAGAGATAATTAATTCTTTATGACACCTGACACCTCTTCAAAATCATGGAATTCTCTCATGGATGGAGATAATACTAACTTAAAAGTCACCTCTGCACACAAAAAATTAAGTTACAGAATCCAGTCTTACAGAATACTGTTCATTGAGTATGTTGTTCTTGCTCCATATTGAGCAAGGAATCAAGTGACAGAATGTGAATACTCAAGAAGAAAGCTGCTAATATATTTTCAGTGTGCCAAAAATGTTTTTTTTTTCTGGTCCCATAAAACATAAAAAGTTCTAGACTACTTTCAGGGGTATGAGAAAAAGTCATCAAACACAGAAACAAAGTCACCAGAAAACCCCTACAGGATAATAACTCAAATGTCATTTCTTTATTTTTTATTGACTGTAATTTGTCTACCTTTTTTATTTTTTTCACCCATTAAACACGTTAGAAGACTGGACTGCAAATCCCATTTTAAAGAAGACACAATAGCTTTTGATCATACAGCTTTGACCTTATCCAATTTTTTACCGCCTATTTGCTATTTCTAAAGTATTATTCATTGCCCTTTATTACACTAATAAACTTTATTATCTTTTATAAAGCCACCAATGGTTACATGCTTGAATGGCCCTCACAAAAGAAAGCTATAATAACATAACAAGGTAAACCTAATAAAACATTCTTTGTTCTCAAAGTGTATTTGTGATAATGGACCATTACCTTTTATTTATTATTGACATAAATGTATGATGGGATTTGAACCCTCTACAGTATTAACTGTCTCAACTTGCAGAAAAAATCCAAACATTTTTTTGCTGAATATTTTGTCTCTAGTAAGAAGATAAAGAATATATTGGGAAAAAATTAAAAATTTTCCAATATTATAATTTTTATAGTCTCAGCAACTGCATGTAAGTACAGTCATCTAAATGCTAAAGTTACTTTTCCTAGTTTCATATTGAGCTAATGCTACCAACTTAAGTCACTTGAATATGTAATAAACAAGCAAAAAATTTTAGAAGGTGAAAAATGATATTGTTTGGACCCTTGAAATTCTGTCGAAACAGAGTGGAATGTCACTACGCCTGTAGTTTTATATCAGAAACCATTATTAGACCCTGTATGCATGCAACACAGACAAAACAAAGAGCATAACTAAGAAATTTATAATAATCATCCATGGTGTATACAGGTTTCATTTCATTATGTCGAGTTCTGTCTTGACACATGCCTATATACAACTTAGTAACTCCATATGGATGTTTTTCCTATAACCTCTTTCTTTGTCATATAACTTCTTGAGTTTGTTTATTTTAATTAAGTTGAAAATCCTTTTCCATTTAGGTCTGTTAGATATCTCTATACTAGAAAGATTTTAATCTAAGGTGCCTCAGTTGTGTCAAACAGATGTGAAATACTTCACTGAAGGTCCATCCAAACCTCAAGATCTTCTTTCACCCAAGACCACTGGAGGAAGAAACAAAATCAAAACCAAATTAAAAAACCCAGAACAGTACCACAACAAAATCAACAAAACCAAACATACAGTTCAAAATACACTATTTCACAAAAGCCTCTTTATCTGTGGTACAAAAAATCAGAAATTAGATTTTTAACCAGAACTATAGGTCAAACCTGTAAAAAACACCTGGAAAAAAAAGTCAGATTTAGCAGACTAGACCTGCACCTCTGCTCACCATGATACTCTATTACTTTAACACAGGCAGGACAGACACTTCAACAGACACCAGGAAACTTCCCAAATGCAATAAAACTGAACTCCAAGATGTACATAATCACACTTCTGACCTCCTTTTGTCCTACACCTCGTCATGCTTTCTCTGTCAAAATAGTGGTGTGGGATGAGCTTGTAAACAAGAAAGTAATAGCTCAGAACAACTCTGTGTTAAGGACACATTGAGCTCCCCATAACCAGTTTCATTTTTCTGACATGAGTGCCAGCATAAAATTTTGTCCTAGGGTGACGTTATGATGCTTGTATCCCCATTCATATGTTCTCTTTCTGCGGGATATTATGTTCTGTGCCTTTAAGATTGGCTTTGAAGAGGGAAAGTTTTGTTTGGGTTTTTCTTATCAGGGACACAGAGACGGGCAGTACATTAGGGCTGCTTTTGCTTTTTTGCTTTCACTTTTTGCTTTGCTCTCTCTTGCTCTTGTTTCTGCTTCGCTTCTGCTTGCTTTTGCTCCTGCTCATTAGCTAGTTTAGCTAAACAGTCCACATTTCTTCCTGGACCGTTTCTCCATTTGTTTTCGACCATCTCGAACCTGCTCTGGACTGGGACCTGGGAACACCGAGAGTTTGCGCCTTGTGGCGGCAGCAGCTGCCCAGCGCCGGAGGGACTGAGAACAGACTGACCACCCCCTGAGAGAGACTTTCTGAATTTTTCATCTTTTTCACAGTGGTGTCATGTGATATTGTTAATTTTGTGTGCTGGGGGGTGCTGTGCCTGTGAAATAAACAGGTTCTTTCCACTTTTCTCTGAGGAATCCTTCCCGAACCAGTTGGGGGGAGGGGCCGTGTGGGTTTGCTTTCTGGAGGGGCCCCTTTTGAGATTCTCTACCAAATTTGCCCTAAAGCAGGACAAATTTCCATCAGTGTCCTACTGAGAACCAGTGCTAAACAGGGATAAGACACATCCTAACTCAAGCCAACACTTTTCAGCTGTGTTGTGTGCAACATAGGCCCAGTGCTTAAGACCTCTGATGTAAATTTAAGTGGAACACTCATGAAATGCAAGACAACCATTTCCTGCAATCTGATATACTGATACAATAGGAGTAGGCTCAGATCATAGTTTCATATAATATACATCAGTCAGGCAAGTAACACATTGTAAATTATTCTTGGCCTAAGCTTAGAAAGGTCTTCCTAGTGTTCAATCTGTCTTCCCTTTGAAAAGCACATGGTACTTCTCTGGCTAGCATCCACTAGCTGGATAGAACTTGGTGGGAAATATGATGTTCCTGTAATATTTTCATTAGTATTTTTCTGCACAGTACAAAGAATAGGTTGTCTGATCAGGCAGCATGACATCCTGCAGAATCTCAGCCATTCTCTACTTGGACCATTTTTAATGCATTCTACAGTACAACATTTTCCAGAATATCTTTTTATTTTGTAAGTCTTGAGATAAGAGACAATCATTCTTCACACTTATGTAAATTGTTCTATTAGGTAAGTACCCTAGCTACCAAAAGTTCAGCCACCAGGCACACACATCACAGTCAAATTCTCTCCTGAGTGGATAGAGATTAAATTAAATAAACACTTTGTCTTTCACTATTATTTTTCTTTTAGATTCGCATCAGTGTTTCTCCCATTTGTTACAAGTTATTCTTCTATAGGCTAAGTAGCCTCTAATAGGATCTGAGATGCAAATATGTATGCCTATTATTATAGAAAAGTAGCATTATTTTTAGATTATTCAGGTTAGTAAGTACATAAAGAACTTCCCACTCTTCTGATCTAGGGAACAGAACATAGCAATGAATGTTATCAAATCAATATTCTTTGAAACTTCTGCTACTCACTCAATTCCAATCACAGGTAGACAGCAGGGAACTCATAGCTGCTCTGCCATTTATGCCAGCAACTGTTTACCCAAATGATGGCACAGTGTCATAATCTGCACGTGAATTATTTAGTTTTCTATTATTAAGCTCATTCTTAAAATATTCAGAAAGAGCTGCCAACTGGCAGTATTCTCAGGGATGCTCTGTCTTTGTCATAGGCCAAAAACCTGCCCACATTTATTAACAGAAATAACAATTTAAAGACACATATTTGTCCCCATGTTAAAATTATTTAACATTAACTTCCTAGTCATCATAACCAAACCCAACGCTAACACAATTTTTAAAAATCAAGTGAGTCACTTACCAAAGCTATAAGTTCAGTGTTGGACTAGGGCTGACTGTGTCCCCAGCTCCTTAGGATATCTGTTAGGAAATCACACTAAGTATCAGTTTCTCAGGCTGAAGGTCTCATTCTGAATCATCCTGAGAAGCAACTGCAAAGAACTCTGTGAGATAAACTGCTCATGACACTGCTGATTTCCCTTTATAGAGTTATAATCAACATCCTTTGGGGAAAATGCCATTGGAATCCCAGAATCATTCAGGCTGCAGAGGTTTTGGGATGCCCTGTTCAAAGCAAGGTAATAATTGAATTCAGAACATACTTGGAGCTTTGTCTAGTCTGGTTCTGAAAGGCAGTTGGGCCCTCAAGCTTATGAACCACACCTTCTGTTTCGGTGTCATCTGCAAATTTGATGGGGCTCCATTCTGTTTCCAACTAATTTATAAAGATATTAAACAAACAGGGTCCCAGAATAGACCCTGGGATACTTCACCTCCAACCAGCCTTCAGGCAGAGTAGAAACTATTGACTACTAACTTTTGAGCCTGGACTTTTTAAACTTATTAATTCTTTATAGCCATTTTGCAAAATGCTAACCAAGGTCAAACTTAACATTATTTAGCTCAAGAGAACTGTAGGGCTATCAATGGAGAGTTTATTTCCTCCAAGTGACCATATGCTGTGAAACAGTTCTAATTTACCATGCAGACTGAACTGATGCCTGCTGCTCTGAGGACTGAATAAGTATGAAAATGCCATAAGAAGAACTAAATTCATTCAATTAAATGTTTAGGGAAATGAAGAGTTTTTATCTTTCAGGAGCTTAATAGTTTAGGATATTTTTCCAGTGTTTTCTGATGGTCTACCCAGTATGATCACTGTCCATAAGACCAGGAGGAAGTTTAGAGTAGAAACAGACTCAGATTCTAATAGCTGTGTGGAGCTGGTGCTCAGTGAGCAAAATTGGACTAAATTCTTCTTCAGTGCCAATTCTTCTTAACTACCCAGAGCAGAGCACATTGATCATCCACAGAGACATTTGGGAAAGCAAGAAAATACTGTTGGCTGACAGTAACCTAGAAGATAGCTTATGAGATGAAAAAGGCAAGTGGAAAGAAAATCAAAGAATTAGGATACAGAGAAAGAAGGGAGAGATAGCAGAATCATAGAACATGCTGAGTTAGAAGGGACCAAGCAGGATCATTGAGTTCAACTCCTGGACCTGCACAGGACACCCCAAAAATCCCATGGTGGGACTGAGAGCATTGTCCAAATGCTTCTTGAACTCTGTCGGGCTTGCTGCTGTGACCATTTCCCCAAGGAGCCTGTTGCAGTGTCCAACCACTCTCTGATGAAAAACATTTTCCTGACATCCCACCTAAACCTCCCCTGACTCAGAGTCATGACATTTCCTTGCATCCTGTTACTGGTCATGAGAGTGATGAGGTCTGGAGCTGCCCCTCCAGTTCCCCTCACAGGGAAGCTGTAACTGCAGTGAGATCTCCCCTCAGACTCCTCTTCTCCAGTCTGAACTGACCAAGTGACCTCAGCTGCTCTTCCTACATCTTCCCCTCCTGACCCTTCATCATCCTCGTGGCCCTCCTTTGGACGTTCTCTAATAGTTTAATGGTTTTTTTATATGGGGGCACCCAGAACTGCCCCCAGCACTCGAGGTGAGGCTGCCCCAGCTCAGAGCAGAGCAGGACAATCCCCTCCCTTGCCCAGCTGGCCATGCTGTGCCTGATGCCTCCCCAGGACAGGGGTGGCACTCCCAGGAACCAGGGCACTGCTGACTCACATTCAATTTTCTCTTGATCAGGACCCCCAGGCGCCTTTCCACAGCGCTGCTTTCCAGATTCTCATTCCCTAGTCTACAAGCACAACCAGGGTTTCCCCATCCCACATGCAGAACCCAGCACTTGATTTTAAACTTTATACTGTTGGTAAGACAGACCCAAAGATTCAGGAAGGGCAAAGTGCGGTGAATTTTAGGCTCTTTCACAGACTTTTTCTTCTATCTGGAAGTGTATTGCACAATTTTTCATATTTTCTTGCAGTGGAAATACCTGTATTCTAGCTTTTATTGCCAGTTTGTAATTTCCAGTTTTTCTTGAGAATCAACACAGATCCCAGTGATGGGTTGAACCCAGGTTACAGTTGACAAAGATTTCTTTGCAGGGCCAAAACATGCCCTGTTATTTGCAGTATTTCACTATTCATTGTTTTGGAGAGTAAATCCAAGAAGACTACTTTTCCATCAGCTTTATGCCCAGCACTTCCACACAGCAAAGTAATCAAGCTTTTGGAATAACAGTAGAGAAATTCTCTTCTGCCCAGATTAGCAGAGCTATTTGGTTTCTTTATCTAGGTTCACATGCTAAATGCCCAGCAGATCCATTGAATTAACATTTGTTTTTACCTCCCATCAATACAGGCAGAATAATCAAAAAGAGGGATAACAGTGAGGGGTTGAAGGCCCTAAACATATCTCCACTCTCGGGGACTACGCAACATTCCATCTCACACTTAACAACCTACTAAAGAAAAGGAAAAAAACGCTTTTTAATAGCTCATCAGCACGTCCAATAAATCCTATCCCAAATCTGATAAATACCAGAAAATCCACATGCTACTTAGGAATTCACTTGTGTGGAAAGCAATGCCAATGCCTGTCCAAAAGAACAGTTTTCAGAGGGGGATCCAAGCGTACTCTTGTCCTCGCTTGCCCCAGTAGTGTAGTGTTATCAAGCCTGTTTGAGTGGTGTAGAGCTGTTTGGTTCTTTACTCCTCAAAGCATAGTTTGGAATCATTGGCAAGGGGTCTACTGGCCAGGGATGACTGCCAGAAAACTGGAGAGAGACATAAAAACTCCGTATTTTTTACTAGCACTCCACAGCCAAAATCCACTGAGTTCCACATTCACCCTAACTTGCATCTTCCCTGGTACCAGCCAGAATTTCAGCACAGCTTTATTCAAAGCAGGACAGGGATGAGCTTCTCTGTTTCTGCACAAGCCCAAGGACCTGCTTCCAGATAAAAAATCTAAGTTCCAGAGACAGTATAAATCTTGACACACACATGCTGAATATTCGTCTTCTGCTTAACAAAAGATGTGCAATTACTAAAACAGTGAGAGAGCAGGAATTGTGTCTATCTTCCACATGGGTTGCAGGATGAAGTACAGCCAAGTAGGGAACTTGTGCTTTAGGCTTTATTTTCTCTGCAGTTCTTGTCACAGCAGGACCATACCTGCTCCTACACACCACATCTGGAGCAGTGGAACAGCAACAATGAAACAGCATAGAAATGCATGCAATTCTTTCAGTGTCCTCGAAAACCAGAAGAAACTACTCAAATCCTTACCTACAGGAAAAGGCTCACCTGTCTGTCAATACTAACAAATTAACAATTCTCCAGCTTTCTATTAAAATAAAGAAAAGTCATACTTCAGTCTTTATTTTTCCTTTCATGTTATCCTACTATAAGATGTTTTGAAGGAACATGTACTGTTCCATACGCACAGTGTGTCTCCTCATTTTCTTTTGGTGCATTTATTATGGAAGAAAATGGGTTTTATTATTCCTTTTATTTTTCTACACTACATGAAATGAAGAGGACACAGAAGTCAGCTTCTAAATATTTATACAAATTTCTGAGTAAACTCAAGAGCAAGAAAGCTAACTGAAAAAGGGTAACCTTTCCCAAACAAGTAGATGTAAAAGTAATGGTGGTCAAGGGAATAATATAAATTAATAATTTATATGTTTCCCAAATCTTTACCTTTCTGAAGCACTCGTGTTTTTCAGCTAAAATTGAAGAAATATATAACTTGCTGGAAATGGAGGATGAATACCCCTTATGCCCTAAGTAACGTGACACCACGTCCTCTCTCAGCTACCCACTCTTCCTACAGGTTCAGTCGTCTGAGGGATGATTCTTAGCTCTATGCAATCTCCTCGGCCTTTCCTTAGTTCTCTGGTAAGCTCCATCCCTCTCCTATCACCGTATTTCATTGAGCATAACCACTTAAAGCATTTAAGCAGCATAAAACCAACAAAAGAGAGCTTTCAGATAGACAGACCATGTCTCTGAAATACAGTTCAGAGAGAAGCATCTGTCAGACAAACATCTAGGCTTACTCTTTTCTGCTTTCCATGGGACTTGTTTGACCTCAGGATGGTTTCCAGTACTTTGGTAGACATCACAAGCACAACACAGCAGAACAAAGAAACATCAGCTAGGCAGGCTCAGAAGCTGCACATATTCCAGCACATATTTCACACACAGCCAAGTGGACAGGTCTTCTCCTCTGAGAAGTATTTTTTACTTGGCTACAAGGGAATTCTGTCTTAAAGTCCAGCCAAGTGAGACAACTGGTTTAATAATGTAGCACACATTGATGCTTGTGTCAGCAAGACATAAAAGAGCAAGATGAATTATTTCTGCAACATGAAAATTGCCCATGACAAATGCCTTGTAATGCCAGGATGCAAGAAGAGAGGTGAGGAGATTGGAGTTTTTACTACTTTTTTTTTTTTTATGATACAGAAAAATAAACAGAAAATGCAATGGACATTTTCTGAGTCTAGCTGGTTCTTGTTATGTTGTTTGCCTAGAGTGATAGTATTAAACAGCTATTCACAGCTGCTTCACATTCACACTGTGCTGTCATTTAGCACTGTTACTGGGCTTCTGGGAACTCTTGGAGATAATGACACATGCTTTCATTTTAGGTAGTATTATCTGCATGTTCTTAAAATCCACTAGAGAGTGCATCAATTAACATATCCCAGATATTAATCCATAAAGCTTTCTTGTATTTTTGGTGGTTGTGATTTATTGCTTTTAAGCAATCTTATTCTTTCTGCTTTTGTTAAATAATTGTTTATTTAATCAGAGATCTGCTGGTTTATCTAAAATTTAAAAAAAATAATTTAAAAACCCAAACAACCAGGGAGAATTTTCGAAAGTCCTGAGGAACTGACAAATTTTTATTGGGCAGCGACAGGAAAGCGAAAAGGGAGAGGATTTTTATAGCTTCTATTTAAATATATTATAAAGCCTAGAGCTGTGACAATTTTTTTCTTTAACCACCAGATACTAAATACTTTGATATTAAATTCGTCAGATATTATTGTGTTGGGTTTGCATGGGTTGGATTCTGCGACAAGCTGTCAGGAAATTCCCCCATGTCTGAGAGAGCCAGTGGCAGCCAGCTCTGGGACAGACCTGCCATGGCCAAGGGTGAGCCCAGCAGAGACAGCGGTGGCGCCTGTGGGGTAAGGGCAGTGTGGAGGGCAAAAATCTACAACAGCTGCTAAAGGGAGCACAGAGAATATGTGAGAGAAACATCTGAGCAGATATTGATGGGGAGGTGCTCCAGAGGCAGTTCTGCCCCTGCAGCCCATGGAGGTCCAGGGTGGGGCTCTATATGATTAAGGGTAAAAAAATTACTGCATTTAAGAGAAAATCTTTTTGACTATTGAACAGATGTTGAATACTATAGAAGTTTAGCTCATAAGTTTGTACCTGTTGTTTTGGTTTTTTTCCTCCAAGATCAATATAATATTGTAAGTCGAATGACTGGCTTTAAAAAATGCTCACCAAGCATTTTAAAAACAAAATTTTGATATTTCAATTATGTCTTAAGATTGCATAAAAATCTCTTGCAGAAAGTCTGTGGAATTTATATACATTACCCACTTAGAAATAATTTAAGGAAAAAACAACAATAATAAATAACCAACAAAAGCCTTTCTGCATTTCCTGACAGCTGTTTGTCAGGTGTCTTATCTTCAGCACAATTAAGAGGGCTTTAAAAAGAAAGGATTGTTCACACAACAGCAGGTTGTCAGCATGTGAAGTCTTGATTTTTATTCAAGGTCATTGAAATGCAAGGTTCACTCAGATGAAAAATCTGAATATAAATGTTCAAAATATCTCTATTCCACTCTCCTTTGTAACCATAGCATAGGATTGTAAAGACTCTAGCTGAACATTCATAGAAGTTCCATGAAAGGTACTAGATAATCACAAGATAAGGGCCAAACAATCTCAGGACATTATTTTCCAATATCTGTGTGTTCAGTGCCTTTTTTTGGTAGGATTTTAGTCTGATTCTGCGGTTCTTGTGAGCCAAAGCAATGCAAATCCTTCAGGAAGAGGTCTTCCAGTTTGTATGCCTCTGAGAAGAATTAATGAAAAAAAGAGCAGCAGTAAGGGTGTTTCTTGGCCTGCCAAAAACATCCTCCACCATCTGGGTAAGCACAAATAGTCCTTCTATAAGAAATGCTTTTACATATATGGTTAGTTATTGTAATTTTGACACAAAAAAGCCTTTTTATCTTAAATAATCCTACCATTTCTATATGAAGGTGTCTGAATGAATGTGCAAAATGAGTATATATGAGCAATAGTCACGTAAAGTGTAATGATACTGATATAATGAATGCTTCTGGGAAATAAATCAAAGAAGAAACTTGCCTAAATCATAATTATGGCAAATTGTGGTTCAGGGAGGAGAATTTTGATCTTCAAAGTCATAGGCTTTATGATTCTCCTACCAGAAAGATTTCTCTCATTGAAGCAAGAACACACCCAAAATAAAGAAAAAGCAGAGGAAAGCCCATGGATTGAAAATACTAATCAGAAGTTAATCTAAAAATATACAGAATTTAATAAAAGTTAATAATTATGCCATTCTTTTTGAAACTGTGACATAGAATTCTACTCAAGATATTAAAGTCTCTTAAAATTTAAATTATTACCCCTACCCCAAACAGTAGGTGTGCTCCAGAAAGTACAGCAAGGACAGCAGCACAGCACTGGCTCTTAGAGAGACTTTGTTGAACTAGACCTGTGGGCCACATTCTTATAACATTTACATGTGTTCACGTTAAAAAATACCACTATATGGAAACAGCTCTAAAGCTCAACTTGTACTACATTTTATTACCTTATTATTATATTGTAGGTCAGTATGTGTAAAATGGGCTATATACCTTAAATAACTAATTTAATCATTCTGGATTTATTGTGACAACCACCCATGAGACAGAGATATCCAGATATGGCACCTAGGCCAACCATAGCATTGCTTGAAATCAGAGGCAATAAGGCAATAATTTGTAATTCAACCAACCATATCAAGCAGTGAAATGGATTTATGATGGTGTTCCATGAGAGAAATGAAGGTCAGTTTTCAGCAGTGAAGGTGCTGTTGACTGCAGAAGTATGTGATGAAATTATATATAAGTTTCTGTCTTCCTTAAGAAAGAGAAAAGGAACTGAATGAGCTTCTATTCTGTGGTTTAAATGATTCTCTGTCCTTTTCCATAAAACAAAATGGAAGATCATGGCAAAAGAATGATACATTGTTATTTGTCTTCAACAGCTGAAAAGAAAAATAGCATTATGTCTGCCTGAATCTAATGTTAGGAAGATATTTCATAACTTAGATTTTTTTATTATTTCACCAATAAAATTGATAATAAACATTAAAAAACCAAAACCAATATTGCCATTGATATCTTCTGCACAGATAGACAGAATCTTTCCAATGGTTGTTTTTTCAGACTACTGCAAAATTTGGGATGTTTGGGAACTAAATGCTATCAAAGTTCTGTGGGAGAGAGGAGATCCTGCTGTCTAATATCTGACAAACTTTTATTTTCTACATTATTTATTACTGTGTTGAAAATGTAACTCTGATACCAGCATCTCACCACCTTATTTCACCTTGCAGCTGCCTGCTAGGATCTTTTCTACAGATGCTCACCTATGTAAATATTTCTAAAGCTGTAATATAGGCAAATCTATAACAGATGCACCAGTGCACCTTGGGAAGGATTCTTCATGGACTTTCAACCAACAATTCTCCCTTTCCCACTATATTTTTCCTTTTTGATCTTGAGGTGCACATCTGTGCCATCTTTACTGTAACACCATACTTCACCTTTATACAAAGGGTCTGATCTTATGTGATCCCTGCATTGTAGTCCTAACTGAAAATTCTTTTGTATGTGTTTAAATTATGCTTCTTTTTAAAATGTAAGTGAAAAAAATCCAAATTTATATGAAACTCTAAGAGGAGGGTAGGAGCAAAAATGTATATCTATGAGTCAATCAGCCAGATTAGCATGAAACATCTTTTTTTTTTTTTTTTAATTCTTGTGGCTAGGATGTTAATTAAAAATTGAAATTCTCACCAATGCAGAAAAAAAAATCTCAATTCCTTAGAAACTGTTCTGGCAACTAAGTGTTTGATATAGCAAGACTTGAGAATTATTACAATGACACTGAAGTTTGCCAAAATGATGTCCAAACACTAACTGTGAATTTAATCTGTTGTCCTACCAACTCAGCTTTTAAAGCACTAGCTGTAATGAAGGCTGAGACCCAAAGCACCTGGAGCCTTTAAAGACTCAAGGATCAATTGTTATCAGAACAAGAGAAGGTGCTTAGCAGTTTGGAGGGTTGTCAGAAGGAAGTATGATGTGCATTCATTTGATTATGGTACACAAAGGATTCAGGATGAACTGTTGTATTAGACACATTTACAACAATTCTCATACATATACAGTAATACATTACACAACAATACTTATACATATACAGTAATATATTATACAACTATACTCATGCATTACAGTAATACATTATACCAGTTACATTACACCAGCATCTATCTCTACTTGTCGAGGCAGTCATAATGCAAAGGAAATACCTCAAATGTCCCATTATTGCTTGTTGGGGGCTCACCTACTTCCAGGTGTCTTGATTGGAGATAATCAGGGCCAGACCTCCTTGTGGCTTTCACCCGCCACTCTCAGCTTCACCAACACCACCTCCCCCACTCTGTCCCAGTGGGTCACAGTTGTCCTATACACTTTACACTAACACTAATACATTACAGTAAATATTACAACAGAGTCCATCCCCTCCAGGGGCTTTTCCCAAAGCACCCAGACAGGATCATCTGCAGCTAATCTAGCAGCAATTCAATGAAGGATATTGCTGCCAGACTGCCACAGAGCCCTGGTGTGTCCAAAGCTTCTCCAACCCTCTCCTGGGGTCAATCTTCTGATATTCATCCTTTCCGGGGCAATTCACCCTCTTCTCCAGGGACTCTTCTGGTCCTCACCCTCTCCTGGGGTCCTGGGATTCTTCTCTTCTCTCTTGAGGTTCCTGGTCTTTGCGGCAGCCTTCTCCTGGGCAGCCCTCTCCTAGCTCCTCGTGCAGTCTTCTGACTCTTTGGCTGACTCCACCCTTTTATGTCCCTTTCTCTTAATTACATACAGGTGTTAACACAGCTGCAACTCATTGGGGAATACTGTGCCCCCTTACAATTCTCCCTACAATAAACCAAATGAATAGTGACTTCGTATTTAGTCCTTGACTGACTACATTTCAAATATGCTGAAAGCATAAATTAATCAAAACTAGATCTACAATGGAAAGGAAGAAGGTCTAATCCTTTTGCTAATCCCCAACAAAGGAATAGAGTACTGCATGATGCAGTAACTATTTTAATGTCTACTTGAATAATTGTGCTGCATTCTATAACAAATATCATGCACACTCTCTTCTTACTCTCTTTGGACAGATGTCTGTAGTTCAGGAGAATATTTTGCAAGACAGATATTGGAATACCA
Source organism: Geospiza fortis (assembly GCF_000277835.1). NCBI lineage: Eukaryota > Metazoa > Chordata > Aves > Passeriformes > Thraupidae > Geospiza > Geospiza fortis. Next base: position 309,840 of record NW_005054297.1, on the reverse strand, counting down.
GTTTGTGATTTATAAAAATAAACAAGGAAGAAATCACATTGATTAAAATCTTACCAAACCTTAGAGATCTGGATAGCCCACTAGTACAAATGTTTTCTGGTCATGCTTCTCCCAGAGAGGCTACAGGAATGGCTTCAGTGAGCAGCTGCCAGAAGCTTCCCCTGTGTCCAACTGAGGCAATGCAGTTGGCTCCTAGACCTGCCACTGGCCCAGGCTGAACCCATCAGTGACGGTGGTAGTGCCTTTCTCCTTTTTATATATGCCTAAATATTATATTAGGCATATATAAAAAGGGAAAAAAAGTTATTATTCAGAAGACATTGGAGCCAGAGAAAGGAGGAGGGAGAATATGAGAGAGGAACAACCAACAGATACCAAGGTCAGTGCAGAAGGAAGGGCAGGAGCTGTTCCAGGAGCCAAAGCTGAGATTCCCCTCCAGCTTATATTGAAGACTGTGGTGAGGCAGCTGTGCTACCAATGGAATTCCATGGTGGAAGGGAGGTCCATCTACAGCCCGTGGAGGACCCTATGCCAGAGGAGGTACGTGCCCAAAGGAGGCTGTGATGCTGAGAAGACCATGCTAGAACAGGCTTCTGGCAGAACCTGTGGCCTCATGCACTTGTGACATGTTCTGGCTGTTCCTGAAGGACTACACCCTCTGGAAATGGACCCATGCTGGAGAAGTTTGTAAAGAACTGCAGCCTGTACTCAGTTGTAGAAATTGTCTCATGTGGGAGGGACTCCCTCGCTGGAGCAGGGGAAGGATGTGAGGAGTCCTCCCCCTAAGGAGGAAGGAGCGGAAGAGACAATATGTGATAAACTGACTGCAGACTCCTGCATCACTGGGGGGAAGAAGGCAGAGAATTTAGGAGTAAAGATGAGCCTGGGAAGAAGGGAGAGTTGGGGACCTAAGATTTGGGTTTATTTCTCATTATCCTACCCTGATTTCAGGATTGTCTGATGTTTGCAAAGCCCTAATTGCAGCTGTGGAACAGCAGTTGCCAGCAAAGAATTCTCATCCTCTCTGCCATGGTGCAACAGATTCCTTGTGGGAAGCTGTTTGCTGATAGTCAGCTAAAGGGATCATCACCTAGTGCCATTGTTTTTCTCTCCTCCTGGGATCGGGAGAACAATCAATTTCTCCTTGCCCAAGGTATATAAATAGATACCAATATAAACAGGGATACAATCCTGACTACTACAGATTCATAATGCACTCATGTAGTTATGGATAGTTATAAAGTGGAGCCTTTTCTATAGTCCCAGTGAGATGCATTGCTGGTTTACATCATTTGTTTGAAGAAATATGCATTAAAATAACTAAGTTATTGCGGTAGAAGAACTAATTACTGAAACTTTTCCCAGTCTCTAGTACTGAAAGAAGAAAGATGCAGGAGATAGGATATTGGGCTACAGGGTGCTGAGGAAGCCACCCATCTGTTTTCTTTTCCGTCTGATCAAACTAGAGTGGGAGTGGTTTCATGGAAAATACACAAAAATCTTTTTATTTCTTAATGTAATTCTGAAAATTCCTTCAGGTGAGAGCATGCAGAATATTGTTAGGAAAGAACAGAAGACTCTGTGTAAGAAGACTAATTATGCTGACTTTCATAAATTGATTAAACAATACATCATTATGATTCACAGTAATCTTCTGTTTAGTTCAAAACAGAGTTTGAGAAAAACTCTAGAAAAATGTGCAAAATGCCAAAGAAGGAGTGAGATCTGAGCATGACTGAAAGTTACTTTTAAGCCTATCTTCTTCCTTTGATGCAGGCTTATAAATCCAATTAACATTAATGAGAAATGTGTTGTGCCCATATGCAAACCATGAGTTGAGATTCCCTACTGCCCCTCCAAGATTCAAATATTGAACTGTTACATTTAAAGCATATTTTGACTTGAAAATTTTCAAAGTTTAATGTTTATTCTGCAATAATAAAACTTAATAGCAACAAAGTATAATTGCTTCAGTAATGTTTTACAAAAACATCAAAGTCTTTTATGTTTCTGCAATTTGGAAAGAAACCTCAAAAATAATATTGATGTATTTTGCACAAATCATATTGTCTACAATGCATAAATCAAAAAGTCTGACAGTTCTGTAAATATTGCATTTTAAGGTGTTCAAGTCAGATTTCTAAACAGACAAATAATAAATCGAATAGGAGGAGGCAGGATCCCTGACTTGGAGGAAAAATAATTAATCAGAGCTTAGAACTGCAAAAAAAACTATTCTTGGTTTCAAGACAACATTCTTCAAAGGAAAAAAGAGACTCTTTAAAATAGAATGGAAGACTTCAATTGTTCCCTGAAACAGATTTTAAAATGAGGAAAGTAAGGCATCTGCATTATTAATTAGAAAAATACATCCTACGAATTTTAACACTGTATTTGTTATTTTCTACTGAACACAGTGTTCCTCATAACCTGACAAGGTGATGATCTCAAAAGCAAAACAGATGGTCTTTAAAAGATCTACAGATCCTCCCTTCTAATGAATCTCAAGATTCCTATAGGATTTATAATCAAGCTACTAATACGTGTAAGAAATGTGCTTCTTCAGTAGCTTGCTTAACAATACTACTATGAAATCAATTACCTATGTCTGGTGGATTTTATGGCTGAGAGACATCTCCTTGCTGTTCCATAGCTGGTGCTGTAATGCTATTTTCTAATTATTATTCTGCCCTTCTGGATTGGGGTGTGTGCCTATAATTTTTCTTATTCCCAATTTTGTTCTCCCAGCTACTTCAAATTCAGTAAATTTTCCCATTCTACTCTCTTGGCATGGAAAAAGACCAGCATCAACTTCCCAAGCTGGGTTCTTTCACAATCCCTGTCATGTGTCCACAATTCACCTGTTTTGTATTAGACAGCTGCTGACCTGTGTCTTCTGCATTTCTGCCAACATCTCCATCTTTTAAAATTGTCTCCTCATCCCAAACTGCTTCATATTTTTTCTATCTTTTACACACTGGAAACCAATTATATCCTATTCCTTGGAAAGAGATGTTTGTGGGTTTTTCATATGGTTGTATAATGTTTCCTGGAGCATCTCTCCTGCTGTCACCTACAGCAATACGAGTTATGATGCAGTTACTACTTCAGTGGAAAAGAAAGAGCTGCATACATCATGTGTCTGGACTCAGTGTCCCACAACATCCTTCTCTCTAAATTGGAAGAGTGTGGATTTGATGGGTGGACCATTCAGTGGATAGGAAATCTGTTGCACGATCATATCCAGAGATTAGTGGTCAATGTCTCAGTGCCCAGATGAAGATCAATGATGAGTCGTAGCCCCCAGGAGCCCATAGTGGGATCAGTACTGTTTGATATCCTGATCAAAGACATAGTAGAAATGAGCATACCCTCAGTAAACTGCAGATTACACCAGGCTGAGTGGTGGGGTTGACACACATGAGGGATGGGATGCCATCCAGAGGGATCTGGACAAGTTTGAGAAGTGGGACCATGTGAACTTCATGAGACACAACAAAGCCAGGTTCAAGGTCCTGAACCTGAGTCAGGGCAGCCTCCACTATCAATATAAACTGGAGGCCGAAGGGACTGAGAGTAGACCTGCTGAGAAAGACTTGAGGCTACTGGTGGATGAAAAGCTGGACATGAGCTGGCAGTGTGTGTCTGCAGCCCAGACACACATCCTGGGCTACATCCAAAGAGGTGTGAACAGCAGGGCAAGGGAGGGGATTCTGTCCCTCTGCTCTGCTCTGGCAAGACTCCACCTGCAGTGCTGCATCCGGCCCTGGGCTCCCAGCACAGGAAGGAAGGACATGGACCTGTTACAGCCGGTCCAGAGAAGGGACAAAGTGATTGGAGGGATGGAGCATCTGTGCTATGAAGAGAGGCTGGGAGAACTGGGGCTATTCATCCTGAAGAAGAGAAGACTCCAAGGAAACTTTATTTTCACCTTTCAGTACTTAGAGGGGCAAGAGATGTGAATAGATTTTGTACAAGAGTCTGCTGCAATGGGTCAAGGAGTAATGGCTTTAAATGAAAATGGGATAGGTAAATTTAGACTGGATATAGGAAAAAATTTGTGATGAGGATGGTGAAACACAGGAAGAGGGTGCCTGGAAAGGTGGTGGATGCCCCATCCCTGGAGACATTCAAGACTAGGTTGGATGGGGCACTGAGCAGCCTGATCTCATTGAAGGTGTCCCTGGTCACTGCAGGAGAGTTTAACTAGGTGACCTTAAGGGATCCTTTCCAATCCAAACCATTTTATAATACTAGGCAGTAAAACACTTAAGGACACATATTTGTGTATTGTATAGAAAATGAAAGGAAGTCTTTCGAAAAATACCATACAAATTATCCTACATCCTTTATTTATAACATTTAATCAATGATTTTACAGATTTCTAACAGTTAACTGGTTCCTGAGGACAGCTGCAGACAGCTCAAACCTCCTGTGAAGTGTTCCTTCAAGAGTTAAGCACTCCCCGTCTTGGAGAGTTACTGCACTGGAACAATGGGATGTTTAATTGCTTCTGATTCTTTTGACTGACCAGGAAGGAAAACAAGATGAAAAATGTACATTGTATTTCACACAATTTACCCAAATATCCCCATGCTGTTATCATCATAGTTTATTATTTAAATCCAAACACAGCCAAAAAAAAAAAAAAAACCACCAGAAAAACTCTTAATTGCAAATTTCAGCTGTGTTCCATTGAAGTAATATAAGACTTCAAAACTACAAAACAACTCAGATTCTGTGAGAGTTCATAGCTCAATGGAAATCAATTGTGGAAATAGATTTATTAAATCATATAACCTAGTCCACTGACATATGCTATCTATCCCTACTATTTTTGGTGCTTTGTTCAGGTTTGTTTTCAAAGTCCTACATAACAACTGGGAAAACATCTCAATATTTCTTCAAAATTACTAAATAAAATATAATTATGAGTAGAAAAACAGATGTTTCCTGAATTTTTTGCAGAGTATATAGCTCATTAGGGGCATTGTAGTGACTCTTTTTCTGTTAAAAAGTTTGCTGCTTGGAAAAGCATCACAGCCTTTGAACTCCATTTTGGTGGTGCAGTGGGGTTTGTTTTATTTTATCTGTTCTCATATGTACTTCCACCTGTGCTACATAGAAATAATTCTCTATTCATGAAGCCCTTCAGCTAAATGTAGAGAAAAATCATGTGATCCTGCAATCTCATTTTAGTGAAATCTCATGTACTGGGCTCTTTTAATCTTCCTTCAATCCTTTGTCTTTAACCTCTATTGTTTGCTTCCGGTTTTCACTGTACTCCATCTTCTTTGTGATAATATGTTTTTTTATTTTCCATAGCAAGAATGAGATTTTTAATAAAATTTTACAACAGTGTACTTTACATGGTTTGAGGCATTATAGACATGATGTGGAGCTCTAGAGTATGCCTTCTAGTAGCCCTCAGCCAGTAAAAATTCTCTTGTTTAAGTGGAAGAGGCCTATGATTTCAGAGAAGAAAGTTGTAATTTCCTCTACATTCATCCATTCAGTTAGCTGGTAAATGTGATTTCTGAGTACACAAGCATCCGTGAATGGCTTTATAATGATCCTGCAGTAAATTAATGTGATTTAATCTGAAGAGACTTGAAGGCAGCAGCTGCATCAGATGATGTTGCCCCACTCCTGAAACACAAAAGCACTTTTTGTGGTGTATCAGAAAAGTTATTTTTTGCAGAGGGGCAAACAGGGCAAACCAAATGAAATCTAAGGCTACCATTTCAGCTACCTTACTAACAGTAGAATTGTTGATGAGAGAGTAGAGTTTCCAGAAGAAAAGAGGTGGCCATGAAGTGAAGGGAGATGAAATGCAGCCAGGAGGAAAATAAAGCTGCTGAGTTACAGCTTACACTATGAAACATTAAGAAGCAGTGAGCCCTCACAAAAGGTAGCTTAATGAAACCTGTTGGTCATAGAGATCATAATGAACCTAAAAATTGGACAATCCATTTGCTTATAAACACTGCAGATTTTCTTGAAGGTAGAATAAAGGGGAAAAAAGGAGAAAGAAATCAAAATTCAGAAATAATGATCTACGAGTAATGCAACCTTAGAAAAGCACAAACATATGTAGTATTTTCTCTCTGAGAAGATAGGAAACTATACACAAAACCAGTCAGATATTCCCTCCATTTCATTTTATGGACTATCGTATTTTACTCGATCTTTCTCAGGGATTGGCTTCTTTGGTCTCCTGCCTTGACAGAGATGACACAGCTCTTCATGAATCCTAGCTCACTGATCATCTGGTACCAGACCTGTAAACATGCCATCTGGAAATAAACCATTGTCCCAAACACTATAAAAGAAATGAGATTTGTTGCATCGCTTCCCGTACCAGGCAGCAAAAAGAGAAGATAATTATTCATTTCTCATTGCCATTAGCTATCGGAGTAGGTGGGGATTCTGTTAAAGAGCTCAGGCTTCTGACTCAGCCTCCATGTGACCCCTACTAAGGGGTTAAGCACTCAAATTTCTGAGAGATCATCTGTGTGAACCCATTTGACCAGAGCCCTCTTGTGCATGTACAGATTTTGTTTTGCAAGCTAAGACTCATAAAAACCCACACATTTCTAAAAACTTAGCAGTGTATAGCACTGTCATATATTACTGAGTTTCTACACACAGAAATCAATACCTAGTGAAACCAACTATTAGAAAAATGAAGAGTGGGAGAGAGTTAAGAATAGTATCCAATTAAAGCTGATGCAGCTTTAAGTAACAGATGTTTTTAGCAACATCTGTGAAAATGAATACACTTGTTTTTCATTCATTTTAGAGAAAAGTTTTCTTTCACAGTTCACTGTCTCCATTAGAATATATTAAACCACTTAAAGCACTTAGCACCTTTTGTGAAATTCATGTCTTCAGACATACACAGTATTTTGAAAAGTAGTGAATGCTTATTTTTTTTAACCCTTCCCAAGCATTTGGCTATTACTTCTATGCCATGGTTGTTTCTATATTCAAACCATTCATCTTCTCTTAATAAACAGTGCTAGTGAATTGTTTTCCTACATTTATAAGCATGCAGACTAAATAAGGAATATCCATTTTGCTGGTAAAATTTTAATTTGATTCATTATCTCCATGCTCTGGCACTGTACTGCTATGTAGTTTCTGGCTTAACGCGCAGCATTTGAGAGAACTTCCATCAAAAAAATGATGACGGTAACTCCCTATTTATTTATTTGTAATCAGAAAGATAAACAAACTCATTTTTCCTCACCATGAAATCATGAGAAGCTCTAAATCTAAATAAACTCACTCTAAACAACTATACACTAAGCCATGCAAGTATTATTTGCACATACTTTTTGTATGAGATCAGATAAGAAATAGGCTTATCTCTTGGATAATGGACCTACACCAGTCAGGATATTTTTAATTTGAAAGGATATTCTGTCAAAACAAAGATAGCAAATTTGGAAGATCATATATTATTGAATTTGTTTTGCTTAAACATTCTTAATGAACACATAATGAGTATGAAAAAAAAAGCCAACAGAAAGTACAACTATATGAAGGAATAGAAGAGACTGGCATCAGCCACATCAAGGAAAAACATTGCAATTGGATTGAAACCTCTCTCACTTCTTTTATATCATCAAATACATTTATGCTTCATAAGTCATGATAAAAGCTGGGACATAAATGTTTCAGGTGTTCTTTGTCTAGCAATTCAAATTAGAAAAACAAGAGGAGTTAAAAAAATCAACAAAGTAAAGGAAAAGTTTTCTATCTAGGAATCATCATGTTTATTCTGTCATTTTATATCTATTTGGCTAAACACTGTTTTATTTATAAAAATATACTGTAAGATCAAGTAGAACTCAGGGTTATAACAAAGGAGATGGATAATGGGAAGATCTTGTGAGACTAAGGGAAATAAAATTTCAGAAGTTAAAGGCAGAAAGCTCAAGCAAAATGAAAGTTTATGAGATAAAACTAGCCTGCAGAAGCAAAACCATTCAGTAGAAACATGGGATGAGGCAAAGTGGGATGGAGTGGATTGGGATGAAATGGGAAAGATGGAAAAGAATTATCAGAAAAGAATAATTAAAGCAAAACCACCAAATTGGTTATTTATGTTCCAAGGAATAGCAATTATGAACACTGAGAAAGCTTAAACCCCTAACTGTCATGAGCCAGTTGAAGAAACCGAACATTTTGGAGAATTACAGTAGCATATATAATTGTTGAGTTGCACGTACAGTTCTCAAGTTGCATATCCATGTGAGTGGCATATACATATTTTAAGGTATGACAGAAAAAAGTGGTATGAATTGATGCATTATGTTTACAGGGCAAGTAAACAAAATGGGAGTTGGATAGGCCCTGCAGGGGTGGCTTTTGTGAGAAGAGACTTGGGGTCACCCTCATATTGGACAGATTCTGTGCCAGCCAGCTCTGAAACGGAGCCACTGGCCAAAGCTGAGCCCACACAGTAGTACATTTAAGAAAGAAAGAGGAAAAAATGCTGAGCAGCAGCTGTGGGAGAGTGGAGTAAGAAAAGATTTCAGAGAGAAGCTCTACAGTCACCGAGGTCAGTGCAGAAGGAAGGGAAGGAGATGCTGCTGCTGCCGGAGCTGAGATTCCCCTGCAGCCCCTGGTGCAGCCCGGGGTGAGGCAGCTGTGCCCCTGCAGCCTATGCAGGTCCAGGTGGAGCAGAGATCTTCAAGCAGCCAGACCATGGGGTAATTCATGCCACAGTGAGTGGGTATGTCCTGAAGGGAGCTGCAGCCAGTGGAGAGGAGTCCATGCATGGGCAGGTTTGCTGGCAGGATCTGTGATCCATGGGGGGCTCCTGCCGGAGCAGCCTGTTCCTGAAGTAATGTGCTCCATGGAGGGGACCCGTGTTGGAGCAGTTTGTGAAGGACTGTATTCCATGGGAGGGACTCCAGGCTGCAGCATGGAGGGAGTGTTCTTAGCAAGGTGTTATGAACTGGCTGCAACCCCCACTCCATATCCCCTCCACACTTTGTAGAGGATTTGAGAGTGAAGAAGACAAGGAGCCTGGGCAGGATGGGGAGAAGTGTTGGAGGGAAAGTAGTTTCATTTTGGTTTTTGTTTCTCAATATACTATTCTATTTTAATTGTTAATAAACTAAATTAATCTTCTTGAAGTCAAGTCTGTTTTGCCCATGATGGTAACTGGTGAGTAATTGCCCTAGCTTTATCTCACCCCATAAGTTTTTCTTCTTATTTTAGCTTTATGATCTTCTGAGTGAGGGGAGTGACAGGCCAGTTTGGGAGGCACCTGGCAGTCAGTTACAGCTAATCTCATACTGTTGAACAGTCATGTTAAGATTTATACCCATAAATGACATTCAAGGTTTAAGGTAGAATACAGTTTACGATTCTAACACATGCACTTTAAAGTACTATACTGCAAGAAGTGGATTTCCTACAAGAACAAAAATATGTCCAAATGAACTGTCATCCCCGACTGCCTTAATAAGTAATGCTTCCATCAACAGAAAGAGATTAATGTGGAAATAAAGAAATTTTGAAGGTGAAATTAGGTGGATTTAAAAAAACAAAAAACAACACACTAACTTTTTATATTGGCTCCATGCTATGTACCAGGAAATCTCACAGGATGCACCCTTCAGGACTGTTCCTGAGAGGAAAGGAAGTTTTGGGTGGAGTTTGGTAACGCAGAAAGCAGAAATTCCAGGCATATCCGTGAAAGGGCAGAGTGCTTGGATTAAAAGCAAAATTTCTCCCTCCAGGAAGTGAGTATAAGATCAGCAGCTCCGTGATTTGGCTCACAAATCAATAAACGGACAGGAGAACAGAATGTTACCCAGTAACCCTAAGAAATTATTTCTTGTTAGGAACCAAGCTGAGAGGAAATGTATACACACTGACATAGTGCAAATACACTTATCTACAGCAGTAAGACTAACATGTTGGGAAAATAACTACATGAACATCAAAACCAGAAGATAACATTTCTCAAATCCTCACAATGTGTCTAGATGAGTGCTACTTAGGACCAAGCTCTTGCTATTTTTTGTTGCAGTGGAATATGATCCTCTTTGAATATGAACACTAAGAAGTAGCCAGAAGGGATGGAGCAGAAAGTATTTACAGGGAGTAATTTTGTTCTCAGATATCTCCATTATGCTCAGAAAGTAGAACATCAAAATATGTGCAGAAGCATGTTGGCATAAAACAAACATAAAGCGTCTATGTGCAAAAAATCTATGTGCAATTTTCTCTTACTGCAAGAACACCTTAAACTTATGAATTTTAGAAATATCTTTCTGATTTTAAAGACCTAACAGAGGGTTAAAAAGCAACAAGAGTAACATTTTCTATCTTCAACTACAAAGACTAGAAGATTTTAACTAAGCCAACACCATTTTAAAATCGTGTCACACAAGTGCTTCTGCATAAAGGAGATGACAGTAAGTGGGCTGAAATACATGATCCAGGGTTCCACCCCATCTTTGATTTCATGGATACACAACCTGAATAAAGACTATAGGATAGAAATTTAAAGCTCAGTAATATTTGCCAGGGAGGTAGTGAATTACAAGAATAAACAACTTCCTTTATTCAATAAAACCTATAAAGCTTAATCCAATTTTCACAGATGCCAAAGACAACCTACTTGTTGCCTTCTGGTCTTTTGTCATTGATCATTTTGTAAGGAATAGAAAGGTCTGTTTCTTTGATGTAAATGATACTTTCAAAATAAACCCTCATTGTTAGACTAATTGCACTTATGTGATAACGTAAATGCCAAGCTTATTTTCTAATGTGCATTTTTCCAATGATAATCTGAATGCAGTGCGCTAATGTTTTGCATGTAGGCAGACCGAATTACTGAAGGTCAATTCAGTCAAGTTATTTGGAAATGAGAGTATATAATGGCATTCACTAGGAACAAGAAGGGTGAGCAATTTTCTTTTTAGGCGAAGAGGAATGGAATGCATTTTCATATGCAAGTATATTATTCAGTACATTGCAAGACTAAAGGACAGGAAGATATGTCCCGGATGCTGTTCAATTTCTTGATAGTAGCGAAATCTGAAAGCAGTAGTAGTGACTCCTCCATTGTCTTCCTTGCCAAGAGGGTGCTTTGAACACTTGAGAATCTTAAACTCAACAGGAATTTTCTGCCAGCCTCATCTGAACTAAACTCTGGGGACTTGTTTTTTCACATGAAGTTTAACTGTTGAGATTCTTTTGGACCTCTTAATTTTCATAGGGCAATTAATCTTATTATCTGTCTTTTCAGCACTTAACTAATAAATGCAGAAGCAAAAGAAAACCTGCCATAAATTCACTACTTATTCTACCGCAAAGACACAGGTTTTCTACAATACTGTTGGGGATAAAACTCAGAAAGAAATGAAAATAAAGAGGATTTGGCAAGATCTGTTTTTTGAAGAATCTAGAATGCCATCTGATGAAGGGTCTCCAATTCAACTGCTTTTAATATAGACAAACCAGAAATAGCCATCAAAAAATTCTTATTATCGCAAATATTATGAACAAAGCTTTACAGGAGAGCCAGCTGTGGATTTCTGCATTTGAGAAAAAAAGAATTAACTACTTCCAAATAAGTCTATTTGGTTTTGTTTTGTTGAGCTTTTTTTTTTCCCCTCAAAGAGAATGAGTGCAATGTGTGATATATTTCCTGGGATCCCAAAAAATTTGTGCAGGACAATGCAAAACCTGTACTCATTAGCATGGATCACATGCAGTGGATACTGCAGCCACAAGAGACCATCTGCCCATGGGCCTCATGATAACAAACTGGAGAGTTCCACTCTCACTCAATAACTCCTGCATCACACCTGGCTACCTTCCTATTGAACAAGAAAACATATCCATCTCTTCAAGCTCCATTTTAATAATGTTTGCATGTGCTGATAAATTCACATCTTTCTTTGACTGATTGTACCAGAAACTATATAAATGTTAAAGATGTGAACTTTAGTTTGTGCTTTGTTTAGTCTTATTCCAGCACAAAACTAACAAGAACAATGAATTTTGAAAACATTTCTGTTTCATAATTTTTCCACTTCAAATCTTCTCACCAGAAAGACAGACTTCGCTTTAGCAGTGCTGATAAGCAGCACTGATAATTATCCTGGATTATAAAAAGGCTTATCAAAAGCCTCGAGTGTGAGGGAGCCTTTTCCACTCTCTCTGTTAAAAATAAAGACAAACACCTTAAAACTGAACTATGGAGTAAGAAAACTCTAACATATAGAACATATAAAATACAAGTATTTTCTTGTGAATAATTAAAAGCTTTATTTTTTGTTTGTTTCTCAGTTGGGATCATCACAAATTATAAATTGAAATACAAGCCTCTGCAAATTCAGATCCAGGATAATAAAATTATATTTAATCCTACATCATAAATTTTTTGAGATTATGTACCAAACTAGATCTTAATTTCAGCTCCAATTCAGAAGGAGTAGAAATCTCACATCACAAGAAACATCGCTGAATATTTCACTGTAACATGGCCTCTCTCTCATGATAACTTTAAGAGGACTCAAGATTGTGTGAAGATAGTTCATAATGAAAAATATATCTAGGATTTTGTATAGCATGAGGAAGTTATTTGCTTCACTTTCACAAAGTATTATATAAGTATTATAATAAACATAGACACTGGTATTTTTTGTGAATATGGTAACATTAATCTCACCTGATTTTATTTATTTTCTGGGTTTCTGAGGGTTTCTACTACAAGTTTGGAAATATGTTTGATACCCTCTAGTGGACTAAGTAATATATAACTTCTTATGTTATCAAAAATGGCTTCAAGTTCAGAAAAAAATATACTTCATCAGGCAGCTCTGATCCACAAATATATAATAAAAATATATGTATATTTTATATTTAACTTTTCTTCTAGATTAAATCATGTGACAAAGCCATATAACAGATTTCTCTCCCACTGAATGACCTAGCGCAATTTCATATCACTGATCTGACTGTTTAGTCCCAAAGTAATGGGTTTGGGTTTTCAGAGTTCTATCAGAAAAAGAACCAAAGTCACTTTAAAATGCAGGGTAAGTAAAAAAAACCTCAGCCTAGAAAACTGCCATTTACTTTTTTAATATATTTCATAGAAAAGTACAAAATGAGGTTGCCATTTAAAAATCCTACTTTTTTTCTTTCAACTTGTCCTCAGCTCAGATTTATGCATACATATTTTTATATCGCTTCAGCTACTCACTACCCATTCAGTGTAATCAGATACAAATCAGACATTGTAGATTTTATTGGATTTCTCTAAGGAGGAGCTGTGAAAGCTTCACAGGTCGAATTGAGGATCATTGTGGTACATAGATGCTGCAAATATGTTTTTCTTAGACATTAAAAAGCTTTGCTAGGTGAACTATTACTGGCTACCTGGAGCAGTAAATCAGATATGGTATATTTCTTTTTTTTTTTTCAGTTTGTTCTCATGTCTTATCTGTCAGGTTCTTTACAGAAAGTGCAATTGCTTTTGGTATGGCTTGATGGTCACTACGCAATTTACACTGACTAATTTCTCTTCTTCCATGCAACTGACTGACATTACTGGCTTGACATATCAATTAACACTTTGTCAGTCTTTCCTTCCCACATGATTCATCAGTAGGTCACCTTCACTTATATACCATCATTATATCATTTGATTGCATAGCTATTTCCATCACTGATTTGACACATATATTATTAGTGCTTCTGTTTTCTTGATGCAAATGAGAGAAAATGTAATTTGACTTGGAATCCAAGAATGTTTCTCTCGTCACATATTAGAAAATTTCATAGTACATATTTAATATTCTCTTTGTCTCAGTACTTACATTTGTATCACTTAGATCTGAACACAATAAAGGATTTATGTGTTTAAAACCAGCAGCAACAAAGTTACATGAAAAAGCAACTGAATTTCCAAAGACATAGACTTGGGTATCCCAGAATGGGATACAAAACATCTAACACACAGAATAAATACAAACCAGCTGGTAGCCCATGAAGATTCCTAGACAGGAAACTCCTATAGACAGGAACTAAAATCATCCCTTTTGAGAACACAGATTCAGGGACTCTCTCTGTTCACAGACTGAGTTATAGACTAAAACCCTCCCATCCTTTTTTCCACATGATTCTTTTCTTTCAGAGACAAGAGCCAGGCTCACTTCTGGAGCCTGGCTGGAGACAGTTGTAGTGATGCCCAGTTAAGCAGCATGGCAGACAGTTCTTATCTAGGACATGAAAAGACAGAGTTTCCACTTTTTTTTTTTTCAGATTCAGTTTAAAATTGTATTTTTTTGCCTCCTGGGAGATTGCCTTAACCAAAAAGCAAATACGCTTATCTGAGTGGAGCAAATGCCTCTTTGCAGTTACACCAACACTCACCAAAGGACACACAAGGATGGAGAGCAGAGCAGGATGCTGCTGCTCACTGTGAGGACCTGTCTTCCCTGCCTCAGTGCAGCTACTCTTCCTACATGGAGCTTGGATTTAACAGTTACTGGGTGCAATGAACAGAACACTGGCACAGGATATGCTGTTACAATGCTTAATATGATTGTCTTTGAGTTTAGAAAAAAATAAACAATCCTGCTTATCTGGAGGGAGGAGTAAAATTATCCACATACCACATTAAAATATTCCAGGGAGCAGTCTGATTTGTTTCTTTTTGCCTTCCCTTTTCTGGTTTATATGGACAGCTTTCATGTGAGAGGAGAGAAAAACAACTTCCATCGCCTTAAAAAGAAAAGCCCTTGTAAGGAGGCAGGGAAGTTTTAGGACAATTATCTTTCAGCCACAAACAGATGATTGTAACCTGCTAGATTGGATTAAAAATACTTTCCAAGGTTTATGAAACTCCATGTTTCCAGCAAGATCATTTGTTCATTTTTCTATTTGAAGGAAAAATAAATAAAACTTCCCTAACTCAGGTAACTTTTTTCTCAGATGTTATGATATTCATATTTATAGGAGAGTTTACATGTATACTATACACCCGGGAGTTCCTCTCCAGTCTAAAAGACTGATTAGTATTTCTTTCATGCCTGAATAGAGTTCAAAATGATCTCAACTGGAAGCAAGGGAGGGGAATCCAAGTCTTTTTCTCTAACAAATCCCTTGAGCCTTACAAGGGCTCAGAAGGTAAGGCAAAGTAAGGATTGCCATGTAGAGAAATTGTGTCACTATTTTCCTAGAAGAAATAACACCAACTGTTCTTGAAATCAAAATCAAATGTACTAACCTAGAGAAATAATTACATTTTTAAAGCCAGTTTAATTTTGTTATTTCTATGGCTAATCCTTTAGCATAATGTGGTTTGTAACTATCACATCTCCATGTAGCGAGTCAGTTTTTCTTTCTATATAGACATTTTTAACATATGTTTAGGAGATTGGGGTAAATGAAGGCTGCTTTCTTATTGTAGAAGGTTAGTGATAACTGCATTTTTGTGAAGAGATTAAAAAACTTGGTTCAAATTTTAATCTAAACATTTTGAAAAATTAGCAGATGGCGGCTGGCACTGTAGCATTATCCAACTGAAACAAGTGGTAGAAACTCTAAACAGTTGTACAAGAAATGGAAATATTTCTAAATTTACATCATCAAAACAACAAGTTCTCAAAATTTACCCCTTCTTTGGAGACAGCAAAGGCATACATACACACACACCAAGGAAAGAAGACTGCTTATTTTCAAGAGATACATACAGAAATGATATTGGCTTAATAGTGCTAAAAAGAAGGAATTGTGAGTTCTGGTCCTTTGCTACAAGTGTTCTGATTTAGTCATTACTGAATTGATCACAGCAAAGAAACCATTTCCAGTATCTTTAGGCAAAGTGCTTGCCATAGTCTCTGAGCATGTTTCCAGTGAGTTTTATAGCTTATCTCATAAAGCCACACACAGGAATAAAATTTCCTTCATGTAGGATCCCTGGAGCTGCCTGCACTGTATCCCTGGAAAAGGATTAAAGCAGGAAGGAAGCTGATTAATAAAGGGCAGAGCTATGATAGCACCCTCCTTTCCCCCTCAAAGGCACGTGAACACTCACATCAGACTCACTTCCTGCTGCCGCTGTCAAACACAAGTCATTGTTGCCAAAGAATTCAGTTTCTGAGCTGGGCTGCCTTGCAGCAGTGGCCCTGGCAAGGTGGCAATACCTCTCCTAAGTACTTCCCCTCTCAAAATAACCCCTTTGAACCTCCACCAAATGTAGGCTCAAAATGAGTGCCTTCCCTTGGCTGTTGGCAAACTTATCCCATCTCTGCAAGGAATCTACAACCTACTGCAGTGTTCACCTGCAGCTCTCCACAGTGATACCCTACTTTCTCTCTGGGCTGCATTTCATGATCTTGTCACCCTCTACATTCCCCTGGAGCCTGAGAGTTTCTGGCTCAGGACTGGGGAATGTCTCAGACTGTGGGGCAACGAGGTCAGACTGTGAGGCCTGGGAAGACTGTGAGTACAGGTCCATCAGTCCATCATTTCCAGCCCTGCCTCAGGCTCTTCCTGCAGGCTATCCTGAGCCAATACTCCTAAGGAAGGATTCCCCTACACTTTTCTACCCCTTCTGCAGTTTCACAATTACATCCCTGAGATTTTTGCTCTGCTCCCAAAAATTCGCCCTGCGATGTGCTCCCAAAACCTACCTCCTCACTGACACTCTGCCCCCCTTGTCTGTAAAGGCTCTACTCCTTGCCTGGGTAATTATGCTGCAGGAGACAAGCACCAGCTGGCTGATAGTATTATAAATATTATAAATCACTTGAATTTCTACTAATTTTGAATTCTGAAAGTCATTCTGTTCTCAGATGCTCAGCAAATTTTTTTTTTCACAAATTATTGTGTCACAATAGCCTGCATATTTATTTTGCTTTTTCATAAGTAAGACTTTCTGTTCTCTTAATTTTTTTTGCAAAGAGTATGAATTTCTAAAAATTAATGATCTGCAATCCTCCATAGACACCACTTCAAAAGAAATGAAGGTGGGCCACATGCAGGTTCTCTTTTTGCCAGTCTCAGCCAATCTAATGGCTTCTGATAATATCTAGCAAAGGTCTCACAGCCCACAGCCCGCAGGAACTGTACCTTATGTACCTTATGGAGCTTGATATTATGTACATTTGTTGTGGTTGTCCCCTACTGGCTCATCTTATCTCTAAAAAGGCCAGATAAAATCACTGGAATTTTTAAACTCTCAAAGGAAAGATAAAGGTAAATAAAACAAGTTAAATGCGACCTAGGATGAACCCAAATATTTTCCACCCCTCTCTTGCTAAAGATGGTCGATTTTTCATCTGTTCAGAGGACTACGCTTAAAGATACTTGGGTGACTCCCTGACTAAGGTGTGTGGCAGATGATTTTATTGTCTTGAAAACAGTCAATGTACTTTATTTTTTTATTTATGACACTATGCATGCATTAATCTGGATGTAAATATTCGTGCTTGCCTCCTGTGATGGGTGAAGGGAATAAGCTCCCCAAACATAATTTTCTTTTGTCATGTTCCTCAGCAAATTCTGTGACAATCTTTGTCCTCTGACCAGGAAAGCTGTCACTGTGCTGTCACCCTACAGGCAATGCCAAAGAAATTTGCATCCTTCACAGATCAATCCTCTGAAATTAAAACATCTGGCTAAAGCCAGCCTCAGGGGCTTTAGGGTGTTGGGGTTTTTTAGGTTGGTTTTCTTCTCACTTCTTCCTTCTTTTTTATTTTATTTTCTTTCCTTTCTGTAAAAATAAAACACTTTGCCTGGGAAACTGGTTCATAATTTCTTCCAGGCTCTTATTAAAAGGAAGCATAATCTTACAATCATGCACTGAATAAGAGTCACCTCTTGTTGCATATGCCAAGGACTGGAGAAGCAGTGGTGCTTTTTTACTTTGGTATATCCAGGGAACCTTTGCTCCTGCAGACAGGCTGTGGGAATTCGCACACACTATCATGCCCATCTTTTGTACACTCCCTCTTTAGATTCAGGCGGATGACTTGGCAAGGTGCTGTGGGACTGCTTGATGTGCAGATGCTCTGAAGTGTAATGGATTTGATTAGAACAGTAGGGAGTTTGATTTTTTGTACAAGATGGTTTCCCCATCATGTGCAACAGCAACAAATAAGTGACAGGTCTGAAGCTAACTGGATGCTATGTAACGTAGGTCCTGCTTGCTTTCAAGTCAGAAGTAACACAGACACAAATACAGGGAAAGGAATCTGCACAACACTGTGTACCTCTCTGACCCAGGTACTGATCTGGAGCAACCTAAGGGAACTATAAAAATCAGCTAGATCCTATTTTTAATACTCTGAAAGATTCTTTCTCCTATTCCTCAGCCTTTAAATCTTGCTTTCCAATCCTGCAGAGACATTTTCACTTCAGCAGATGTTTCCCCTTTGAGCTTTTCCTATTTAATATATTTCAAACTGAAGTCTCAAGCTGCTTGCTCACCTCTCTCTACTTCAACAGAGCAGTTGAGACGCAAGGAGAAAAATAGCTCAAGCAGATGTTTCAGAAGTTAAAAATGCTAGAAAAATTAAAAAGTGGAAATTGCTAATGTGGATTTTATATTTGTCTGTAGCATTAACAGATGCTCACAGACTAATAACTACTTCTATCATTTTTGAAGAAAACTGATACTAAATTTGAATTTTAAAAAGCTGCTTTGAAAAGCATACATGGAATAATATGATTTATTACATGCAGTGAAAGACGATAAAATTTTGCCAGAAGAAACACTTTTAGATTGGAAACAATGAAAATTATACACCATTCCCCAAGGAATTTAGTAGGTTGTTGCTTCCCCTGTGGGGGTGTACAAAATGTTGAGAAGGAGAAATTATCCTCTCTGCACTGAGCTTCACAAGATCCAGTCAGTCACAGGCCTTTGTTCCTTTTTACTCTTTCAATGCAAGAAAAGTAATACAACTGTACCTTTGTGTATCTTGGCTGCAGTGACTATTCCTCTTCAATATGAACAAGACAGTTTAGTGCATGTATTTGTGCACACTCTCCTGATTTGAGTGGCTAATGGCATCTTCAAGAATGCAGAGCACCTTCAGCAGCACCTTCTATAAGGTTATAAAGCTTGTTTATAAGGTTTATAACCTCTTGAAGGTTATCCAGACCTTTCTATGAGTGATATCCTGCTGGTATTTAAAAAAAAAAAATCTATACCTCTTCTAGAAGTCTAAAGAGGGAGTACAAAAGATGGGAAAAGCCAAGGCTGTTGATGCACTTGCTAATAGTTATCCTCCCAGTTTATTTTTGGACTTTTATTTCCAGAGCCACCGAGGATTGGAGTTCAGCTCTAGGGAGAAACAGGAGGTGGCTCACTGGAAAGAATGATCTCTGACAAAGATGAGCTACAAGAAACAGAAGGAATTAGAAGAATTAGAACCACTGGTTTAGGATTTGTTTTACAGTAAAAGATGGCTGGTGTACAACAGCACAAACACATTCAAGTTTGGTACCTGATGCATTAGCTACTGCACATAAAATGATGTGGAAACTGTTACAATTCACAAATATGTTCAATAAGACATGGATACTAGCTGATGAATCCAAGGTCAGATAGGACAGACTCACAGCATTGTAGAATATAAAGAGTAAAAAGGATCCATCAGGATCATCAAGTCCAACTCCTGGCCCTCACAGGACACCCCAAAAATCATACTATGTGCCTAAGAGCATTGTCCAAATACTTCAGGAACACCAGACAGGCTGCTGTTGTGACCACTTCCCTGAGAAGCCTGTTCCCATGTCCAACCACTCTCTGATGGAAAACATTTTCCTGATACCCAACCTAAACCTCCTCTGACCCAGCTTCATGTCCTTTCCTTGTGTCCTGTTACTGGTCATGAGAGTGGTGAGATCTGTACCTGCCCCTCCAGATCCCCTCACAGGGAAGTTGTAACCGAGGTCTCCCCTCAGACTCCTCTTCTCCTGGCTGAACTGACCAAGTGACCTCAGCTGATCCTCATACACCTTCCCCTCCTGACCCTTCACTATCCTCATGGCCCCTCCTTTGGACGTTCTCTAATAGTTTAATGTCTTTTTTATATTCTGGCACCCAAAACTGCCCCAGCACTCGAGGTGAGGCTGCCCCAGCTCAGAGCAGAGCAGGACAATCCCCCCCTTTCCTGGCTGGTGATGCTGTGCCTGATGCCCCCAGGACAGTGCTGGTCCTCCTGGCTGCCAGGGCACTGCTGGCTCCCATTCAGCTCTGTATCAACCAGAACCCCCAGGTGCCTTTCCTCAGTGCTGCTTTCCAGCATCTCATTCCCCAGTCTGTCTGTACATCCAGGATTGCACCATCCCAGGTGCAGCATCTGGCACTTACCTTGTTAAACTTCATACAATTGTGGCAGAATTGAAAACAATAAACCCCCACTCCTCTCACACACTGTTCTGTCCTATTCAGAGTCTGAGCCATGGACTTCCACTGTGAGAGAGTTCTACCTTGAAACAAAACCTGCCAGAATCCTACTGAAAACTTGAATCCATTTCCCCTTGACATCAATGGCTGTCCAAAAATCCTTTGACTTCAACAGGACTTGAAGTGGACCCTTTATGAATGAAAAATTAAGAACTAGAGTTTTTTTCTTCAACTTTCTGTGATAGACACTTTCACACCACATACTGGTGTAAAAATGTTAGCCAAATGATAGAAGCAGCATATACCAAACTGTGTTGTTCATTGGGGTTTTTTAATGCACTCAGAACATGCTTTATGTTTTCTATACTGAGAGATGGAAGAATCTCCAAACACCTGAGAGAATAAGAAATACACAAAGCTAGAGGGAATACACTTCAGAGAACAGTCATTATGTAAGCAACAGCAATTATACTTTAACATCAGACTAGTTACTTGTGAACCAAAAACTATGTTTTGAGTTTTGTTTGTAGAGTATAAATAAATCGTTACACATGAGAAACAGAGATTGTTATGGAAGCTGAAAATTTTGATGGTCTTGAAAAAATATGCTACCCATATTTAAATTCAGACCTATATACATTGTTAGCTCTGTGCGAGGTTTGCATTATCTTCCTCCATTTTTGAATGATACAGTGTTTGAAGCATTGTTAACATAGAATAGAATGTAAATATTTATTCTCTTTCTCCCTTGTTTACCTTCCTTCTCTTCCATTTATTTTGTGGCCAGAACTTCAGATTCAGCTGAAGTTAACTGCACATAATTCAGTAACTTCATTCATGCAGGATGGGGGGAATTTCATATCATTTCTCCACAGAATTCCTTTCTCAGCCAGTTTTCTCATAACTGAAAGAGAAGTAACACTGCCTGCAAGATTCAGCAAAGATACCTGAGCACCATGTGATCCTTTTTCCATAATGGTCTTTTGAGACATAATTTCAAATAAAATGTTAAAAAGTTGGTAAGTAAAATTGTGAATTCCTAAGCAAAGTCTGTAGAAAAGCTCTTCTATATCTTCTTATGTGTGCTTTACTGAAAGGGTATCACTTCACAAAAAAATAAGTATGCACACTGCTGTTTAGGTTAGTTAAAGTTAGGCTTTCAATTCTGAAGGTACATTTAGACTGTTGAACTTTGATACAGTGCCATTTGACCTGGGGTTGGTTTTTTTTCAGCCAAGTGTTTGGGATGCAAAATAAAAGTATAAATCTACATTTATGACTGTGGGAATACTTTGCAGAAGCCAGTGTAGAACTATTTGCGTTATCCTTTCTAGACACTTGCCTAAGCAATGAACTCTTCAATCCTATGTTCTTGAGATCCTATCCTTCCATGAAAAAAATTAAATCAGAAAATGAATGTTGGGTGTTTACTTAGAGAAGAATAACAATATTCATATTTTCAGAAACAAGTTCTTGTCATTTCCTTGGAAATAACATTTTCTAGTGTGTGTGCTGTTAGTATTAATTCTTTCAGTATTTAATTCTTTTTCATTAAAATAGTATTAATATAAAGGCAATGTTCTTGAAACAAGAGCTTGGAAACTCTTAATTGAGTGATATTTATATAGAGCTGTGCTTGAGTGTGTAGTGGTTTTCCTCTAAGACACTAAGACTGTTCTTAATTTAACATTTGGCTTTCAAAATAAATACTTTAAAAAGGTAACATTGTACTTAGATAATACAATTTGCTACATTTGTTATGTTTATGGTTTAAATATTTAACGTAATAATCTAGGAATAAATTAGTAAAATAGTAAACAAACCAATAAATCTTTGTCACCAAGAATGACTGTATATTACAAAAAGGAATAGTTCACTTTATATCGTATATTAGTCTACTTTTTGATCCAATAAAAATCAGTAATGATAAAATTTTAGTGTGCTAATTACTTACAGAAGTACTGATTCACTACACTTCCAGATTACTTGCCATGGTCACAAGCCAAGGGAAAGTATGTGTCCAGTTCCTCTACCTCAGCCAGGATTCTCTTTGTTCAGAAGGCCTTAGTTTCTTCCTCCTGGTCATTCTTCCATTCCTGATGGGTATTGCCGGAATACTACCTGCCCCTCAGGGGGTGAGTTCTGCCTCCTGCCTGCCTGCACTCCCATGAATGGGTTACAGGAAAGAGGATTGCTCAGCAGCCATCCAGAGACAGGGCACCTGTCAGATGCCATAGTATCACTGAACAGTTTAGATGAGCAGGGATCTCTGGGGTTATGTCGCCCAACATCCTGAATAAAGGGTTCACTTTGAACTTAGATGAGGCTGTTCAGAGTCAAATCCCGATGAAGTGCAGGAGACCCCAAAGATAGAGATTCTATAGTTTCTCTCTGCAAGCTCCTCTGATCCTCCATCATCTTCACTGTGACAATTTTTTCCTTAGATTCTATTATAATTCCTCTTTGTGAAGCTCTTTTTCTGTTGTATTTTGTCCTTTCATCATGCACTTCTGAGAATAGTGGCTCCCTCTTCTCTACAACTACTCATTAACAGAAATTTAAAAAGCATTTAAGTCTCTCATATGATTGCTTATGTATCCTGATTTTACATAACTTGATTTTACTCATCTGCTGCACCTGAGGAAGTGATGGCACTACTGTGGCACTTGGCACAGCAACCTATAAGCAGACCGTGCCAAGAAAAACTCAGTGAGAAGTACTTTGTTCATCAACTCTTGCCCTCCACCACACTCACTTGGCTTCCTGCATGTTGGAATGAACAATTCTTGTACTTTGAGAAGCCTCATCTGGAGTTTTCCTTCTCTGAACTCAGTGTTCCCTTTGCTGTTGCTCACTCCTTGCCACCATCCCCCCTCACTTCTCTCCGACTGATGATTTCTCTCTTTTCTTAAACATGCTATTCCAGAGACACCACCAACTGCAGCCATGCACTCAGCAGTGCTCTGCAGAGGGTCTGTTCTGGAGCCAGCTTGTGTCCTGCTTGGGGCAGTCCCACAGGCCACAGCTTCAGTCCTCCCACTACCAAAACCTCACCACCTACACCAATGCAATGTTATACTTCTGTGTATCTCTGAAAGAGTGCGATAATTTTCATGCTTACACCCAAAGATACCCTGAGGCTCTGGGGCAGGACACACCTCCGTCTTTCTGAATTATGATAAATGCTTTAAAATTCCTTACAGCTTCCAGTGATGTCACTGTAGATACCTGGCTTTAATAACTGGACTCAAATCACAATTTGCAGCCTGTTACTGACCCAAAAGTGATCTGTGCTGTGCAAAATGAAGGTAGTGACTATACCTGTTAACTTTTGTAGTAAATTTGCAATCTGAAACATAAGAGCTTAGTCATTGCTCACTTGCATCCAAGTGAATTATTTTAATTTGATTTACTTAAGCATAATTGCTTGCAATTTATAATAATTTAGGATCAGCTTCAGTTTGCTTCCAAGTCTTTGCATCAATTTCATTCAAATCTGTAAAGACCATCGCTTAAACGGGTAAGAACATTTCTACTCAAAAAAATACATTTATTTTAAACATATTAACTTAGGATTTTTTAAAGGAAAAGATGTGTGAAATCTAACATACAAGTTGAAAATCTTATATTATTTATTTGGTGTAAAAAATATGGCATATGTGTTGATAAAGGGAAACTACCAGTGTGTGAGTGAGTGGGTAAGTTCAGTCGTTTTTCACTTGCCCTCCACAGCACAATAAAGGTAAACTAAAGGCAGCTACAGAAAAGCATTTTCTTTTGCATAAGAAGCATAAATACTCATTGTGAGTATTTACAATGCATAACCAGTAATTTTGGTTTCTTTATGTCCTGCTGTGGCATAAAATTATGGTAGCTGAAGGACAACAAAGGTTTCCTATGTTTATATTTCTTATTAAACAATTGTTCCATTGTGTTTCCCTTTTTTTAATTTATGTTCTATTTCTCCAAATATAAGCTACTGTTTAGACCAACTAAACTAGTTTAGATTGTGTAACAATGTTGAATGTGTGAGTACTTTAGCCTTCAAAATAATCCTAAAATACTTCTTTCTTGTTGTAAAATGTTGGTACATTTTGCTTATTATTAGCTCTCCAGGGCCTAGCAGCCAGGTCTGCACAAATCCTGGCTCCTCTGTGCTGCAGAGCTACTGCAGTCCAGCTGTAAATGGAAGCTGATGAGTGTGAGATTCCATCTCCAGAGCGATCTGGATACAGCCTGGTTGTGAGAATCTGATCCAGAGCACATTTCCTTTGATCTAGTTTTTTTCTACATAAATGCCTACACTTATTTTTCTACAGCATCTGTATTCATATCCCCAAGTGACATTTTGTGATATGTGCTTTATCCTTTCAATCTCAAAAATGTATTAATTTATTTGTATGCCTTTGAGTTTTTACCCTGCCTTGCTTATGAACACAATCATTTCTGACACATTATTTTCTTTTCCCTTTCCCCACGTTACCCAAACAACAGACCACACATAACACAGCTCAGAAGATATATTTGACTGTCCCCACCACCACAAAATGTTGATACATAAGGAAGTTAACACATTGCATATTACATTTTTATCTTCATTCTTCTTACAATGAAATATCTGTTTAACTTAAGCAGTGCAAAATGGAGGAGGATTCTTGGTATAAAAGCAAGGCTTAAGCAGCAAGCAGTATTCACCCTGTCCCTTAATAGGAAAAGCAACAATGAAATGACAAGGTGGCTGCTCCACCTCAGGAAAGGTTTCTTAAAACTTTACTCCCTGACTCTCCTTTGGTGGCTCTAGGCAGTAAAAAGGAAGCAGCAGTGGGCATAGAAGCAAGAAAATAGGTCATTCCTTGTTTAAAAGTTCATGCTGCACAGCAGTTCCTGTCCTCAAAAGCTGTTTTCTTTCAGAAAAGCAGCAGGCTGAATGCAACACATTGTGCAAAAGTTATGAACTGCAGTCTTTTCAGGGTTAAAAAAACCTCAAAAAAATAACAACCCAAACCACAAAACACCAAAACACGGAATACTTGCCATGGTAAAAAAAAAGAATCAGTGTTTTCCTAGAACAAAGCCAACACTGCATTGTGCCGATCTGATAAATTCTTTTTTTCTATATAGGGGTTTATTCTCAAGGAAAGGATTTAAATTATTTACATAGATTCATAGATTCTATCCTGATTTGACTTAGAGAAACTTTCTGGGAGAAGAAGACAGCCACAGAATGAGGAGGCGTGCACAATATCTTCTTTCTTCTATTTGGTACCTGCTCACAGATTCTGCTGACAAATATTGAACATTCCTCCTTCTCCATGACATTTATACAGTAAAAGCATGGCTGACATTAGCCATGAAAAGAATAATAAACATTTTAAGTAATATTCTGGGGTACTTCTCAATTATTTTTATGGTGGTTAGCTTCCCCTTATAACACACTGAAACAAATTATATTAAGTTGTTTAGCAGCTTGCAATGCCTCCCCAGCCTAAGGCCTAAAGTACTGGCTCTGTCTGCATTGCAGCTTTTTCCTTGGAAAATTGGTGGTTAACCAGTCTGTTTCTTAAGTGCAATACCTGAGTTCTACCAATCTTCTCTCTTTGACCTTTTGGGTTCATGCTCAGATAGATGAGACCTAACTCCCTGATGGAACTTCCATTCACTGATAGCTGTATTTAACCCCAGGGTACACCAATCTTCTTCTCAGTAATTCACCTCTTGTTATTCATGTTTCCTCAGCGAGGTTACCCGATAAACACAGACTGATTCACTTCAAAGAAGTACTTACCATTCAATCTTTTTTCTACAGAGAGGCTTTTGTCTAGTGAAGAGAACATGCAGAGCACTGACGTTACTGTGGCCATGAAAATCAAATCATGCACATTGGAAGGGACAGGACAGGGAGAAAAGAAAAATATCAATAGACATGTAATATGAACTTAAAAGATTAATGCACTGCTATGGATTGGTATAATTTCCAAAGTAAGCAGAAGTAATGGCTACACAAAGTGTACAAGGCTCATCCAGGCATAGCTCTGAGATCATCATGCTATGAATATATTCTCTCTGCAGCTGCTTGAACACCCTGTGACCTGTGCTGCATGTAGTGTTCATACAGAGTCATAGATGTGCAGTGACTGTTGCCCTTCTCTCATTAAACAAGATCTTGTTATATTTATAAGTAATCAAATACCAAGACCTGTTCCACCTTGTCCCCATACATTAAGAATCACATAGATGTATTGCAGTGTATAAAAGACAAGGATCAAGGCAAGTATCAGAGAGATGAAAATATGCAGCCAGAACAAAAGGTGGGATCAGATGCAGATACCAATATTACTAACTCTTGTTAAGTATTTTTAGTTCAGCACTCAACATTAGTGCGGATTATTTTTGAACACCAAGGACAAGTAGCATGAGTAATATGGGGAAACAGATTAATACAGAGAAATAGACCAGATGCTACTAGTAGCAACCTAAACTGAGGGGGAAAAATTCTGCATCATATCCCATTGGTGTCAAGAATGTGTGAGACTTCTCGTCCCATTTCTGTACTATCTTTTGGTAATCTTACTGTAATGGCAGAGAAGAAAAACTGGTCTTTTCTATCTGCACTATTTTCAACTTAGGGGTCAGACAATTTGCACAAAAGTTAGATTGAAAAACAGGTCCTAGAGTAAAATCTCATAAAGAATTTTTAATACTCTATGGAGGAACAAGTCTGAAAATGCCCTCCAGACTAACAGTCCTTTTAGTTCTCAGGATCCTCTTCAGCTCTACATTTTTTACAATGCAAATCAAGATATAGATCTAATTTTTGAATA
The DNA here is from genome assembly GCF_000277835.1 of Geospiza fortis. Classification (NCBI taxonomy): domain Eukaryota; kingdom Metazoa; phylum Chordata; class Aves; order Passeriformes; family Thraupidae; genus Geospiza; species Geospiza fortis. Next base: position 282,620 of record NW_005054297.1, on the reverse strand, counting down.
TCATATCTCCATTCTTTAGCGTTCTTCCACGCACAACTCATGGTCTGTTAACTTCATTTGTCAGTTTTTCTTTTGTTCTGCACTTCCCTTCATATGATCCCATTTTCTTTCTCGTTACTATGCCAAAAATTGGAGCACCTTTTCAACCATTTTAACAGCTTCCAATTTTCTACTTAACCAAATTCAGCACCAATCCATCAATCCTGCCCTTTTACTGGATGTTCCAATCAACACAGTATGGCAGACAGAACACAAAAGGGTCTCAGAAATGTACATGAAGATTAAAACTATAATGACATGCTAATAAATTGAGACTGAAATTGAAGCTTTCATGCATTACAGGACAAGAAAAATTATATAAAGAATTTTGGGGAAAATGAAAATAATCTTATATAGAGAGAGAGCAAGCGTCCTTAAAAGTCATTTGTAAAACAAATCCCATCTAAACCAGAATGAGGAGAGTCAGCACCTCAAAAAATTATTACAGAGGTAAAAGTGCAAGTTTTACCAAAGACTGTACAGCTCTGCTTTGAAATTCCAGACTGAATTAAGACAAAGGCAATTTTAAGGATCAAGGAAAACATAATGATCCTAGAGTTTGATGAATATAATTATTAAAAGTCTCTTAAGTTAATTAATTTGAGATAATGATTGAATCAAAATTTGTATCTTAATGGAGGATGACAATCTAATTGCAAAACTGCTCCAGATGTGAGTATACCAGAGGGAGATACAAAAGATTTCAGTGTTCAGGTTTATTTTGCTGCAAGAAGGAACATAAGGATTGTCTATGAATAACACAAGAGTAAATACATTCAGCTTATGAGATGAAGTGCAAAGCTCCCCATTACATTGCTATAGGAAAAATCCAGACCGTAATAATACCTAAAAAAAAATATTTATGGGAGAAAGGTGCCTCTGCACACATTTCCTAAAATCCCTGCCCATGCCACACAAAGCTTTCTTCTTCCTTCCATTATCCCAAATATTTTACATTATTGGAAAATCCTTACTCCCTTAGGACCAATTCAGATTTGTTATATACATCCTGTGCTGCATATGGGAGAGGATCTTTTGGCTTGCATTCCACCAGAGAACAAATAAAAATTAGTACAACAAAGTAAAAATGTGTTTCCATACAAGTCATCCTTCTATACAACTGAGCTTGAGTACCAAATTCTCACCAGATTTATCATGACATGAATAAGAAGCATGACTTTTGCACAACTTTTGTCTTTCTAAGCCATTTAGTAAAGTATTTCACAGCAATTTTTTTCTCAGAGATTCATCTTGAAAAAGGAATAAGACTGATAAGAATAGTAAGACTCGCATAAGAAAGAAAAATGATATGACTGTCTGATTTCATGGCCAGGTTCCCCAGCACTCCATGTTTTTCTCCCTCAGGAGCCAGTGGACTCTGGGCAGTGTCCTGGCAGGTCCTGTGCAGAGAAGCCCCCACTGGGGCAGGCTGGCTGGCAGGACCCCAGGAGGAGCAGCCCATTCCAGAGAGACTGAGCTCCATGGGAGGGACCACACTGGAGCAGTGCAGGAGGAGCTGCAGCCCATGGAAAGGACTCATGTTGGAGCAGCTCATGGAGGACTGACTCCTGTGGGAGACCCTCCTCTGGATCAGGGGAAGTGTGAGCAGTCCTCCTCTGCACAGGAAGGAGCAGCACAGACAAGGTAGCTGAATGCAGCCCTCCACTCCCTGTGGCCCTCTTCCACTGCAGGGGAAGAAATAAAGAACTCAGGAGTGAAGCTGGGCCTTGGTAAAAAGAGAGGGGTGGAGGTCATGCAGTTTTTAAGTTTGTTTTTTTAATATATATCTCATTATCCAACTCTAATTTCTTTGCTAATTTTTCCTGAGTGCAATCTGTTTGGCCCATAACAATAATTGGTGAATGGTCTCTGTTGTTATCTCAACTCATGAGCTTTTTATTATCTTTTCTGTTCCTGTCCAGCTGAGACAGGCAGTGATAAAAGGGGCTAGAGGACGAGTTATGTCCAACCAGGGTCAATCCACCAAGTACTTTCTTTATCTCTATTTTAAATGTGTATCCTGTTTTATCAGCTTATTATTTATTTTTTGAAAAACCAAGTAATCATTTATTTTAAATATTGAACTTTTTATATACTGATGTAGTCATTAAGTTTTATTTTGTAAAATATTTAGATTTCTCAAACCTTTCCCTTTTACTTTCACCTTGAAACATAGGTTTTGCCTGCATGTTTACAAATCTAACTATCATCTTTTTAGTTAGATTTTAGCACATTTCTGATGAAAACAAAAGTATTTTCTCACTTCCTTTCTAGGATAAAAAACAGGACTAGTGAGAAATGAGAAAAAAAAAACCTGATTTTTTTTTCTACTCTTTTAAAATATAAAACATTTGAAAAAAAGTTTTCAGAGAAAATCTTTTTCCCCAATGAAATTGCCATTGGTATTTTTTTGAGGAAAAAAACCAGGACTGCTAACAGATTTTCTACAGACATCCAACTGCCTTTCCAGTCTGAGTCAGATTGTTTAGACTGGACATATAGCAAGAAAACACTCCAAATACTCTGTGTAAGCCACCTCCCTGAGCTACTGGAAGGACATTATTGTCCTTCAAAAACCAATGCAAGTGCCTAATTAATTTTTTCCCTAGGAGTTTGATTCTTAATGTCAGAAAAAAAGAAACTAAATCCCATCTGATTAACATTTTTCCGAAAGGGACACAGTAGGGCAACATAAATCGTTTTTCTATACTGGAAGATGTTACAAAGAGCAATTAAAACCCAGACAGAACTCTTCAGCAAACCACAACAAATGAGAACTAATCTACAGACTCATTTTTTGCAAGACTCTCACTCACTTTCATATCTGTTATTTTTTTTTACTTCAGTGAATAATACTATATATAAACCTTCCCAGAGCAAAGATCTACTTTATGAACTGGAGAAAGTAATAGTTAAAATACAAATGACTTAAGAGATCTAAACTTTATTTTGAATTCTGTTTCCAACAAAGAGATGGCAGAGTGTAACTACAGCAGAAACTTAATTGAAAATATTTTCTTTATTCTCTTTGGTTTAGTATTTGGAGTGATTAAAAAACCATAACAGACAAGTTTATCAGGATATGTGTGTATATCACAGAAATAAATCTGCATTACAAACCAGAATTTGCACTACAACACTATTTTCCATCACAATTCACAAAGATCAGTTCCAGGTGTTCTCTAATTAACAGAGTGCCAGACTTTGCTGTTGCCATTCACATTATCTGTATTCACAGATTTACATTGCATTCAGCAGCTTCTTAATCCCTCAAAGGCATTTTGTAAAATGTAAAGAAAAAAGCAGATTATGAACTCTGAGTGATCACTGTAACCTGTGTCAACTCAGCCTTTCTTACAGAAGCTTTTTTTTCTTTTCTGCCTTTGAAACATCAAAACACACTTGGTTTTAGCAGTGCACAAAAATTCCTGTCTAAAAAATTTTTGTCACACACATCTGTTTCTCCTGCCAGAAGCTTTCACCACTTCCTTTCCCTGTGCAAACCATTAAGATGTCAGATCAATTTTGACATATTCCAAAAACAACAAGTAATTTGTTTCCTCATGATTCCTTTTTTCTTCCAAGGATTCAGCAAACTCAGGTAAACAAAAATGAGTTAAATTAAAGGTCATAAATCACAGGAAAAAAATTATTTCTGTGATAGCAAGAGGTAATGTAATACTAATAAAGGTCTCTTTCCAATGTATTTACTCACATGTAGTAAGCTCTTCTGTCACATTCAGGCATGTCACCCTTGTATAGATTCAGTCTGCTGGGTCTTTTGACCTCTGCTACATCAAATTAGCTACTCCTCTCACAGTGGCACTCATCTGAAATTGGACCACGACTGGTAAAATAAAGCCATCATTAATTTACTATGAAAATAGTCTCACTCTATATATTTCATTTACTTATGTCATCTTCCAAAAAAAGAGCTGTAATGACAAAGTAATATTACACTAATTTTTATATAGTGTTTTCAACTGCTGTTCTCAAGACAGTCTTTAAAATAAATTAGCTGTAATTGCCATCACTTTTGCTCTAGACATTCTATTAAATAAAGTTTTTATGAGCTGTTTACCAGTGAATATATGTGAGTTTTCTAAACTCACATGATCATGTACCTAAATACTGCTAACAGGGCAACATTTGTGATAGAAAACCAGAGGTGTAAATATCCAAATTTTCTATGCCTTTTCCACTGGCTGGTTACTCAGGAAATACTGATGAGGAAGGTGAAGTACAATATAATTTTCTTCCTGTCATTGACTCAGTGTTGGAACCCCAAGTCAGTACACGTATCATTTTGGTACTTCCTTTCCCATGGATTAACTCAGAATTTGGTCTTCATAAGCTAAAGAAGAGGACTGTTAAGGTCAATACGGTTACATTGTTATAAATTCTGGATTAGTTATCAGTTTTTAGTATTTCTAGATCATTAGCCATGGGGAGGTTGGCTTTTCAGAAAGCTGAGGATGCATCAGGCCACATGCAAATGGCCTTTGGTATGATACACATTTTCTACTGCTACTGCAGACAGTTTACACTGACTCCCTAACATTTTTACCAAATGCTACCATTTTTTATACTATGAAGAAAAATTATTTTCTTCTTATGTAGGTGCCACTGATTTACTGAGATATTCTCTAGAGCTATGATTCATCAAAGTGAAAGCCAAGTAAATACCACACTGGCATATATATAAAAATACATGTTACTGAGCTGAGCTTGTGTCACTACAAATCACCTCAGCAGACATTGGCATTATCCTTTTTCTTAGGCTCAGTGGGTCATTTGTACCTCCAGGTGAACACGTTTGCAGGTGATGTTTGCACCAGTTGGCTGATTTGGAGTTGTTGCACAGTGTGAAGACCGGAGTTCACATTGCAGCTGTGTCCTCTCATGAGGGCAAAGGGAGCTGCAGGAAAAGGCATGAGCTTCTGCAAGGCAAGGGGCGCCTGTGAGTTAGTAGGGTGCTCAGAAAGCTAAAATCCTTACAAGGAAAACAGATTTGTTTTCATTATCTTATCCTTACTTCTCATTCACACATGAAACGACCAAGATGACAAATGAAAGCAGATGTGCATCCAGTTCAAGACAGGTAATGGCATAAAAAAATAAAGAGGTAAATGCATCTCCTAAACACAAGTCTTTTCTCTCCAGTCCTTTTCTGCCTGATAGGCTTCAAAGAAGCATTAATAACAAGAGCATGTAAGATGGATTGAAATTTGAGGTAATAATGACAGAACCAAATATCCATTTCAGGACATAAGAGGCCTAGGAGACAATTATAAGAATTTATCGCTGTACTGCACTAATAATTAAACCTGTCAAGGAAATGAGTGAGTAAATTAAATTTTCTGTTTAAGTTGCACTTACTAGTCAAAATATTTATGGAATTGAAGATATTATAACCATATTTAATGAGGTAAAAAATATTCAGAAAATGTAGGAGTTTGGAGATTGTTGACTACACTTCCTCAACAAAGCTAGTTCCATGCTGAAATCTATCTAATATCTATCCATTGCTACATCTTCTAAAGAAAAAACTGGATCGAAGCTCTGTGATATGCAAAAGGAACCATATATTGTAAAATATATTCTCTGTTCTGGAACTTTTCATAGGAATGAGCTACAAGGGACATGATCAGTATTAGTAAAAAAGAGAATTCTTTTTAATTGAACTATTCAGATTCAGCAGTTTGTACAAAACTAGTTTCAGCACTTGTACAAAATTCTGGAGTCTTAATATATTGGCTGGTTTCAAGCCTGGTTTCCAAATTATTTCAATCTTTAAATGTTTTAAATCATTGTAAAATTCTGGAAATATTCAGGATAATGTGGAATTAATCTTTCGCAGATGAATCTGAAATAGATTTGCATGGTCGTATGCCATGGGCTCTTACAGATGAAACATGCTTACATATTTTTGTTCCATAAAATCTAAATTACTACATCATCAAAACTACTTATTGCAGTTGCTGTGCTTTATGACTCCTTTGCTGCTGTTATTTGCCTTTAAAAAACTAAAAAATTTAAACCACTTTGTTGTTTAGGGATTTTTTTGTAAGAAGTCAGGAACTGTCCAGGGAAAAGGTTCACCTACCTCAAAAGAAACCTGGTCTTGGTCATCTCTAGATTGCAAAATGGATCTTTGGTGCTGTGAAACCAAGCCTCAAAGGAGCACTGAAGTCTCTTACAAAATTATATATGTCTTTGACCCTGTTAATACTTCACTGTGAGGATATAATGATATTTGATGCTATAATTATTAACATGGCTATATATTTCAGATGATTGATAAGGTTAGCACAGTTTATTAGAAGGCTAATAAGGTTTAATCTTATTCAAACAGGTGCAGAGTGTACATTCTCCTGAAGAAAAAAGTATTTACAGCTGCTGTGAGGCCAAAATAATTAATCATTAATCACAGCCAGATGAACAAACTGTTTAAATTACATGCAAATATGGGCTCTCAGCTTTAAAAAATTATATGTTTTCTTTGCTTCACCCACACTTTCCTTGCTATTGTCTCTTCTTTTAAATTCTTAATCCTTTTATATTCCTTTATTTTTTCGGGCAGAGAGAGATTTTTATCATTCAGCTTATTTCTACTAAGCAGAACATCTGTGCATGTTTATTTAACCAGTTTCAAGGTTGGACCCACAGTTTCATTCTTTTTATAGTTATTTCTACTCCCTCCACTGGGAATGTCTCCATAAGAATTTGCAGGTGTTGTGTCCAAAGCCTGTTCTTTACTCAGGAGTTCACAGAATTCAGAACATGTGTTTAGGTACAAAGATTAAGTCTTGTGAAACAAAATAATTCTTTGCATTAGGACAGCATGGATTAGAGGTATAGAAAAGATGTGAAATATTGGAGTCCTGATCCTAAACACATATTTTGCCCAGTAGCTTACTTCCTTGTCTGTTTCAAATGGATCTAAAAAAGGAAAGCTAATGAACATGACATGAATTCCTACTGATAATACACTGGGGAGAGTCAGACTTCTGTTCCTGGCCTCCCTCTTGCTTTCTGTGTTAGCAGCCATTGGTTAACTGCAGGAGTAGTCAACAAAGAGGAACTATGAGCATTAAAACCTTTGTCACTCAACAGCCTGACTCCAGAGCCAGAGGTGGTGTGGTCCTTGCCTTATGGCTGGTTGAAGGGTATTCTTGTGGAACATAAGGGTCTGAGCTTCAAAGGAGACAGTAAATCCAAGGCTCTTGTTTTATCTCATTAAGGCTAGGAAGCATCATTTTTAGCAGGATTGTTTTAATGGAATCTGCACTCTCAGTATTATGTATATTCCAAGCAGAACTGTCCATTTTAGGCCTTTCAAAGATTTTGGTCTCAGGGACCTTTGGTTTCAGATGGACACAGGATGGACTCAGGTAAGAAGCTGTTGTGAAGGGAGCAGTTGTTTGCTTGCAAAGAAGAAATGAAGGCACCTAAGAATTTGGTTTTGTAAAACTGGGTCTGCACTATAGTTTGACATGCATAAATAATATAGGATTTTTTTTTATTTGTTAGTCACCTAAATTTGGCTGGTGTGATACACAATACTGCCTCTATTATGGTCCTTAGTAGCCCCTTTGAAGAATTAAGAGTATACAGATAAAATTAATATAATTTTTTGGTCTACAGTAATTAACTGCCTTACACAAACATTCTGAATGATTACATGTCATCATAGTTGAATAGTAACTCCCAAAATACAGTAGTTCACATGGTTTTCCAGTTTTATCACAGGAGCTCAAACTGAAAAAAAAAGGAAATAAATAAACCCAAAGCTGTCATATGAAGAGATAAAAAAAAGGCAATTTCTCTCTCACTCAGAGAAAGCTCAACCTTTTCTCTGATCCTAATTCACTTCTTGTTGAGGCAGAGCTTAATCCCATATGATCATCTTGAGAATAATTTGTGCAAATAAGTTAAGGAATACATTAGTTTACACGTGGCATCTCTCTGCAAAAATTCTTCCAGGCAAAATATCTATACACTCTGCATTTTCCTAAGTCTCTTCAGTCATTTCCAAGACAGTACTTAACTGTGTAACAATTGAATGCATGTTATGATTCTGCTCTTTCATTATCCTAAACCCTCTTTTCCACTAAACCTAGACTTATGTATGAGTAGGTAACTGAGTGGGTAATGTTGGTGTCATGCAAGCATTTTGCTATATCAAGATAATATTAGCATAGTTCTTAGGAACAACCTTTCTAGAAGAGAAACAGTGTTAAAAGTATAAACTTGGCATTAGAAAAGCATCTATTTTTCTTTTTCCTTGAATTCTGTATTGATTTAACAAATAAAACTGGATTTCTTGTTGCAGTTACCAAATGCAAATTGTTAACTAAATTAATGACACTACAATTAGCTAGATTCTTTCCTACCTATGATAGGTGGTCCCAAAAATGAAACTGATACCTACATTTTTTTTGTAAGATGCTCACAGTGTAAATGATCATAGAATTTAAACCTTCGTTGTATAAAAACAAAAGAAAATAGGCATTCAAATGAAAATATCTAAGTATTTATCTCATCTCCATTAATGACAAAAAACAAACACTTAGGAAAAGAGCATAAGACTAGAATTACTATCCAGATAATACTTTGCATATAGTCCACTGAAATAGTTTCCAAACATAATATCCTCATAATTTTTAGATTCATCAAGGAAGATTAAGAATGAGTGTCTTTTCAGGGGCAAATATCATTCTCTGGATCTTCATTAAGCCTGCTGGACCCAAGATCTGAGTAGCTGACATTAGAAAGATAATTTAGCTATCAGGTCTAATAATCCATAGAACTCATCTATTACTTTTTGAAGTACATTCCCTGTAGTGATATGGAAAAAGAATATTTTCATTCTTCTTTCTTGAGTACAGAAGGCTTCATACCTTCACCACTTGAACTGATAACATATCCCAACAGAGCCTTTTAGAGTTTACGCACTTCAAACTCCAAACTTTATGTGGATCAGTCTCTTTGATGAAGGTTTGAAAGGCAAAAGTTTCATTTTCAAATGCAGAGTCTCATGAAATTTTGAACCTCTTCTGTTTCCCCTTTAAATTCTATTTTAAAGTGAAAAATATTGCACAAATTGAATTGAATGTGTTAAAATGTGTTACAGACCTCTTAAACCACTGTAAAGATAGAAAAGGAAGACTAACATGCCAGCAGTTGGATTCTCAGTAAATACCCAGAATATATCAGCATACAGGAAAAATCAATATTTTTACAGAAAGTAGAATATAAGATGAAAAATGATGAATCACATGGAAGCTTATAATATTATGAGCTTCAGCCTAGCAGGCATTCATTTTGGATAAGTAATCTTAATATCATAGGATAAAGATTATAGAAAAGAATTGCCAATATTTTGTTATGGAAATGAGAAAATTCAGGGTTAAAATAGAGACGAGCGATTTCTTTTCATCATCAAGTGAAAAGATCAGCAAAAACTCACATGGAGCATCTTTCTGTATCTCTGTGGGAATTCTGCTTCTTGTGATCTGCTGCTGCCAGATTTAATGTGCTGAATTTATTATACACAAAGTTGTCTGACTCACAAGTTGTTTTTATTTCCTCAGTACAGATACTGCTTTATGTTGTTGTTCAACAGCATAAAATGGTTAAATAAAGTGTGTTTTTACACTATATACTCTACATTTTAACAAAAAAGGATGAGTTATCAAATATATTAAATACATACTAATAATAAGTGGGTTTTCCATCTTAATGTTACTTGTAAAACAGCCTCTAATTCCTTCTTCAGATTCCTCTTTCAACATTCATCCTATAAAATGATTCTTGTTCACCTCTGACCACATCATCTATCATCCCTGAGGAAGGTAATAATCTGGTCAGGACAAGAAATAATTTTTTTTTCTAGTTTGCTCCATTTCTTATTTGAAACAGAGAAAAGCAGAGCTAAGAAATGAGAGGAGGACCCCTTTGTTATTTGGATTGGCAGTGTCACTGCAGTACTCAGTGCTGTCAGAGAGGAAACAAGGGTGGGAATGTGCAGAGAGCACGTTTATTTGAGCATCTTTTATCTTGCACACCTAACATGCGCAATTTAAGATTTCTCAGAGATCATTTCTTGGCCAACCGTAAATAACAAGGACTAGATATACAAGTAGCATCATCATTAATCTCTTTACCAGTCCCATAGTGGGGACAATCAATGAGCCTCTCCCAGCCAGGGAATTGTCAGGTCAGTGGGGCAGGGTTGGATCTGTTATGTTTTCAAACTGACTTGATATTGCTGAAATGTTGTTTTCTGATATTCTGCTGTGTCTTTTTTGTTTTCTGCTTTTTTGTCTTTTTTGTCCCTTTTCATGTCAATATTTTTCCTCTTATGTCCTTCAACTGCTGAAGAGAACTATCTCCACTACTATGCACTTCTTCTTGTTTTTCTTTTTCTTATCTTGCATAGCTCTAGTTCCTATACTTTCTTATTTCTTAGTAACAGTTTTCTTAGTAAAACCAAGTCTTAGTCACAGAGTTATCATGCATAAAACTTGGCCTGGATCACATTCAGCTGAATCCTTAGACAGTGGGTTACAACAACAGCATTCAGAGCTGAGCAGATTTACTCAGTTTGTGGTGAGCCTGGATTATAGTCTGGTCATCCCTGCTGAGCTCAGTGCCTTATCTACTAGGCCACAGTGCCTGCCCTCAGTAGCAACACAAATATACCAGCACTGCCCTAACCCTCTACTAAAGAACACCATTAAGATTGCAAAGTCATTATTCATTTGCAGATGCTGTAGTGGAGCTACTGATACCACCCAATTCACTGCTTTTTTCTATTTCTATAATCTGTGATAGACGAATCATATGACCACTTACTCTTTTAAATAGAAATCTTGCACTATTTAGCCCTCATTTGGAAAGGAGTTATTCTGTTGCCTTCCATTTTCAACACTTTATTAATTGCACCTTATTAAAGACAATTATTAATTCCTCATGGCTTCTATAAAGCTTACCTCTGCAGTTACCTATAAAGTTTAACCAGAAGTTTTGGCTGTGCCATTCAGGTTAGCTAGAATCACACTTCTAGACAAAAGACTTTTACATAACACTTCATTGTTGCTTCCACTCATGCCATGAAAATGCAAAGCTCTAGCATCAAACAATCTTCAAAATTACCATGGTGTATTCTTGTACTAATAGTAGCTAGTAGTCCAGTATTAAAGATCTACTACCCCTTTTCCTTTAATTTTTGGTTGTCATGAAAAGTAAAGGTAGTCAAAGTCAGGAGTACTTCAGAGCTGTGGGAAGTCTTTTAGAACAAGCCTACAGAAACAGGACCTGACTATTTGTGTCAAGATTTAACTCTTGTGCCTTCTGCTGTTTGCAGGAATTCTTGATCTCCCTCAGCAACTGTCCTAGGGTCCTGGAGGAAAGAAAGATGAATTAAGAAATACTGAGGAAAAGCTATCTGCAAACAATTTCACTGTCTGGGAATAAAAATCACAGATTTTTAGGTAACAGCTATTTCCATGACTGACTAATCTTGAGATTTCTCATGAGAACTATTTTAGCTCCTCATTCTTTTTTTCCCCCTATATCTATAAGCAGGTCCAGTCCCAGTTCCAATCTACATTATTTAAAGGTGAACTAAAGCACTGAATATATATTTTATACATCAAGGGATGTTTACCAAATAGATGACCAGCTGTTCTTCTCTAGTTTGAGAATAAAGTCTTTACTGTGCAGATAATTAAGGCAATGTAAGTAAAGTAGGCTGAAGAGGAAAACCTTCTGTCTGAATCAATGCAATAAAGAGGCAACAAAATCTCACAAGTGACTACAGTTCCAATAGGTGTAATTGATATCCATCAGTGCACACTTCCTAAAGCCTTCTTTGTTTTCTACAGCTCCCCACCACAAATCTGGTAATTCTGGGAAAAAAAATTCTCATTTTGAATAGGTACCTGTTATCAGCAGAAGATTTATTCTTGCTCTATACCTTTGGCCAAAATAATGTTTCCTTGAATATAATTTCTGCTGTACATGCGATTAGCATATCAATTGCCTAGTAGTTTTGACTAGTATTTTTCTTTTATTTTAGTAGTTCCAAATCCTAACTCTTATCCCTGTCAGCCTGCAAAAATAATATTTTCATAAAGCACCAATGCTACTATATCCATAAAAACCTAAGAACAAATACTGTTCTAGCAAAATAAATGACATGTATGTTTTATTTTCTTTCTCATATATGAAGATCTATACTGATAAAAATAAGCTCACAGAATGGAGGGCCCCTCTATTTTGGTAGATAATCAAACCCTTCACTAGCTCAAAATTTCACTAGGTCTGACTTTGCCATTTATACAAAATTTCCTTTCTATTATTTATTTGAGAATTTAGAAAATAAGCTTTTTGGGGTACAGACTCTAAATTAATTGATGGGGATTAATAATGGTATAATTTGGGAATCTATTAACTAGTAATGAGAGATTATACTTTCCACAAATATACTAACAGTTTTTCATTTTAAAGGTTATAGCATTTTCACATTTACAACACTTTTTTCAGCAAAAGTGACATGAGATTTTCCTTTCTGCTTGAAGAAATTCCCTATAGTTGCATATGACTTACAAAATCAGTGTGCCCAATGTTTCTTAAAGCAATGACTATAGATTCTTTTTCCCCCTGGTGCAGCTCAAGCTCAGTGTCATTCATCTGCTGTATTGCACTACATGAGGTATTTTTTGATACAGGATTCTGACTTTTTTAATAAGAATTTTGCATTTTGGCAGTCAGTGAGACTTTCTCAGATAATAAATTAACATCCTTGCTCACAAATTAAACTTAATCGGTTCTGGAGAAATCCAGAACAACTTTTTGTGTGTCACAGTATGGTGCATTTTTTCCATGATAAAGTGGTACTCTCCTAACCCCTCATCTTTCTGTAGATATTAAGCACTGACAATCTTCACTTTGCTGAAAAGGACCTCTCTGATTTATAATACTCATACTTACTAATTTATCTGTAAAGGCCAATTAGCTGGCTGAAGTGCTCAAATGAGTCAGTAGTAAAATGGCCATTGTAGCAAGGACTTAGCCACTATCACAGTAAATCATTTCTCCCTTATAATAAGATTCAAAAAAATTATTTCAGCTGTCCCTTGCCTATGCCTCCTTCACTGATTCAGATTCAGTTTTCTATAGGCCAATTAAAGTTATGTTTGCTGAAATATATTTCAACACAATTTAACAAGATGCAGTAAGTGGAGAAAATGAAAAAAACAATAAGACCCTTGGATTAACTGAGTACAACCTTTGCAGTGCACTCAGACCTCAGTAACAAACAAATTATTTGTATCTAGAAAGCCAGAAAAAGACAAAATACAAACATAATTTCATGAGAAAATAAACACAGAAATTGGGATTACACTGCTGATTTTCCCAGCATGAGCACTTCTAAGGTATGAGCTGTCATATAGCTGGGGGTTTGGGGTTTTTACACATTATTTTAGCCTCTATCTTGTTTAGTCAGTGAGGGACTTTGCAGATTTGTGGAGTTCACCAACAACAGGACTGGTTGTGTTACCATTTGTCATTGAAGACAAATGACAAAGGTAAAAGACACTTCATGTCCTAAAGTCTGTTCCTTCCCGTGCCCTCTGCAGTTCTAGCAATCTAAATAAATCAAGGCCCCTTTACAGCAATGCATTAATGTGGAAGTAACCCAGAGCTTCTACCCAGCTCATCAGAGTTTACATCTTCTTATGTATTTTTACCTTGCAGTTATATAGTGAGTTTGAAGGAGATGAGGGTATTATCTGAAAATTGAATACATATATTTTGTCAGGTAGCAAAATTTATATAGACCTATTATTTGTCTGAGTCCTTCTACATCCATCCTGAGAATATATGCCCTCTTTAAAGTGCTGTAAATCTAGATGTCCCCTAAATCACCTTGGAGACTTCTGTCAAAATGAATAGGATTAAAGCTATCAAGAGTTTTCCAAAGTACTTGTCTTTCTAAAATTCATAATACTGGTTTTGTTTTATATTTATGACAATGGAAAATAATTATTGATTTATCCAAAGGCAGCAAAGAGTCTTCCTTAAAGTGTTGGAAGGCATTCTGAGTTGGAATGATTAAGTGCCTAACATCCAATATTATACAGCAAAAAGCTGTCTCTGTCATTAAAATATATGCAAGAGTCAGGCTTTTGCTAAAAATGTGTTTGGTTTTAGAATGTATTATTTATTAAATAAACTTAGTTTTCATTGCCTCTTTTATTATCTTCTTTCTTTTCTATTGTTCCAGGATATTTTATAACCATTTGCATTCAAAACAGAATGTTAAGATTGTAGAGTGTTTCCTGCTAGATGAGAGGTTTAAAAAGTCCAAAGAAATTTATAGCAAATGGCAGAATATAACAGATGAGGGCTTACTGGTTGCTTTATTTACCAAAGTTGTTTTGTATTGTAAGCCTGGTACTTCATTAAGTAAAAGTCTTCAATTTTAAGATGTAGTAGCCTCCTCTTTAATTTGGAAAGTTCTAGTGCTGCAGTTACTGAAAACAGCTTAGCTATTTAGTCTCTGAATCTTTATTTTAATACACTGAAGTATAACCATAATAGAATCACTTCATCGTCCTGTTAAAATCCTGAAATGAAGCTGAAAGAAAGCGATAGGATCATCCAGGATCATTAATAATGGTAAACAGTGACCAGACTGAGAACAGGATGGGAGTGTGTCTCAGGATATAACTGCAGAAGGAAATGGTAAGGCAAAAAAAAAAGGAAACACCATGGAGCACTAGGAAAGTTAAGCTCTAGGCAAAAGTTTATTATGGAGGTCCTTACTTCATTTCCAACAACACCCCTAAACAGCATATTTAATCTGGCTGGAACAAAAGTCTCTGCCATTGGGCTAGTGACACTCAAATACAAAAATATTTGCTTGACACCTCGAAAGCCAACTCGAGTATTTATCTGTCCAACTCCAGTAACTGATTACATAGCTAGGGCTATTTCTTTTCTCTGAGGTTGGATTTTGAGGTACTAGCTGGGGGGGAGGGAGGGTGGGGAAGGGGGGGACAGAGAACTTTAAGCAGTTTAAACACATGTTTGTCTCAGTCCTACTTAAAGCCACAGCAAAACATCAAAGCCATTCCTACTCCTTCTTCATAGGTTTAAAATATAATTAAGTTCTTTTCCTTTGGTATCTTCAGCTTGATGAGTGCCACTTAAAGAGGAAGGAAACAGTCTAATAATGTACACACTGAAGTGTACTTAGCTATTCATAGCTCATGATATCTTTCAGAGAAGAGAGGTTTAGCGGCTCAAAATCCTAGGCCAAATTCAAAATCTCTTCCTTTCCTCCCATGCACTAAAGAACAACACATGTGCAGGCATGCACTCTCACATGTGGTGGCTGGGAAGAGTGTCCTTCATGCTGGAAAAAATGTATTAACTGTTAGACAGAAAATTAGAAAATAATTGTCCAAGGAATGAGTATGGCTTCCTGATTTCAAAAAGTGTATGAGGTGAATGCATCTGAGCAAAGAAATTCATCTATCACATGGTCTCCACTTACTGATGGTAAGATGGGAAAATTAACTGAATGGACTCACAGCTGCACTAATACACAAAAGCAAAGGTCGTTTTCTGCTTCAAAGACTTAACTGAGCATGTATTCGATCAAGATTGTATTCTTCTATCTTGGTAATTAGATTGAAGATAAAATATACTGTCTTCTCACTTTTCTGCTCTTTTTGTACAAATAAAAATGCTATCCTCTGTTACACTTCATCTGCAGTTCATAGTTAGTTTTGAAAGCTTAATAAACAATTTTTTCTAGTATTAATTACTCGGATGCATTTCAGAGAAAAAAGTTAGCATGAAAGCTGAATGCTATTGTATTATTTTGCAGGCTTTATTTTTTCCAAATAGGGAAATTGTGACAAATTAAATTAGTTGCAACAAAACATGTCAAAAGAATCAATTTAAAAAAATACATGAAACCAACCCCAAAAATACAGAAGTTGTTTGGAAGTAGAAATTTATCTTACAGACCAAATGAGGACTTCCTTAAAAAAGATGCCGCTGCTATCAGTTTTAAATGACCACAGTCCCTCACTGGTGCATGCAGCCCAGATTCATAGCAGCTACAAGAGTCACTGAAATCTGCTGATATAAAGCATAAGATAAAAAAATATAGCCAGCAGTTTGAAACACCTTATCTACAGGGCACTAGTGATGCACTTAGGAAAAATTACTACAAAGGACCTAGCACCTAACTCTTTACAAGTCATCTGCACTACACATTAAAAAAGGGAAAAAGAAGTCAACATAAAAGACCCTGAATCTGTTTTGCATATGATAAAAGGTGGTTTTTTACTTGTGGCTTCAGTGGGGTAGGTAACAAAACCAACATGTCTTGAGGTAGAGAGACTAATTTCAGCAATACTGAGGATTACAGAAATACTCCTGAAGCTATTAGGCTTCAATCAACAGACCAGTGGGAGTCAACAAACCATTTTTAAGAGAGTAATGATTTTATTTCTAAAAACCACTTCCGTTTCAGTAGGTTTTAGTGAACTTTAGACTTTGTGAAAAACAGACTGGAAAATCTTAATGGAACTGATTAGCCAGTCTGTAGCCAGTCTGCAGCAATAGAAGCCCCAGTTCATCAAGATGTTCTGGTTTTGACTGGTTCAGAGTTCATTTTCTTCTTAGTAGCTGGTACAATGCAGTGTTTGGATTCAGTGGGAGAATAATTTTGATAGCACACTGATGTTTTGGTTGCTGCTCAGTAGTAATTACCCTCAGGCAAGGAGTTTTCAGTGTCTCATGCTCTGCTAGCAGGGAGGTGCACAAAAAGCTGGGAGAGATCATGACCAGGAAAGATGACCCAAACTGTCCAAATGGATGTTCCATACATAACACATCATGTCCAGTACATTAACTGTGGGGAGTTAATTTGAAGGGAGAGGATCACTGCTCAGGGGGAGGCTGGGGCCCCCATCAGGGGATGGTGAGCAATCGTAGTGTGCATCACTTGCTTCTCTTGGCTTTTGGTCTCCTTTCCCTCTCCATTTTATTAAAATTATTAGTGCTAGTAGTATCATTATTATACTTCAATTTGCCATAATTATTAAACTTGAATTTTATTTTCTTTTCTTTCCTGACTGTCCCCCCCATCCCACCATGGGGGCAGAAGGGAAGTGAGTGAGCAGCTGTGTGGTACTTGGCTGCCAGCTGGGGTTAAATCATGACAGATGCACAACTTGGAGATAAGCAAGTTGCATCTTTTTTGATATAAGCTCCAGTTCTCAAGTGACAGAAACAACAGTTAAGGTTTCAGGGAGGTGTAACACATTAGGATCCTCATCTTAAATCATTTTGCAAGTGCAATGAGAAAGAATATTCTGTTGGAATGAGCATATTTGCTGAAGGGTGATATGCTTCATCAACGGATGTGTTACAGGAGATGATTTCAAACAAGGAGAGAAATTAGGACTGACAAGCCAAATAGTTCTGACATTTCTGTGTGTGGGCAGGGTCTATTCTGGTACAGGTTTTACCACTGGAACTCTGCAACAGTCCTGGTTGCCAGCCAACATTCACAACCCCTTGAAATAGAAGCAGTAGGCAACAGACCCATTTCTTGGGCCATTTCCATGTTGGGGATTTATTTGGCTAATAGTAGAATTTGCACTTTAGCCAGCTGGATGGGATCTCAAAAACTCTTAAAATTTGCATAGAAATTCAGCATAACTAAAAGGTATCTGAGATCAAAAAGCCTACCAATGTCATTTATTCAAAATCAAGGTTCACCCCACCCTTCCATCTGCATTTTTTGCTACATCCATTATGTTAATTTCAAATGCTTTCAACAAAGATATAATTTTAAGCCTAGTGAAAGCCATTCCCTGTGAAACAATGAAAGCATCACATCTATCCAATAGCAGAGCTTAGTTGTAAAGGAATATGTTATTGAATTGGAGGAAGTTTCATCTCTTATTCCCATACAATTAGATAAAAGGGATAATTTGAAGTGTACGGTTGTATAACACTGAGCTTTTGACTTCATGGGCATTCTTTGTTTTTCCTCTGTAACATATTTCAGATAACTGTATTAGCATAAGAAAGCCATCTTAACAATGCAAAGATATCTGTCATTTTTTCTACGGTACAGAGCTGATGACAGTGTTTACTAAAATGTGTCCAAATTTCCCTAGTAAAGATCAATTTTTACTTGCTCATGCCATCATGAACTTTGAAGTCATTTAGGCTTAAATGTTCTGTGCTCCAAATGCCTCTGCCAAGTGATCTGTGTGTGCATGTGCAAGGAAAGCTTCAGACCAATTGATATCAAAGAGCTTGAAAACATGACCAAAAGCAAAAAGTTGTCTAAGTCTTCCATACCGTGCTTTGTTACTAAGCTAAATTTGCATATATTTTCCCCTCACTCTCAGAGCGGTGGATCAGATTTAATTGAATCTTTCTTAACCACAAATTATCACTTCACAATGTATCATAGAATGGGTTGGGTAGGAAGGGACCTTTAAGGTGATTTTGTTCTGACCCACCTGCCATGGACAGAGACACCTTCCATTAGACCTTTCATTAAGTTGCTCAAAGCCCCATCCAACCTGGCATTGAAGACCATTGCAAATAGAGTCAGAAGTTCCATCTACTTCTT
>NW_005054297.1:223671-263889 GCF_000277835.1 Geospiza fortis | reverse complement strand
AAGAGTGAAAAGAAAGAAACAAACCCACACACAAAACTTGAATATCATTGGGATCCTGCTGGAATTGGGTAGCTTAGCTGTGTGCAAATTGTGGCTGCATCTGTCAAAGAATTTCTGTGGATTTTCATTTTCTCATGTTTCTAGACTTCGCTGTTGTGCAGGATTTGACAGGTATTTGCCATGCCAGTGCCTTAAATCCAAAACCAGACAGCTACCTCCATTATCTGTAAAGAAACATAGCATGGCAGAGGTGAAAAAATGGGACAAGGATCCTGGGTGAGAGGTCAGGACTGAGGCTATGGAAAGCACTATTGAGGGAGAAGACACACACAAATGTTGTTGTCAGGAGTCTGGGAAGGCACAGGGATTTGGGAGGGGACACATGGGACTGTTAAACCCACCTGACCACAGGGATATTTAAAGTCATATGGCACCATGCTTAGCAAGAAAACTGGGAGAAGAATCCCAGAATAACAGAATAAATTCTGTTGGAAAAGACCTCTGAGATCATTGACTCCAACCTATGAACAAACACAACCATGTCAATGAGATTATGTCACTAAGTTCCCTATGCATTCTTTCCTAAAAACCCCCAATGACAGCGGTCCCACCACCTCTCTGGGCAGTCCATTCCAATGTCTAAACACCTTTTCTTTGAGGAATTTTCTCCTGATGTACAACCTGAACCTCCCCTGGCACAACTTGAGGCCATTTCCTCTCTGGCTGGCTGCCTGGGAGAAAACCCCAGCCCCACCTGAATACAATCTCCTTTCATGCAGTTGAAGAGTGTGCTAAGGTCCGCCCTGAGCCTCCCCCTCTTCAGGAGAGACCCTAACCCTAAACATCCCCTCAGCTGCCCCTCACAAAACTTGTGCTTCAGACCATTCACCAGCTTCATTTCCTTTCTCTGGATGTACTCCAACACCTCCATGTCCTTCCTGAATTGAAGCAGGAAGGAGAGGAAATTTAGAGTGATGGTATTTGTCTTCCAAGTAACTGTTAGGCATGATAGAGCCCTGCTCTCCTGGGGATGGCTGAACACGTGGCTAGCCTTGGGAAGTCTAGAGTGAATTCCTTGCTTTGCTTCCATTCTTTTCCTTCCTTTGCTCTGCCTGCACAGGTCCCTTTTGCTTTAGCCATTAAACTGTCTTTAACTCAGCCCATGAGTTTTCTCCCTTTTACCCCTCCAATTCTCTTCCCCATCTCACCAGGGGTAAAGTGGTGTTTGGTTAGTGGCTGGGGTTAAACAATGGCATCTTCAATTTTAGTCATTTTTCCTGTTTCTCTTTTTTTTTAACCTAGGAATAGTATGTGCATGTCCATGTTCCTACATGGAAAAGACTTACATGAGTAACTGTGACATTTGGTATAACTGAAGTATGTTCTCTACCCAAAGCAGTGATTCAGCCCTTTTGTTGGTTTAGCTCCAAAAAATATTCAGCTCTCATTTTCAGGACCAGAATGAGTTGGTGAAATTAATTAATAGCTGTACCTTTTAATTTATTTGGAAAAAAAGCCCTCTCTCAGTTTCATCTTTCCTTCCAGTGATATTATTAATAATCACAGATTTAACTCTTATTGAAAACCTTATAGTCAGGTTTAACTAAGGTGTGAGCAATTATTTGCTTATGTTATTGTAACACTATGAATAGTCTCACAATCATTTTTAAAAGGACACCCGGGCACTCATCTTTCTTGTACTCATGATTTGCACCAGCAAGTTTTTGTTGTGATAATTCAGTATTAAGGCAGAGACTGACACGTGTCAGGAGTTCTTATCAATCCTTGGATTCTCTCGTTTTCCATTCCAGGCTTTGGCTGCATGTTGCCATGAAAACTGCTGTCCAGAGCTGGTAATTATGCTTCTATAGCTGATGCAATTCAAACAAACAGCACTAGGAACAAAAGAAGGGCTTTGGAAGATATATTTAATCCTAAAATAAAAAAGGTTGTTTGTTTGCTTTTGAGAAAGATTTAAGGATATTCTTTCACTAAAAATAACTCAGTATTTTTGTGGGATTTAATTCAGGATTAGTGTTTATTTATGAAGCCCACTATTTTGTAGGAAGTATAATTTCCAAAAAAATAGTATTGTATTTGCATGGAATTAAAGTTGATAGAATATAAGAAACAAAATAAAAATAATCATTTTCTCATAGTCAAGTTACTTTATACCTGGGAAATCAGATTTACTTTTAAAATGTAAAGAAACCATGAATGCCAGAAAAAATCTTAATCAAATGCTATGTAAAAAAATATAGAAATTAAAAGGCTTTGCATATCCTACTATCTAAATCTACACTAAGATTTTTTCCATCTATTCCTCACATGACTTCAGTTATTATAACAATAAAAGTATCCCTGAAGTGAACATAAAAAGTGAGGAAAACTAACATATTCAACCATTATCTTAAATTAATGTTAGTATGGGTTGAACTAAACTAGAGTGTTTTTAACTCAAAATAGATAGCATGATTTGACTATAATATAGGTTAATATTTTTTAAGAATAATTTATAAATCCTAATTGTTCCAATAGAAATAAGAAAAAAGTCTTCAAGGAATTTAAAAATACATTTTTACAATCTCACAAGCAGACACATTAAGTGATGATTTATCAAGAAAGTATTATACATGAAAAAATTTTACATAATTTGGTAAAAGCATCATTTTATGCACATCCTAGCATTTAAGGTCTTTTATCAGTTCTTTCTTTTCAGCCTCTTTGGAACATCCCATTTTCTGTCAGACATAGTTTTAAACACCTTGGTAAACAAAATATTGCAACATCTGATAATATAGGATTAAAAAAGAAATAGATTTCAGTTTGAAGTCCACTACCATGTAGAATAAAGACAATTCTGCTCATCCTAGGAGCATTCACTGCATTAATTAGGAAACACCTAAACTTTGATATCAGTAGGATTAATATTTTAATGTTAAATTATTGTCATTATCTCAGGTACAATTTTTACACTAAGATTATTTATACGGTAAGTAGGAGTATTATTAAACCTTGGCTCTCCCTACACTATTTGCAGAACTGACAGAGGGACTGAACTATTCTGTGTGAAAAGGAGAAAAAAAACCAAAGTCCGTCAAAAATCAAATGTCATAACAACAAAGAAAAGATAAATTTTTTCAATTATAAAATTTTATAAATTACTAGGCAGACAAAAAATCAGCAGAGACACAGATTTTCATCAGCTATATAAGAGCTAGAGATACAGCCTTCAAACAGCAACAAGCTTAACATAGTGTACATCATAAACTTCGACAGACCACACACAGAGCCCCCAAAAGCCCTTCAATGTTAGTTTTAGTCCTCATGTGTCAAGAACTGCCATCTGTCTTAAACTGCATGCATTCACTCATTTGGTAAAATCAAATCTTAGTGGCAAAGTGTGAGTGCAGAACCCTCCTCTCCACTGCTCTCTACAGCCACATCCAAAGGACCCTTAAACTCAGTAGAAACCTACAAACCCAGATAAATAAAATAATTACCATGGTTTGACAGTTCCTAGCCACACATGTAAAAAAAACACTATCCATTTCAGCTATAAGGAAAAATAGCCAAATAAACCCTCTTCATCTCATCCACCATGGAAGGGCAGAGCCTCTATCTGTTCTTTCCTCTTAATCTGAACTAATTGACTCCAGGTGCTCCTCTGCAGGAGTGGTGCTGGGAAGAATCACTGATTTAAGGGTTTTGACAGGTCCTGTACAGCAGCACAGTATTCAAGTATTTCCATGTCTTAGTAGGTTACTCTTCAGAATGTTTTTGCTTGCTGAAGGACTGAAAGAAACTAGTTTCATTTTTGAGACAAAAAATGGGGTAACTGTTTTCTTGGAGAAAAAATATAAGATGAATCAGGTTAAATTTCAACACAAATGATCTTGTGGAATTTTAAGAATGTTTGCATGGGACAACTACCAGTGTGTTAGAAGAAACAGCAAGGCACAGGAAATAAATCGCTCTGTAGGTATCCAGTGAATTCACATTTCTGGTTACTACTTAGCTGTTCCACCACATATACAAGATTTATGCTCCTCCAGGAGGAGTGCAGGTTGATTTTTGTTATGACAATGCAAGTTGCAGTGTTTGAAAGTGACTCGGTGACTTAGGACCTATTTTCCACATTGTCACTCAGAAGCTCAAGTTTTTTGAAAAGCCTTTCTGAATGTATAAAAAAGAATTGCTGATATAAATAATATATATAAACTTTTATATATTAAAATTTAAATCCCATTGAATCAGCCACATAATTATGAAAGCTGACCCTGCATATTTTTGTAGCATCCATTCAAAAAAGAGTATTCAACCTTAATCCAGATACACTTTTAAATTGAGATATTAATAAAACTCAAAATCAACCTTGAGACTGTCTAGACCATACATATAAACATTTTAAGTTTGGCCACTATCTGTATTTTCAGACTGCAGTTCTGCTGATAGTCCAGAGCTCTAGGGACTCATGTCTGTCAAGGGTCCCCCTTTTGCACAAAATTTACTCCACTTAATTTTTAGCAGCCGGAGATTAGAAAAAAGCAATTATCACTCACAGCCATGGCTGGCAGAGAACAGATTGGGGTGACATGGCCAGATGATTATGTTACTTAGAGACAAGGACAATTTTTTTTCCTGACAGCATTTCAAGAACTTGTTCAGACTTAAAGAGGTGAGAAAATTATGGAAGTCAAACAAGTGCAAGCATCTCTTCAGAGCCCTCAGAGCTCTAGTCCATTGTTCTGGCATTTCATCTAACTATAGCACAGCCAAAAAATCAGGAAAAAAAAAAAAATCAGACTCTATCTTGACAATGTGTAGGTTCTACAGTTGTCCACACCAAAGCTTGTGATAAATTCCCTAATCATTTATTTTGCATGCACTAAGGTGATACAGCTCAGTCTGTTTTGCAGCAAAAGGTCTCCCTAAGACAATGAAAGCAAAGTGCCAAATACAAACAAAATATAGAGGTATGGTCATTTCTTGGCCCTTAAGCTCTCATCCAGCCTACAATCACTTTCTACATCTTTGAATAACTATTCTCATATGTCATATATTGAATCATAGTAATAAAGCAATAATGAAGAAAAACTTTTGAACTTTGAAAATACACTTGAGAATATATCTAAGGAAAAAATTCAAACTGATAATACTCAAAATGTATTGTGAAAAGCCAAGAATACATCATTGTATGGGAAGTTTCAGGAGAAAAGTTTCTGTATAAAGAGAGTCTGACAATAGAAACTTGGAAAGCTAACCTTTAAAAAAGTTACTGATTTTCCCAAGTCACAATGCCATGCTATAACACAAAAAGTAATAGAATAGTAAAACAATCCCATTCTCTATTAAAGAGGTCCCAAAATCTTTCAGTTACAAACCCTGTCTAAGCCAAATAGAATAATTTGTTATTTAAAAGGAAAAGTAATAAATTGGATTTTATGCCCAGAGAGCAACCTAATCAAGGTGATGATGTTGGATGATGATAATGAGACTTTACCAGGAAATCTGGAGATTAGTTTATTACTTTCCTACATGTTATTTGAGTTCAGATCCTATTTATAAATGCAGGCACATTCTCTGTTAGGTCATTCCAATTACTTGGTATATAATGCAGCACCTGAATCAATTCTATCAAGTTGAAGATGATGCACTTGACGAGATCCTATTTGCTGAACAATGGTGGATAGAAGCTTCCTTAATAAAAGAAATAGAAAAAAACCTGTGAGCAAGTAAGACAAAGTGGAAAGTCGTTCTAGAAATGCAGACCTGCTTCCTGTGGCACAATGAGTCCCAGCTCAGCATTTGCATGGTGGAGCGTTACTTACAGATGGAACTGTCAAAATCTGGTTTTCATTGTACAGGATGACAAATGTAGTCCTTATGGGAGAAACTTCTCACCATAATGAAATCTAATCTCTCTGGAAGGTAAAAGATTCATTCCCCGTTCATTTCATTTCTGCTCAACTTCCCCCTAACTACTACATTTGTTATAGAGGTTTCATACCTTCGCCAGTCATGACCAAATAGCCAGGGGATAGAGGGGGAAGAGGCAGAATTGCCCATAATTTAAAACTTTTCTCCCTCCTATGCAGATTTCTCCCTCCTAGAACTGATTTCTTCTATTTCTGCTCTGTACCACAGTGATGTCCAACTGGTGGAACACAACAGGGACTACAAACAAGATCTGCCAAATCTATATCAGCTGGACCCAGCTCAGTTCTCTGATTTTTTCTCTGCTGTGAGTTCATGCACATCTTCAGATATCCTCATGCATTTAAAATGTGTGACTAAAGTCACTGTATTGCAGTTACCTTTTCCTCATTTCTTTGAGCATTTGCTGTGGAATCAGCTTTCTCCAAGATGTTTTGCTTTACCTTGGTCTCATCCCTCAAATTACTGATGGCTTGGAACATCTTTCTGGCTGCAATTTTAAAGTGGACAAAATGTATAAAAACATATATATAGCTCAAAAAACTCCAGACAGATAGGCAGCCACTTCCTTTTTGAGTTTTCTTTCACACACATGAATTTTGCACCTGCTGATGGAGCTCCACATCTAGATGTCCTGCTGCCAGAGGCCTCAGAGCACCACATAGCCAAAGCATCATCTTTCTTGTCTTGTTCACCCTCCAAATTCTACACAATTTTATTTCTGCTCTTGGGCATCTTAGCAACATCTGTGATGGTGAGAAATGAGCATAACATGCAAGATAACTAAAAAGTTGACAGCCATTGTAATCATACAGAAATTATTCTAAATTAAGAAGATGGAGTACAGACTCACATCTGTAAGGAAAGATGAAGATGACACGGTGACCAGTACTTAATGCTGTCTTCATTTGCTCTTGTTCAGCATGAGTTTACTTTTCAGAGAGCCTCCACAGTGTCTGTGGGAGTGTGTGCAAACTTCAGTACTGGTATTTGTAGAAACAAACAGGTGTTGGCTTGTCAAGTCAGTTATAATATCCATAATAACTAGTTTGCACAAACCAACATGCTTGTGTGAGGTAAACAGATGGCATCATATTTTCCCTCCTGATGCAAGCACTTTGTAAAAGCTTTTGCAAATATTGCTTGAGGATAGTGAACCGTGTCAAATGTAAACATATTTAGCACCTCTCTTCAGTTCTACATCACGATATGGATGCATTTGGTATTTCTCTATCCATATGGCTCAAGACTTATCCTTCTGATATTATGCTTGATTGTAATTGGGCAGTCTTTAATTCAGAGGGACTTCTGTCATTTGTGGTAAGATTGCCTCTACATTAAAGCTTTTTGTTTTAATAATAAGCTTTATCCATATTTTAAAATTCTGCCACTGCAGCTTGGATCTTCCAAGAACACTGCAGGCAATGCTTCCACCTTGATACAGGTCATGTTTGTAGAATACTGTGAACAAAGCCTCAGAGTTTTGCCAATATTACGCAAATTCCATTTTTCCTACCAGTCTCAGATCAAATTAAGACATCAAAAATCTAATTGATTAATAATTTCTCTAGAGAGGAAATTATTTTATTTAATTACCTAAATGACAGCTGAATATTATGTAGTGGCTTTTTCTCAGAACACAAGTCATAGTCATTTCTACTCCTTCTGCTCCCTTCATTTGATTTTCTTTGCACAAAAAGGACAAGTATTCTGTTAAATCACCTGTAGGAGCCTCTGTCAGAACCAGCAGTGCAATTTGCAAGGCCAATGTACAACACCACAGAAAATAACCAGCTGACAGATTTGTTAGGATTCACCTCACTTAATTCTAACTTCCTTCATGTAAGCTATCTTGCCAACCTTGCTTCACCCCAATAAGAAGAGACATTGCTGGATACACAGCTCATGTTCCTTTATTCAGATTTACTTTCATCTGAAAGACAGATATTGATTACATTGACTATAGAGAGTGAGTAGGACAATTAACTCCTGATGTAGACACCAGTTCTCTGATCAGAAGAGCTTACTATTCAATTTGGAAATGAATTTGGAATTCAAGCCGTTGCTACCAATCCATAGACTGACAAAGTAACAGAGAGAGACCTTAGAGTGATGACTCCTGATTCTATAGACATTGTATTTGGAAATTGTGTTTGGAAATATGAAAAAATTACCAGAATGATTTTTTATAAGAACACATTAATAAATACAGAGCAAGACTAAAGAAGTACCAGCAGGAAAAAATATTTTTGCAATGCTGTATCTTCACAATGCTTTAATGGATGGAACACTTTAAAGAAAAACCAGATTCATCCTTCCATCCACTTCTCTCACAGCTCCATGAAGAAAAACAGTGCAGTCAAGGAATAGTATGAAGTAAAACAGCAGAAGAATAGGCAGCGGAGGGCCCTGCAGTTGGTGGCTTGTCCTGGCACAGTGCTCATCTGCAAAGCACGGTGCTCTATTTGCATTGTCACTTCCCCTGCCTTCCTTTAACAATGAAATAAAAAGGCAGGACAGTTCAAGGCTGGCGAGGGGGAAAGTGTCTTCAAACAGAAATAACATATTTAGAGGAACACAGGGTCTCTATGTAGAATTCAAAATGTTCAGAGTTCAATAGATATAGAGATTCAGTGTCAAACGAAGAGTCTAAAACAAACAGTGTCATAAAAAAAAGCAAACACCTAGACTATTGATGAATCAATCTCTTTTTAAAAATATGATTCAGAATTAATCTCTCTTTCATTGTGGCAGAAAATAAAAATGAAAAATAAAGACATTTATATAGTAGTTTTAAAAAATTGTGAAAATACTGTCTGAAAGCACTATTTACTCTCTTCTTTAGTAAATTTATAACTGAGAGGCCATTTACAATAATGCTATGAGCACATACTGCAGTACTGTTGAGTAATCAAAGTTTTAGACTCTTCATTCTCATAGCATTAGCATTCAGGACAGTAACAAAAGGGAAGTCAGGAAGAAAAACTAGGAAAGAATTAATATTAGCAGAGAGTTACTGTGAAGGACAGGAGGACAACCTTACTACAGAAGGAAACCTGCTGGCAATTTCTGTACCTAATTCAATGTTCAGGTACAAGTCATACTGGAGGGTCTTGGCATTGAGTCTTGTGTAACTGAACCCAGTATGAAACTGTGTCATGAATGTTTTGTTATTCTATGTTAATTGATCGACTACTGACAAGAGAGGGAAGGAAAAGGAAAAGGAAAAGGAAAAGGAAAAGGAAAAGGAAAAGGAAAAGGAAAAGGAAAAGGAAAAGGAAAAGGAAAAGGAAAAGGAAAAGGAAAAAAGCAACCTTAACAGTTTCCATTTTCAAATTAAACCCATATACTTCCGCATTTTTATAGAAACTATATTTTGTGACATATTATTAATACAAGGTTACAGTACAGTGAAGATCAAAGTCTCCTTTTTCCAAATACAGATCCTTTAGATATTCCTGAAATACAGGATATTTTCATTTAGATTAAATCTACTCTTACTCAGTTTTAGGCACCCAAGTATAAAAGTAGATCGGTATCTCAGTTGAAATATATCTTCCCAGGTCATATCAGAAAGCCTGACTGTACTGACAAGCTCTCCCCTAGCTGATGACTGGTTATCTTAATTCAGGAAGCCGTGAGTCCCACATGCTGAGTCCCATGAGCCTTAGGACACTGAAATAGATCATCTGTTCTACTGCCCCACAGTGCACATTTAGATGACTGACTTCCGTATGGTTCCAAGCAAGTGGGAAACCTATTTCAGATAAATCAAGAGGCACAAAGACCCTAAACCTCTTATCTTTTATTCCAAATTGAGTTACAACTTGACTTCTTGCTCAATTTTTTCCAAAGTTATATGCTTCTTTTACTTTTTATTGTTTCATATAGTATTTAAACCTCTCATGTTCTTCTCATCCCCGCCACTGGTTATCACTGCCATTCAGTTTGGTCATACTCTGTTTAGCTTGTCCCACTTGTAGGATCAGATAAAGGAAAAAATTCCTTCATGCTTTTTCATTCTGGATCCTGACCCATAAAATGAGTCCTGTTTCTGTGTCATGACAACAAGAATGAGAGAACAATTCCAACATGTATAACAACTAACAAATTACCACAGCTTTTCTTTCTCTTTTTTTTTTTTTGATAAAAATAAGAGTAAAAAATACAATTGTAAATACACTGATACCAAAGAATGCAGTAAGGCAGTGCTACAGGAGCAGTAGCTGTCAGCATAGTCAAGGCACTTTGTGAAAAAGAGGAAATCAAGCAACTCACAGCAACAATCTGTGGACAATCTGTGGGAATATTCATCAAAGTATGTTGAATGGATAATCTGGAATGAGTATGCACAAGTTAAAAATAGGCAACAAAGCTGTTCAAACATTACCTGACTTCTCATTTTACAGTTTCCTCACATAATATTTATTTTCTCATCTTTCTGCTCTGGGTTTCTTCCACTACTGAAATGAGCAGACATACATATTGAGGCTCACCATATGTGCTCTGGCACTTTCCTATGACTGTGTTGGATGCTGTTCTGCTGAAACAGGGACTTGAGATGCCTGCAAGCCCAGATCTGCTTGTTTCAATCTCTCAGCATAATTCCAGATGTGCCTGCAAGTCACCCTCTGGATCCTCAGAGTACCTGTTCTTTATTTTGGCCTTCACAGTCCATCACAGTGTGCTGACAGACACACACGGAGGTTTTACACAAATGTTGTCCTTGGGCCACCATTTACTAGAGACAACCTACCATTCACTCTGACATTCCATGGATTACATTTTGTGAGTAGCATTGAAATAGCATGAAGGTCTCAAAATTCAGTCTCTTCTGCTGCATGCTGCTTGCAGTGTCCCTGGAGATCCAGGCTTTGTGGTTTTCCCAACCCTAAATCTAGGCACAACCCTAATACTAAGCAGAGAAGTAAAAGTCATTTGTCAGGCTGAGATTGCCAGCTCCTATGGTGGTGCTGAGGAGAAATGTGGAGGGAACAATGTCGTGGCAGTGCCATAATCCCATTGGCATGCCTTTTGTAATTGCAGTGTCCCTGGAGCTGAAGGCACTCTGGTTTTCTCAACCCCAACCTTAAGTATAACCCTAACACTAGGTGGAGCGTTAAAAGCAGATATTTGTGAGGCTAAAGATCCCAGGACACAAGTGGTGCCAAGGAGAAAGCTGTGGAAGGAATAATGTTGCTGTGCTGTGCACCCTTTGCCATCCCTTTTGTGATTGCAGTGTCCCTGGAACTCTGGGCTTTGTGGCTTTTTCAAACCCAACCCTAAGCAGAGCATTAAAGCAGCCAATTGTGAGGCTGTGGTGCCAAGGGGAGCACAGCACCGTCCCAACATTTCACCCTCCTCAACTTTGTCCTTGGCCCCACCCAAGTCCTGGGAACCTCAGCCTCACAAATGACTGCTTTTGACTGCTGAGATCTCAGCACAACACGTTCTCCACACTTCTCCTCTACTGCAGTGCAGAGTTTAGAAGTTCAAAGGCACTGCCATGGGCAGTCTCACAGCTTTTGCAGTATATGAGGTAAAAGCCACAGAACCTATCTTCTCAAGATACATAAAATTACTTCTTTGGTATTTTTGTTCATTAATTTCTTTTCCTCTCACAACTTATAATTTATATAAGGTCATTCTTTTCATACTGGGGTTAGAGTTTAGGAAGGATAAATACAAGTACTGGTATAAATTACATAAATCAGTTCACTGATTTTTGTGTTGCTTCATATCTATTGAAGAGCAATGTCAATATTTTGCTTTCTCTCTCCCATCTGCAATAATTTTAAATACTTTCAGTTACAGCTTTCAGTTATAAGTCTTCCCATACTTTTCTTTCTTTTCTGTCATATATCCACAACACCATTCTTTTACTCCTCTCTGCAAAATTTTACAAAGAGCAAAAATATACTCTCAAGCAGCTCATCCACAAAGCATCTCACTTTGATGTTACTGCAATTTTCCATCTCATATGTTTGTTTATTTTCTCACTTGCTGGAATTTTGAATTTCTCAACCAGACACATTGGCACAATTATTTTTACCCTATTTTATGCACCCTGCTGAGTATGTCTACAGGCTCACAGTCAAACGTCTGCTTCCTCAGCAGCTGATAATCTTCTAAGCTCTGTGGGACTTGTTTACTAGTCTGTGCCAAAGGGGCACAGTGTTCTTTGAGTGGCTCTTATAGAGAGCTGTTGAATTTTTTACCAGGAGGAAAATCAGCAATGAGCAGAAGAAAGGATAAATTTTCTTTCACTTAATTAACTCAGAAAACTACATTTTCAGAAGTGTCCCATTTACTCAAGTCTGCTATAGTAAAGACATAAACTTCATAATTATTCGGGATATTGTTTTAACTAAAGTGTAAACATCCAATCAGAATCTAAGAAAATTAAAAAGGTATTTTGGTTCTTTCCTGAAATATCCCAGCTAAAATATTGGTAGATTGTGACAGATGCACAGCATAGGTGCATAAAACCACCATAACTAAGTAAGTGCTTAATTATGCCAAGCTTGTAGTCACTCTATATCTACATTTGAAACAAAATTCTGTATCTATATATCTGCTGTTGAATCAGACCACGGCTTTTTTCTTAAGCAATGATCTACCCTATGGCATAATTAAGATGAAACAAAGAGGATTTTCCCCTCTGCACTCTTTTGTGCACAGAAGATGTCTTGTCCCACAAGACAACCAAACCTAATTTTATTTCATGAATTTACCTGTCCATTTCTGATTCAGCTCCCATATGCTGGACAAGTCACACCACTTCTGATTTCCTGGGAAACAGTAATAAATCATACTGACTTCTACTGAAAATTGCTTTGAAATTTAATGATAGAAACAAAATAAAGGAGACAGGAATTCTCACAATAAGATGATAATCATTCCATTGTTCACCCATCAATAAAACTTAAAACACAGTGCAATAATCTTAGAACTGTATGAAAATTCAGCTTTAGAAGACTGTTCTGCTGGGCATTTGCTAAACAATACGCAGTGGTTTCCAACATTCATTTTTCAGGATGAAATTATTACTTGTCCCCTAGAGGTATAGCAATTATCAGCAATTCAACTGATAAGCAATAACTTACAATAGATAATTGAAGTCCTTCTTCTGTTAAAATTGACCATTTGTTTTAATACATTTGATTATTTTCAGCATGCTCAGATTTTTCTTTTCTGACAAGTGGAATAGCTATAAACTACTTCTGTTAAACTATCAAGGGATTGGATAAGCTCCATGCAAAATTTAACACAACCAAATTTCAGTGAAAGGTAGAGCTCTGACAGCATCTCTCTGAGCTGCATTGCCTCATGGGGGCAAATGGAGGAATGACCCATTTCAAATTCATCACCTCAAAGTTCCTGGTGTCGCAAGACATTTTTAGTCTTGCAATGAAATTCTTACTAAACAGAAACCTTAGAAAGTCCTTCTGATATTGGCATCATCCCTTCAGCAGCTTGCATTAATTGAGACAGAAAGATTAAAAAATATGTGTGCTACATCACAGGAGTCAGTATCAGATTCTTCCTGATGTCAAAGCAGCCACACCAGGACACTCATACAGATAGCAGGGTCCCTTCCCCCCATGCCCCCCAAAAAATAAACAGGCCCTTCACTGACATTCACCTATTCAGTCTGGTTCCTTTGGTCAGTACAGTTTCAGGAATAAGGTGTAAATTAGATATTTGGTGGAAATGCATGCATTTTCTGATGAAGAGAAACATTTTCTCTGTAACATTGAGCATTGTTAATTGCCTTACTAGTCCAATGCTGAAATATAAAAAGTGGTCATTGTTATAACAACCAGGTGACATGTAACTGTATGTTTATCTTGACAGTGTTACAGCAGAAAACAAAATTATACTGGGGTTTATGTTTATCCGGGGAAAAAATAGAATGAGCTTTTTCTTGTATTTAACCATTATCTTCTATAGTAGCAGGAGTCTGGGAAAATTAAAAAAAGATATGTACAAGAGAAATTTTGTGACTGCTTTTTTCCTAGGAGCCTCTCCTGGAGCCCTCAGAGTAACAAAGGAGGGATACCAGGAGGCAAACAGTCAGACAGAATTTGACATGAAAAATACAATACATGCATCAGCTTCAAGAAGGATGAAAGGAGTTATGCCTTGAGTACTAGGCCAAATTTGAGGTATCTTGCTGAGTTGATTGTCAAATTTCCTCTGTCAGATGTTAGAGACTCACCAGATGAAACAAATTGTTAAATAAGGGTTGAAAAAAACCTTCTCATATTCAATGATTGCTTTTTTCATCTTTACATAATGTACAACTCAAGTATTAGAATGAAGAGTGTAATATAGGAAGCTGCAGCAGAAGTGATAGATGCAGTCATTAGATTAGAAATGGGGAAAGTTGTCTTCCAGATTGAATATCTAAGAGTTCAAGGAAATAAGCAAAGTAAAACAAGCATCTATAATAGAACAAAGATAAAATGAGGCAATAAGGATTCATTAATTAATTTTTAAAAATATTTATGTTGTTTTCCATTTGACATATTCACTGGCTCTCTAAATTATTATTCCTGTCATTAGATAGTATTAGTAAAAAGCTGCATAGTTTGGTTTGATCTGAATATATTGTCATTAAGATTTAGCAGCCTAATGAAATAAGAATAAATAAATAAAATTTTCAGTGTTAAACTGTATCTCACACGTAATATTGCTATATCACATTGTGTTTTGTAGGCTTTTTATCTACATAAAGTACTATTCTTATACAGAATGCAAATAAACTCATTTAATAATGAAAATTACTAATCGTTCCATAGATTCATAAGCTGGGCAGTATGGGAGATATTCAAATGTTTCCTGTAGGGAACTCATATTGCATAAGGAAAATAGAAATACATTTGGGGGTACATTCTAATCCAGCGTACAATAGTAGAGATACAGATATACAATTCAGAAATCCTACATTTTAAGCAGCATATATTAAAAATTTGTTTAGAAAATTTATTTTTATTGCTGAACTTTTAGCATCCCTGACTGACATGAAGCTCTATACAGTAAGAATAGAAGTACTTCATAACAACAACTGAGACCAATTAATGTTAGAATGATCAGTGGTTTAACATAATTTTTCTTTTCTTTGTTCTTCAAGCCTTGATTAATTTTGGGAAAATAAAATTGCAAGCAAAATACTTCCCTGTGTAGTATCTTCTTTCTCGACATGTTTTCTGTAAAATGTTAATATATTTTTGCATTTCTACTACAAATATCTAAATTACAGTGAGAAAAAAAAAAAAAACTAATGTTTTATGCCAAGACAGCACATTCAGGTCTCTAAAAAGCCAAATGAGTTTAAGTAAATTCTTTTCCTCTCCAAACTGGAACCTTTTCCTACTGTGTTTGAATCAAATGCATTAATGCATCAAGGCCCACAGAATCAACTGTATGTCTGTGTCTGTAAACTTCTGTTGCATCCATTTTAATGGATCTTTGAGGGTGGGATGCCAATTGCAACAGCACTTTCTGTGGAGCAAAAGGTGTAACTTAGAAAAAGTCCCCTTCCTGATGTGAGTGGATTTCACTTTTGCCTCTGGTGTGCTTGTAAATTAAAAAGATGGGTAAATCTTCTCAACATCGTTAAACTCCTCAGATTTAACTTCTGTAGATTAAAGATCCAAACAAGGCTCCACATCTCATTTCAGATGCAAGGGTGTGAACTGAAAACAAAGCACATTAGAAACATTTGTCTCAAGATCAAAAATGTTCTGCATGTTATGTTATTAAACCCAAAGACTTCCTTTAACAGAAGAAAAGAAACAAAATAAAACTTTCATATTCTATATTGGATGTTATGACCAATCCTGATCTTTACAGTACCAGGCATGGAAAAACCTACAGGCAGAATACCAAGTGTTCCCATTCAAATGAGAATAAGCACAACCCAGTCAGCATTTCCAGTTTGATTTTCCAGAGCCATGGTCTCAAATTCTGACCATGGACAGGTGTCCTTTATCAACTTGTAAAACTCTGCAGTGAACTTTCTCTAGATCCTGTAATCAATGCCTACACAGCCTGAGCCCACACTCGCACAGTCTTCATCCAAGTATCAAGTTGCCTTTTAATAGTTATTGCTTGGCTTTCTAAATTCCTCATTATGGCTTCCTTTAGACAAACAGACTAGAAGAAGGGAGCACAGACTTAGCCATGCTAAACCAGGCTTAACCAAGGAATATGCTGCACCCTTGTCTTTTAAAAGCATTGCAGGATTGGGGTGATAATCTGTTCTCCTGTTGAGAAAAGCAGTCCTTTCTTCCTTCTGCACAGGCAAGCCGAATATTTACCGCAGCTCAAACTACTGCTGAGGAGACAATCCACTGTCAGGAGGCACTGGACCAGCAGTTCTGAGGCAGTAAAAGATGATGGTCCTTAACTGCTGTGTCATCTGTGCCACTCACAAGCCTTCCAGAGCTTGTCACAAACCTTCTGTGGAATACATCACAGCAGGTTTGCCTAGCTTAGACACACACTGAGAACTTACCACAAATGAAAACAAGTGTGACACAGCCACCTTCCACCATTCCACCTTCAGTTTAGAAATAAAACTGAGCTGCTGATCATTAACAGTCCCTGACATTACCATGATATTTTACTATCTTCAGTATTTTGCCACTGGTATCCAAGCCTGATTCTGGACAGGTTATTCCTGTATTCTACCTTCTCATTCTCCTTGTTATCCTTAAACTGGATTGGATGTTTTCTCTCACATCCCATTCTAAAATGGTAGATATTTCTAAGCAATTTTCCATCTCCCTACTTTTAACTAACCAAAGTAATTGCTGCAATTATTTGACCTGCTTGCAATTTTTATAGTAAAACTGATGCAGTTGGTGCTACTTTTCTTTCCTATGTATTCATTCTGACTAGTAACATCTGGAAAAGCTCAAATGAACAATTCTCATATCCACACTTACTATAACTAAAGAAATAGCTTTCTAAAAAATATGCCCTAAATGAAAATGTATTAAATGAATAATGCAAAGCAAAGGCATGTGATACCAACTGGATAATGTAATCTTAATCTTACTTACCTCATAGCAATCTGGCATTGATGATTTACAATAGGGGATGCAGCATAAGGTACTTCTATAAAACTGTAAAGATTTTAGCTGAACATAAACAAAACAATCCATGAAACTGGAAATACCTTTAAGATCATAATTTTTTCCATAAATATGTATGAATTTATCAAAGAAAAAAAAGGCTCAGTTATTTTATCTCATTGGTTTTTATCACTTGTCACAAATGATAACTACTCTACACTCTCTCAACACGTTACCCCTTCACTCTCAGTCTGTGATTTTTCAATGTGAGAAGACTCTGCTTTCAGCAAAACACTCAAACTGTGCAGTGGAAGGATACAGATTATTTGGGCACCAACTTGGGCATTAAAAGCCAGCCTCCAAAAATGCAACAGTGACACCGGTCCAAGTTCCATAGCCTGCTTTCTCACCTGATTTTTCCTGAGAAAGGGTTAGTTACATAGTTCCGAAAATCTGTGGATAAAATAATTCATCTCTACTCCAGACAGATCTTCCGAGACTATTGCATTTTTACCAGAAATAAAGGAGCACCAGTGATAGAACTAAAATGATGCCACTTGCATAGCTCTCTTTGACCATGGATTTTTATCATAAATAGAAACGAAGCCAACTTTTTTTAATGGCACCTGTACCCTCAAGACTTTGACTCTAATAATTCTCATTTTCCTTCTACAACTCTGTGTCCTCAAAACCCTGCACTTTTTCCTTCAAAAGTGTCCATCTTTACAATGTTTTTCTTCTAAGATTACAGGTATTGGGCCTTATATGTCTTTTAATAAGTGGCCACACTCTACAAGGCAACATCTTTGAGAGATCAAGGAGGATTCACAGTTCCTTTACAACCTTTCTATTCTGGAGTATTCAGCAGGCTTTAATCCCTTAGTTCATGTTCTAAGAATAAAAATCTAGTGTAAATTTATTACCTACAGAAGCTTTCACCATATCAGCACCATCATGATTTAAAACACTGTATCTGGGAGTCCTTCCTTAAATTTCATCAAGAGGGAATTAAAATGATGGAGTATCTTTCAGCTACAGCCATATAATCAAAACAAAAATGGTTATCCACTAAATCTATTTGCTGATGTGACTAATGGGAATCATTGATCTAGTAAGTTAATTACATCTTTGATTTAACCATATTTTTGTTCTCTTTGTAATAGATGTAATAGTAAAAACTCAATAATAAATTATACATATAAATAACTTTGATTTTATTAGAAAGTTGAGCAAGCAATGTAAGAAAAAAATACACAAATGGAAGAGGGAGCGGGTCCCCAATCGTCTGCATCATGTCACTGTTAGACAGCATTGCCTTTGCTTCAGCTCACTCCAGCCAGCTCTTCAACAGGGGGGACAAGTCCTAATATATTCATACATGATCCAGTCATTTGTGTTTATACTGAGTGCTAATGGCCCCTTCTTGGCCCTCCTTTGCTGAGTAGCACAGACACAGGATGCAGAACACCTGACAGCTCCAGAGATTTCAGGAAAGCAGCCTCCACGCCACAAAACCCTACTGCCAAACAAAAACCAGTCCATTCATGTGACTGTGGAGGACTATATCAAATTCATACAGAATAATAAGACAATTAAAAGGCTGCAAATATATTCAGCTCAGCATCTTAATAAGTTTTTATAACCAGACTTCTGAATATTTTTGAGAAGAACATGGTCTGAGTGCAGCCCTGCAACATGCAAGATTTGACAGCCATCAAAGGCCATTAGATCAGAAATACTTTCACTTGAAGCAACAACTGAAACTATGAAGCATCATGATTTAAATTGTATGGAATGCACAGTTCTCAGTAATATAAATAGTGACATTGTAAAATTGACTGAGTGAATTGGAGAATCCACAGCATTACCATTTCCCTAAAAGCGTACGTTTTATGAAATTAATGAATAGAATATACCCTCACCTTAACCCAACAGCATTATCCAACAGGTTTCTGACTTCAGCAAACATCAGGTCTCTTCCTGGATTTTACCTTTCTTGTGCTGAGCTTGTTCAAAAATCCAAGACTGTCAAGCACAGACACCATTAGTGATAGGAATCAGATTCCTATAATCCAAATACTGATGTCCAGTACTGGAGCTGAAGAGCCATTCAATTCCTATTAGCCTGAGACTTGTAGCACTTGACTAAACTCACTGGTAGATTTATCACAGCTTAAAAAATAAGATTTTCCTTAAAATTTACACTGTTACTCCTTTTTCTTCCATATCCATTTCTCTCTCTCTTATGGATGCCTTTCATGACATCATTTATTCTAATGAGTGAACCGTACCAGCTCTGTTTCACTATATATGGAACAATGCCATTTCTAGCGGCTCAGAATCTGCACCAGGTATGGGAATATGAGACAAATCCTACAAATTTACTGCCATAGTAGTTGCGCTGGCTGTATTAGTTACTAATGTGGTAACATTGCTGTGAGCTGTGACGTGCAGCTACACCAGCTGTATGTCAGCACATATAAGTTCTGAAAACTATCAGGACTATACACTGTTATTTTACCTAATGAGTGTCCTTGAGAGATAACAGGAGGACTTTAAAAACCATGAGTTCCATTCCTTCATTCTCTTTTTGAGTACCCCAAAACTTTTGTGCAATACTCAGTTCAGACAAGGCTGAATAGTTCAGTTGTTATTTCATATAAAAGTCTTACACATATTAACAAACCTTGCCCTTCTTTCCTCATTTTGAAATAGCCACTGGTTTCCATTGCTTCTTTTTAAGTCCACGAGGGGACTGATTATGTACATTCCTCCTATTTCTACTTTTCTTATTGCACAACACCAAATGCCACTATTATGACTTTTTCCCCTCTGTGCAAGAGAATGCAGCCTTCTAAATGCAGATTTTGCTATGTGGGAGTGTTTGTCCCAACAGTAGTTTTCCTGACACAATTCTGAATTTGTAATCTAAATACTTACATATATTTTACATGTAAAGTGTGAATTGCATGGATAGATTAGACAATATACAGGCAAACCAAGAAAGGGACATAGAAACCAAGAAAGGAACACCATAATCAAGTGGTACTGCAACATACCCGTGATTACTGGGTGCATTTTCCATCTTCATTTTACTGGAGGTCATGAAATGTAAATGCTAGCAAATAGGTATTGCACACATTGAAGATTTTTCTGGTTCTGTTTCAGCATTTTGTGATAAGGGTGCATTGTCTCCTCCAAGAATATCTGAAGAAATGGTGCCCATTGAGAAATATTATCTTCCAAGTAAAGGCAGAATTTTATGCTGAAAACAGCATAAAACAGATTTGTTTTCACAGTACTCCCTAGAAAATAATTTTTAAATTATTTAACAGGTGCAATGCAGATCAAGAGCTTTGAAGGAAGAGAAAAAAAATAAACAACAAATAAAATGGGTAAATGGAATTAATAAAATCACATAAATGAACATAAAATAATACTTATTTATAGAATGAAAAAAAGAGAAGGAATAAAACCAGCTTTAAGA
Source organism: Geospiza fortis (assembly GCF_000277835.1). Classification (NCBI taxonomy): domain Eukaryota; kingdom Metazoa; phylum Chordata; class Aves; order Passeriformes; family Thraupidae; genus Geospiza; species Geospiza fortis. The sequence continues at coordinate 243,381 of NW_005054297.1, read as the reverse complement.
CTAGCTCTTAAAACTCTCAGGTTCTAAACCAAGAGCTCCCAAAGAAATATAATGCCACTTGAGGTCATACAAATTACCAGTAAAGTAATGAACTTGATGGAAATTCAGTTCCAAAAGTGGCTCTTGCAATCCAGCCTGAGAACCAACAGCTGCCAAAGAAGCCTGGTTCTCAGGCTGACAGAGCTTCACTTAAAATCCTAATCTCAAATACAGTGATAAATAAAGAATAGGACCCTGCAGATAAAAATAGACAGGTTTTTTTATCAGCAGTTTAAAATCAGAGTGCCTGGATAATAAACAAAAAAAAAGAAATGTTTGTACTCAAAACTTCAAATATTAACTTGACTATCACTAATGAGTCACCATTTCACTGGAAAGGCAGCTAACTTCAGCTTAGAGACACAGTTTCAAAGACCCATGGGACTGAACTCAGTGGAAATTAGCACCTGTTCCTGAACATAAATTTAGTGCAAGGTAAACACCATTTTAAAGCACAGTATCTCTTTCTAGTGGTGTCTGCAATGCAGAATCATTTTCTACTCTGAATGAGTTAAGTGAATATAATTATATGATTTTCAACCACATAGATAAATACACATATATTAAGTTTTAATTATTTTAAATTATTTCACATTTTAAAAGAAACCTATTGGTCTATTTTGAACTAAAATGCCTTTCAAAGTTTGCCTGTGAAAAGCCCTGAATCGTTTTTTATTTCTGATTCTCCTTCCTAAAAACACTTTTCAGTCATCTTATTTCCCATTCATACAACTAAAGTCAAACTGGATCTGTATTATCTGTGAGTTTCACTTATGCTTTGCTAAGCTTTTATCTTTATTTATTAAAGCTTATTTAAGGACTATAAAATGAATTAATGCTTCATGACAGACCTCAGAAATAAGGTCAAGAGACTGGAAATAAGGTCACCTGTGGATATGGTCAAAACTGCTGCTGTGGAGAAAGAAGAGCTCTTTAGATTGACAGGAAGTGTAAAGAGCATCCTCAAAGCTGCTTTGCGTATGTGTGTTATTTAGCTCAGATTCTTATAGCAGCTCCATAATGAAAGACCCTTCTATCCCTGTCTAGATTAATAAAGAGAAAGACAGCTTCACTGGCACAAGATTTCTACTCAGATATCTTTTTAAAGACACTTTGTGACCCGCAACAACTTCGTATGAACTCAGTACTAATTAGCAGTTAAACTCATTTAGACAAGAAAAACTTCCATTTTAAGCCCAGAAATTTAACTTTGACAATGAAAATTTTGGTTAATGGTCTCAGATACATTAGTTCTCTGCTTGAGTGTCATATTGAATATATGGTTCAGCATTCAGCACAGGTACTAATAAAAGAGGAAGACACAGAGATGATTTTCTGGAAGAATGCAATGCAAAGAAAATCTTTGTTGAAGTCCCAGAGGACAACAGCGCAAACTAGCTTTCCTAGTCTGTTGCTATATAATTTTGAAATCATTAAATCTAAATGAGATGCAGAAAATACAAGTCTTGGGCCTGACATCACCTGCTGAGGCAATATTCCTAATGGACATATCAGAACTGTAGAGTTGTAATACTTGTTGAAACCAAATTATAAGTGGGTTTTGTAGGAGAAGATAGGGGAAGGGATCATGGAAAGGATAGTTTTTGTCTCATAGATGCACGTGTCTCTGTGAAGAATCATCTAGCATCTTCCTGACAACCCTGTAATGCTTCCTTTTTCATTTGTTACAAAACTGTCACACTCCAAACTCAATTTGTATGTTATTTCTTTTCTTTTTCTCCCCTCTTCCTCCCCGCAATATCAATTCTCTCTACTTCAATTTTCAACTTGCACAATCAGCAATCCAAGCAGTCAAAGTAAGAAGTTCCATGATGGATCAAAAAAAAAAATATGTTCTGTCTCTACCAGTCCCCCAGTTGCCAATACTAACAGAACAACTTAAGCCCTGAAGCATAATGTTGGACATCTTTACAAAATAAATGCTGTAATACTCTTTCACAGAGATTGGTATTCCTTCTGCCTACAAATATATTCCTTCCTTTAAAAAAAATTGCTAGTATATTGATGTGTGATACTGAATTTGACTCTTATGTACATGAAAAAGGATGGGGAGGGGAAGAATGTAATCATTTTACTCAGAAAATCTTTTGATTTATTTCAGTCTCAGTTTGCTCTTGTATTGCTCTGTTTGCCCTATCAGCACAATATGCCAGATTTAATAAAGTCCATTCGTGCTTCACTGTCATTTTTATTTAAAGACTATTAAAGCACTGATATTTAGAAATTTCAGTTTAACTAAAGGTGAAGCTTTGAGTTTCTTAACTACTGTCAGATGCTTAAGCAGAAATGTTGAGGTATCAAAGGGTGGCTAAATCTCAGGTTTTGGACTGCTGGTCTTAATCTGAACTTTTGACATCTGGCATTTCACCCAACTCGCTAAAAACGTCCTTCAGAAGTGATGTTGCTGTGGAGATCATGACACAAGCTAATTAGCACCAACAGATGAAGTGTTGATTTCTCACCACAAGTGAAACCTGATGTAAAAAAAAAAATAAAATAGCTGATAAATGTTAGTGATTAGCATTTGTAATCTTTGTTTTCATGGTACACACAAAAAATATGGAAGGAGGCTTGCATGGACAGCCTCTATGAAAATAACTGCACCTGGGAGGGAAGAAACACGAGGTAGCAGATGGAGGAGCCACATGGACTCTTCACTTTCTTTGCTTTCCACTAAGTGCTTTCTGTCACCTGTTCCATAGCCCAAATCAGAAGGCATTGCAGGGACAGGCTGTACAACAGTCCAGATGAACATATGGATTTGTAATCACAAGAACCCAGTCAGTGTCTGTAGTGGAAGGCATTTGACTGTGTTTTCATCTGCTGGATTAGCAGCCACAAAGTTACACAGCTAGCAGGTAGGCCCTGCTGATGGATGCTGTAGTGATGCTCCAGAGACACTCACCATGAAATCCTCAGTGGGTTGCCTCCTAGAGTCAAAAAATTTTAAAAGCCTTGAATTGTTGTAGCACAATCCTTACTCTAAACATCTATACTTTAGAGAACAAAGGACTGGAGAAAAAAATTACCTTCTTAGTCTAAATTAACCATTTACACTCCTCTGTGTTCAGTGAAGAGAGATGGACAATGAAATAAAAGGTAATTCATCTCATCTATGTTAAGAGAGAATGACTAGCTCTCTGGAGATTGCTCTTTCTCTCCACTGACTACAGAGTGAGCCTGGATGACTCCTTTGGATTATAGCTGTATCTTTTTTGATGGCTAAAATAAAGTAAAATGAATCTAGACAAAAATTACTAGAACTTCCAGAAGCCCATTTTTTTTTATTTCATCTCAGGTTGCCTACAATCACTGTGAACCATACAGATGAGTACATTTTCTCTGCTCATTAAATTTAATTCAGTAACATTCCTTACAAAGCATAATATAAATTTCTTCTAAAATGCCATATGCTGCTCAACTCTAATAAATTCCTACTAACCCTTCAACTCTGTTTAATTTTTGAAATCGATTATTTTAACCCCACATCATAAATTATGCAGTATTTCAGTTTATTTTAATAGTCTGAACAGTGGTTTGTGGGATCTTAAATTCTGTTCTTTAATTCTCTGTCACTTTTCCATTTTATCTTTTTACTCTTAATGGCTATTTAAAGACAAATCTACAGGAGCTATCATATTTTAGAGCTAGCATTAATTAATTAATAAAAAAAATATTATTTTAATTCAACAGAAAGACTTTAGCAGATTTAGATTTGCTTTTTTGTGCTGGAATAACTTTTAGGTTTAGTTTAGTATATATCCTACCCGGGCTTGTGCTTCTTTCTTTTACACAAAATGATGTAAAAATATCCAGCTTACAGAGGATAATTTGGATTCAAAGACACACGAATGGCAATCATTCCACATTCTTTCTGCTTAATTATCTTTCTTTCGCCCTCCAGAGCAAATGCAAAGGAGAAGTGAAGAATGACTTGGACTTTGGTTGTGCCTTTTACAGAGCACTCTGCACTACTGAACTGATGCCAGCCAGAAGATAGCAGACCCTGGAATCCCTGAAGCTGGACAGAATTTGGATCAACAGTATTTCAGGAAAACACTTTTGTAGAAGACAACACAGAACAAGTAATAATAAGATAAAGAAATTCAGGAATATTCTGCAGACCTGCTTATTAATGGCAGTATTTGGAAATTCCAAATTCTTAATGAACTTTTGTGCAGTATATCCTTCTCCAGAAAAAAAAAGTTATTAAAAAGAAGAAAAAAAATAATGTTGCATTCATCCAGAATTATCAGCAGCATCCTTCTGCTTAGGGGACCCACATTGCTACCTATGTGGTGACACAGTGGTAATAAATAGCATAAAAGCAGGTAAATCGAAATAACTTCTTGTCCAGAGCAGGACAACAAAGCTGGTGGAGGGGCTGGAGTTCTTCTTATGAGAAGTGGCTGAGGGAGCTGTGGGTGTTTAGCCTGAAGAAAAGGAGTTTTAGGGGGGATGTTACCACTCTCTGTACCTCCCTGGAAGGAGGTGGTAGCCAGGTGGATGTTGATCTCTTCTCCCAGGTAAATAGTGACAGAACAAGAGAAAATGGCCTCAGCTAGCACCGGGGGAGATGTAGATTGGATATTAGGAAAAATTTCTACACCAAAAGCGTGTTCAAGCACCAGAGCAGGCTGCCCACAGAAGTGATGGAGTCACCATTCCTGGAAGTGTTTGAAAAACATGCAGTTGTGCCACTTAGGGACACGGTTCAGTGGTGAACACTACAGCTTTGTGTTAAAGGTTGTACTTTATGATATTAGAGGTCTTTTCTAGCATTAAAAATTCTATCATTCTATGAACAGTTTGCCACATGTCTTGAAAATAACCTGTTTAAACTTCTCTTTGAGCACAAAGGAAAGGTCAACAAACCACACTTACAGGTCTCCCAAGCACAGTGAGTGGCAACTGCAGGGCACAGAGGAAGGTTGGGCATTAATTAGTTTGCCTAATTATCTCCATTATCTTCCCACCCCATGCTATTTTAGTCAGGACTAGATTTAGTCAGGACCAGATTTAGTCAGGGCTGCTTTCATGCCTGCTTTACCACATGGATGCTGGCTGACCTGCACCCTGAGGGCTGAGGTGGAATCCTCTCTCTGCAGGGTGGCCTGAGGTGGCAGAAATTTGGGGCTGCTCCTGAGGGTCATGAAAATAGTGTGGCCACAGGCAGGGCAGAGTGTCCAGCTGCTGTGTGTGGTCAGCACACACAGTGTGCAGGACTGAACTGGACACGGCTCAGAGCAACCCAGTCACTCCAGGTCCAGCTGAGTGGGGCTAGGTTAAGACAGCCTCCAGGAGTCCCTTTTCACCCAAATTATTATTCAATAACATTATTGTCACTGAATGGTGATAAACAGTCTGGGACACTGCTCAACAGCAAAGCGGAGAAGGTGGAGCCACAGTGTTGGTGTGATCCTTGGACAGGAGCTCAGGCAAAGCTTGTGGCAGGAGCTGATGCAGTGGGACGGTGTGTAACAACTCATACTTGACAAATGTTAGTAGCTACATGCAAGCCCAAGGGAGCCTAATTCACATGTTAAGCTGCTTGGAAGTCTTCTTAAGTTTATACCTGAGTGCAGATCGCAACAGAGAGCTGAGCAGGCTGGAGTCACTGCCTTGGCTTGCTGTTCACTGCGCTCATCAGCACTCAGTGACACTTCTATATGGGCAGGGAATTGGGCAACAAAAGTACACGAGAGGCAGTGTGAATGGGAAAGGAAAAGGACCTATAAAATAGGAAAGTCTTTGATACTTGAAAGCAAAATTCAATGCTTTATCATTAGTTTTATAATACATTCAAGCATAAATCTATTATTAATTTAATTATCACTGGAACTTCTGTAAATATGAATCATTTCTTCACAAGTTATAATTTGAAAGACATTTCATTGAATTGAAATGATTGGGGTTTTTCCTTTTTACTGTTGAGAATTTGTCAAAGATAATAGAAAGAAGTGGTATTTGGAGTAAGGCTCCTGCTGCTTACTGTGTGCAAGGACCTGCCAGGACCTTTCAGAAGGGGCATCATGTTCCCACCAGGCAGCTCCCACCTCTGGGGAGTTACCCAGGCTGTGTGCAGGAAGATGCAAGGCCTTTCACATTAAACTTAGTTTTTCTAACTGAAGCCTATAAACAAGGTCAGACCCAGCCAGGTACATACATATAAGATGCATGAGAGGACAGAGAAGGTTTCTGACTTCCTGTGGGCCACTTCAGCAGTTAAAATGTGTTTATACTGGTGGTTTGGGTGGTTAACATCTACCCCATTATTCTAGCAAGTGCTGCACTAACAGCCTCACTACCTCAAACCCACTGGTTTCTTCTCCTTTTTGTTCTTCCTGATAGAAAGAGCAATTGCTCATAAGTTTTGTACTATTATGGCTGGTTCTGCAGGAGTATTTATCTAGAAATCACCCAATCCAGGGCTCAGCTGACATCAGTGATGAAGCAGGTGCACTACATGCAAAGCAAAATATGCTTTGGCAAGATAAAGTGACATTTCAGCTAAAATTGTGGTTCTGCAATAAAACCAGTTTCACTGGGGGGGAAATCAACAAGGTCTGTAAAGGCAGTGATAATTTTCAGCCTTCTTAAATAGTGATACAGATTAAAAAAAATCTTACTTCAATCTCTATTCTGGTTTTACTTAACATGTAGAATGGATTTTAGGATTGAAGAGGCCTTAGCACTCCAATCTGCATACATTGCTCTAGTGTATTACAGCTTTATGATTTCTGTGCAATACCTGGCTTCGCCTTTTAGTTTGGTAACCTCTCAATAGAAGAAAGAGATGAATTCTATAACACTAATTATTTTATGGATAGTACCTAAGAAGAGAATGTATTTTTCACGAAGGAAATTTGACAATGATAGCTACATAACCTAGAGAATGCATGATTGTTTAATCCTGACTTCAGATTGGAAGAGTCTTTTAACTATTCCTGCCATCCTACTTGCCAACAATCGGCACAAATTTCACAGATTTCCATTTGCACTAATTGGAATTAGTTTGTTTTGTAGCATGTGACAATTTTGTCACTTTTTTAAACTTTTCAGAGTTTTGCAGAGTTGTCAGATTAGAAACTTTGGAAATATGTGACCTCAAAAATTCAATAATTATTTGATGCCAACAAACATCTATTCTGCATGGTTCCCATTGCTGTAAATCAGCTGTGTCCCTAGAAATGACTTAAATTAGATCAAATGAATTGGCTTTCCTTTTGATATAATGCAGAGACAAAACGATGAGCTTATGATGATTCCATCAAGAAGGCAGCTCCATTCTGATGGGTCTGCAATAGCAATTGACTCAGAACTAATTTTGATTCTCTCAATGCTCAAACACCCTACCAGAGGACATAAAGAGTAGAGTGCTCCTGCATGGCTAAAAGGCAATTTTAAATATTTTTAAAATAGAAAATATAAATTAACAAATGATTATGCGACAGGGACAACATCCAAAAACCCAAATACCATGCTCTGGACATGTATTAAATACATGGGTCTTCACAGTCCATTACTTGCTTCCATTAATTTATCTATCAGGAGTTTTAATTAATTTCCAGAGGCATTGCAAATGCTATTACTTTCTCCCTGTAGAAATACCCATCTATCTTGACTATTTTGAAATCTGTGAATAACTAGAAATCCCACTAATCCTGCATGAATAGCTGAATCTCAGATACTCTTTTCTGAAGAATGACTCAACACAATGAAATCCTACTAATAATTAAATTTAGGATGCAATTAAAAATAGGATGAATTTATTATGCATTTTTTAAAGTTATGATGTGATCTCCAAGGATCTGTCCACATAGCTATTCCAGAAGCTTCTTGTACACCACTGAGTTGTACAAAGTGCTGCAGATAAGTGAGGCCCCAGTTTGCAAATAATGAATGTCATGTTACAATTATTTGTAGCTCCATGACATCTCAGCAATGCTATAGGATGAGTAATGGAGGAAGGAAGAATATTAAATCAGAGATTTAGAGATGCTACATACTAACTAAACCCAGAGTGTCAAAGATATCAGGTGGCAAAACTCAAACTTTTTATTGCCCTTTTCTTGACAGAAAACTGCCCTTAGAACTGGACTGTTCATGTGACAGCATCAGATATTTTAATTCAGTTTTTCTTAAGAAAATGTAGCTTTCCATTTTCCAGTTTAGTCTATTGCAACATCTTCAGAAAAAAAATTTATTAAGACTTCCTTTAGACATTCTAAAACATCTATATGACTATAATATAATCAAAGATTTACTATGCAACTCCAGAGAACCTTGCTTTATCTTTGCTAACTATAAGAACAGTTATGCATGTTTTTCAGTTCATACAATTTCAGAGACCCCCACAAATATGCTGCAAGGAGGAAGAAGTGTTCCTTTGTCCCTCACCTCCCACCTCTGGTTTCCTTGACAAGCAGGTTGATGTAAATTCAGGTCTAGTATTGATATACAGACCTTACTAAATAAATTTCCTACTCAACCATTTGGCAGTTTTGCCACAAGCTGTGTTGGGAACATGCTGTCACTTACTTGAAGGTCTATAATTTTGTTTTGAAAATGAGCTTGCACTGCTTTATGTTTAAATTCAAATATGAGCCACTCTCAGATCAAGCATTAATAGGATAGAATAATTTAGGAACTCTGTGGCCAAACATAGCATTGATCACTGGATTGCTACCGACCTTGTTCAAAAAACTGTCAGGGTGTTCTTGGAAAAATTCCTTCCTGATGAACCTTTATAGATATTTTAGAAGGGGGTGTAAGTTAGTGTGTTACATACAAACCTTTCAGTACTTTGAAACATCTACCTATTATCATTATATTGCAGTTCTATTGTCATGACATTGCAAAGGCTCCATATTGCTAGAGTTTTGTACCTCCTTGATGTTTCTTGTAGGCAGCTCCTCTAGGCACTGCCTCTTCCTTATCCTCACAGCAGCCAACTGACTCCAGCTCCCCTCCACCAACCAATCCACTCTTTTATAACATTATTCTCATTGGCTACAACTGTGGCCTGTTAAAATCAGGCCTGCTCCTAATCTTTAATAATTAACCCAGCTGCAACTCTTTAGGAGGTAAGATTACTTTCTATACTACCTTTATTTATTTATGTTCTATCCCCCTACATCTACCAGCCATGAATTTGAGGTATGAATTGTTCATGGGGAGAGAGTTAAATCTCTACCCCTCAAAAGATCAGTATCAAATGCCATATGATAACCTGACCTTAGGCTCATCTATGCATACCCTTATCACTCTAACATAGGTCTAGCCTATACCAACACCTGGATCCAGACCAGTTTCTTTTTATCCATCATTAAAACTGGTATTTCCAGTATTTTTATTAGCTGTTTACTCTTTCAGTGTTTGTTTTCCACTAACACCTGCTCTCTAATGGAAATAATTCAAGCTTTAAGCTTTTTGCCAGTCTGGTTTTTAGTACATGAAAGAACTGTCAGCTGTCAGTTTTCTTGAGATAGGTTTTAAAAGAGCCAATATCAATATTTCTTTGTAAAGAATAAGCTTACATTTAGGTCTGCCTTGCTTCTTTTACAAGTCCAGCACATCTGCTTTGGGAAATATCACTGAAAATGAGGCAGCAGGATCAAAGAGTCCTGCACAGGTGGAGTCAGAGATGCACACTCTAAGAACACAGTCTTCTACCACTGAAGTCAGTGATTAAGCAGCAAATAGAGTTTCTGAAAAATTGGAATCAGCTTCCACTACTATAAGGTATGTTTTCTGCAAAAAGTTATGGTAGGAAGGAATGTTCTCATGAGAACATTGTGTCACTAGGGTGTAAGAAGCATAAAAGTACTTCTTTCCCAGATGTGAAAGCCAAAGTGAAAAAACAACCTTTAAGAATCTCCTATTTACTCAGATCATGTTTTCCTTCTGGATTTACAATTTCCAGATGTTTCAGAATTATAATGCCATCCTAAATTCTGTTTTGATATCAAAAGGAGAGAAAAAGAATGAATAACAAGTTTCAAAGGGAAGTAAAGGACAAAACATGTTTATTGGAGAGTTCTTCATACATTTTTAAAAACAATTATTAAATGTCACACAGATGTCCCTGCATAAGTCACTTCTCCCAAAGCATTGATACTTCACACTACCAGACTAGACCCTGAGTGAAATCACGCAACTGTTTTATGTCTCCATTTAGGCAGCTACAAGGCTCAGGAGGACAGGAGGTTTTCCAACCTCATATCCCTTCAGTTACAGAATGTGCAATTGTTTAATTGGTTTGCTCACAATTATTGCAAATTTACATGGGTTTGATCCTTTAAGAAGTTATATCTGGACAAGTAGAAAAGCTGCTTCATTATCTTCGGGCCAGCATGTGCACTCTGAGTCAAGGACACCTGGAAAAGGGGCAAAGATACTCCTTTCTCAAGGGGAGCTGGGGGGAAACCAATGGGGAGAAAGAGATACTCAGCACTTTAGTGGTATCAGATTCCAGAGAGATTTCTTGAAAGAAAAACAATTAATCAATGTTTACCCAACATATACTAACTTTTAAGGACATGTATTAACTTTTAAGACATATATATATATTTATATATTTATTTATTTATTTATTTATTTTATATGCATAAATTTAAAAATTTGCATAAATAAGCAAATTTCAGATCACTTAATTCAATATTATCCTCTTTTACTTTTATAAGTAGCTTAGATTCTACTTTGGATTTTGACAAAAATAACAGAATCTGGGATCTGTAATACAAACAAGTTCTTACTAAGCCTATCAGAGATAAAGCAATAATGATGTCTCAGAGCTACCAGGCCCTTTTAGTCAGTACTCTACCACAAATTCTCTCAAGACTTGTGTTTTTGTAGTCACAGCAAGTTTTGGCATCATCATTTTTTCCTCTGTGCTCTGGCTTGACTTTGCCTCTCTCCAAATAAAAATAAAAAAAAAAAAACATTCCGCCTAAATAGTTCCAACCTTTAAGTGATTATACATGTGCCTTTTTTTTCTATTTGGAAAATTTTATCTCATAACTTCTGCAATCATAAGTTCAGGGCAGGGCCACATCCTCACTCAGCTAAGCCTTTTTAAGGTTTATTAGCTTTCTACTAATAAATGTTGCATTTATTTCCTGTTTTTTAAAGTAGACTATTCTTTTCCTCACTTTGAGCTTTCTGTAAAGAAACTAGATTTTTAAGCACCTTTTCTACCTCACCATACCAGATGATCTTTAAGGTCCCTTCCAAGGCAAACCATTCTGTGATTCTAGGATTCTAAAATAAATAAATAAATAAATAAAGTTTGTATATTTCAAAATTACTTAATACTATGGCAAATATGATATATATAATTTTAAGGTATTTTCAGAGTTTTTTGTTGGTATGAAGACATATTTATTACAGTGCCAAAAATACCCTCTTTTTTCCCTGTGACAAATTATTTTATTCCTCTGCTTCCAGCAGGTGTCCAGGCAAGCTTAAAAACTAAACTAACGGTAAAGATTTGTAGCTTCCCTCCTATTAAGTCCAACATATGGCTTTGCTTCTTCTGCCTTAGAGGACAAACTCAGGTCTCCAACATCTGTGTGTCCCCAGCCCTAAGCACTTCATAGCACTTCTCCCCTTTTTATTCCTCTCAGAAGCAGGTAACTGCTTCTTGTGAAACAGGATTTTTTTGTCCCAATTTAAAAGATGACAGCTTCTCCCTCCAGCTGCTTTCTCCTTTGAAACTGTTACACAAATTCTTTTCACTGATTTATATAACCTTCTAACTTTAAACTTTATATAGCCTTCTAACTTTAACATTTGACTAAATTTACTCAACTGCATGTTCTCATACACACTTGTTCCTGTGACAATTTTGTTTAGTTTAAATAACTCCTCTCCCTGTTACTTTCACTCATAGTATGAAGAATCTCCTCCCAGACTTTGTTATACAAGCTTTTCCTCTTTATTTTCATCAAATATACATTTTTTTACCTTCTCCTTACACTCTGCATTCCAATTTCTTATTTTCAGGTAACATTCTAGAAAACATTCTTGCTCCCCACTAACCAGCAACAAAATTTACATAGGGATCTTTTTTGGGAAATAATTTAATGAGAAAGAAGAAGTTGAGCATTGTAATTCGCTTCTTTTGAATTTCTGAAGAAATCCAGACTTGATCACTGAAAAAGTAAGATAATAATGGCAACACAAACACACCAACATCCACCTTGGGCCATATTTTGGCAAAGAACTGTCAATGATGGAGAAAAGTTATGAAAAGTTAATCTTGGGGACATTGTGATAAAAAATCCACAGTGAAACTGAGGATTCTCCAGAATGATAAAGTAATAATACTCTGTTTTCTACAGAAAGATGAGAATGTTTTTTAATCTCCTAGCCATAACTATGTAATCTGTTGTAAAGAAACCTTCCAGATTTTTCTTCCAAACAATGAGGACAAATGCACCTCTCCTAACAGGCTGTTTTATGCCCAGTTTCCCTTCTGTCTTCCTGTTTAACAAGCAACTAGTTATCTGCTTTACATTAGTAGTTAAACAGGAACTTAAATTTTCTGCTGAATAAGCAGCTATCAGGAACAAAAATTGTTATCCTATAGCCCACAGTTTGGAGGATAATATAATCTGCCTAAAACTTTTCTGTCATGGTGCAGCATTGCACTCAAAGTCAGTGACATTTCATGCAAACACAAAAAAGTGTCTGTGTTAAGAGCGATCTGAGACCACAACCACAAACCCCAGGGCTCTGGATCTATTATAGAATAATGTTTTTTAAAAAGATAATTTTCCCTGTAATATTCAAATAGACTGAATGTGCAAGTAATGCTTTCTTAGTCTGAGTCCCACTCATGTAAAACTAAGTTGAAAATGTTTGTTTCTATATAATGTTTCCAGATACTTGTGTCTCTCCTGAGTGGGGAATATAGGTTGCTTCTATCCTTACCATTCATTTCATGTAAACTTGAGCCATTTGGCAGCTTTTTGGGTGAAGGCATATGATGCTATGTAAAGTATTAGCCTTTTTTAATCTACAGCTCTTTGAATTTGTTCTCTATCAAATTTTCAATTAGTTGTCCCCCTTAAGTCAGGTTGCCAACAAGAAATTATTCATTGCAGCACAGAAGCTCCTCAGCCACAGGAATGCATGACTATAAGGCTGGCTCAAAGATCCTCATTATTTTCTGACAACTCCTTGGGAACAGTTGTTTGAAAACACTGCAAAATAGGTTGCATTTGAATAATGTAGAGGTGCTTGTAAATGCAGCCTGATTCAAAGCAAAAGCAACAAAATGTCAAGGCTGGCTAATTTTAGTAGGGGTAAAACTGAATAGTTTTAAACTAATCTTTTCAGGTTTTAGGATTCCAGCTCTGCCTAGATCCATCCTTCATCCTCATTTTCTCTCTCCAAACTTTTATTTCTGCTTATCCCTGCCCTTCTATTTAAAAAACACCAAGAGTAAACCCACTCTAGCCTCAGCTCCAGCTCTATGCTCAAGCCCCCAGGCCACCTCTCATTTTGTTGTCCGCCACAAAGCCCCAGAATGGAGGATGTAGGATGGGTTAGAACCTCTGCAGGCAACCCCACTGGTCTTCAAATCTGGACATTCAAAGCAACATTGCTAAATAAGGCCATTCAAGAGCTGAAGCGCTTAGAAGTATTTTGGATGGTGTGTAAAAAAACACTCTCATTGTTTATTCCAAAAGTTTTTAAATATTTTTTAAAGTATAGGCTTTATATGTTTAAGCTTTTCCTCTGAGGGTTAGACACATAATTCCCATGTAAAGGAAAGCTGAATCTCACATAACCATGTGATTTGGGGGCTGTGGCCTTTTAGAGACAAATAAAATGTGTTACAAGTCTCACCCATGAGAACTGGCAGGAGTGAGTGCAATGAAAGCATTTCAATCATCATAACAGAATGTTTGGAATCAAATATATAAAATCAGAATAAAATGTGACAAATATTTCTGCCAGTCACAATTATATAAAGTTTGTTTATATGCAGTGCACAAGCCAAATCTAAGTTGGCATAGTCCCTGTAAACCAGAATGAGGAAGAAAGTTCTAGACAAATATGAATAACAATTTTTAAAAACAAAAGCTTATCTGAATCTCAACAAAAGTACTTGTCTTGAAGTCATGACAAACATTACTTCTTATTTTATTTTCCCTATATAATGTATCCCTAGTGATCTTTTAGGAAGTTGTAGAAACAGATTTTTAAAGACAGAAGATGTAAGATGTAAAAATGAATTAGAATTGTGAGGCTTTGCTATGCTTATTTTCATAACAGAAAATACAGTCACACCAGAAATTAATCATCACAAGCAATAACATTTAAGAAATTTAGAATCACCGTCTATTTGTCTATAAGATGTTGTTTTTCTTTCAGTACTTAACACCATGATGTCTTATTGTGGCACACAGCTGAGGCTTTCTTTTTTGGTGACTATGCTTTGAACTAAGTTCCAGTTGAGAATCCCAACAAAATATATTATGTTATGTGAAACAGATGTATCTATTATTTTTAAAATTCCAGCCACTCATAAAAATGATGGTTTGAGTGCCCAGAACCATTGTTTGGAAAAAATATACTGAAAAAAAATGGTATTATCCAAATCAGCCCCTTGCATAAACACAGCAGTAGTGGAGCAAAGTATTTACTGGAAGGTAGCTTGTGATCAGCCTTCCTCCAGCAACACTGCTCATTGCTCTAAGTCAGTTCTCACCCTGCAGACTTTTTCAGAAAAATCTTCATGCAACCATCTCTCTTAAAAAACCTGCTCTTTTCTAACCCTATTTCATTACTTTTAGGAATCATTCTATGTGCTATTTGAAGCAGCCATCTGCATTTAAGTTGTGTATGTACTGGTGAAGTACAGTACTGCTCATTGGTGTGTACTCCTGACTGCGTTCATAAAAAATTATTTGACACAATCATTCAATTCAAAGCATCAAAGTCCTAGAAAATATTTTCAATGTGTTTGTCTCCTCATTCACCTCATGAGGTTCAGAAATTGCTGTTTTTTGTGAAGGGTTGCCTTTTGGTGGAGGGTACTAATGAGTTACAACCAGCCAGCAGGATGGACTGTGTATACAATGAGAAGCATGTACCAAGATGAAAACTGCTTTAGTAACTGCCCAGAAGTGGCTTGAAGGACTAGATGTATAAAAGAAATATGAATAACAAAAGAAAAAGCTGAAACCACATGTGAGACCTCAGCATAAAGAGACACTGACACATTTTCTATTCTGGTTTACTCTGAAGAACTAGTTCTCATTTGGTTTGCTAAATACTTTTAGTCTCATTTAATATGATGGTAGGTGGTTTTAGCATTTGCACTCCCACGTTAGAAAAGTGACCTTTTCTGTAGTATGCAGGGCAGAGTTATATACTGGAGATTAAAATAATTTACAGATGCACGTTAACATATTAAATATATAATGCAAATGCAGAGAAATAATAAATATACAAAGTTCACCTGTAGATTTGCTTGCAAAATAATGAGAACATTGTAGAGAACTAGAGCCCTCAAGGGGTATTTCCTCTGCATATTATGGGAACATTATAGAAAAGTTAACATGGAAATGATTGTATGTAGCACTAACAGTTCACAATAGACTTTGCCAACTATGACAGGCTAATTAGAGGATTTGTCCATGAACAGCTATGGATCACATCCAGTGTTAGTACGAGCAGCACAAGAAATGTTGTATCTTCTCTGTTGTCCACAGATTAAAGATGTGAAAATGCAAAGGCAGTTCAAAGGAGGGCCAAAATAATGAATGAAAGTATAAGAAAAATAAACCCTATTATATAAGTCTTAAAGAGCTCAACTTATAAAATAAGTGCTTGATCATGAGTACATGAAATAGTGGGAGGCCTTTGAACCTTGCTGACAATGACATAACGAGATCCAATGACTAGAAATGGAAATTAAGCAACTGAACTTCAAAGTAGCTGAAATTTCACAAAAGATGACATTTCAGAGAAATTATACCGATTAAATAGTTCAGCAACTTAGCTTTACTAACACCTTGAACCTGCAAAATGAGATTAGATACATTTCTCCAGAACAGAATTACCTCATCTTTTGGAAGACATTTTTTGGCTTGTGATCATGGTTTGAAAGGAAGAATAAGACTGGAGCATCTTCCTGGGTTTGAACTCCTTGAATTGGATTAGTATCAGGCATGTCTTTTATTTCTGAGCCCCAGGGAAACCAGGACCTGCATGCACATCCCCCATGAGCTCTGTAGCTCTGCATTAAGATAAGGATTAAAAAGTCCATGCTTTTGGATTTTTCAAAATGCTTGTAAAGTATTGAAAATAGGTGTTTTGCAATGAAATATTTTTTGGTTCAGAGTGGGCAAAGGTTCCCACCCTCCAAAAGCAGCAGAGCTGAGCTATGGGGAAGGGTAAGACATAGAGAAGTATCACCCTCTGAGCTTCCCAATTAGTATATTTTGTAAATGAATTAATTAGTTAATAATGTAAGTTGATATAGGGAAATAAATTTACTCTCCAGTGAGGATGGCATAAACAATCATTTTCCACTATTTTATAACTTAAAAATAATTCTGCTTTCTCCATGTCATTTTCACTGCAGAAAAATCTATTCATTGTTATATGTAGTAAGCATTTATTTTCCAATTACCAAAGTCCTTGATCTTATGTATTATGCCTGATAAGCTGTAATATAAATATGAAACAAGTTCTCATGGACTACTAGTGTTTGACCTGATTAATTAAATTAAATTAATTAAAAATAATGTAAAAATCTTAAATATTGCATTGAACATTTGGCCAGTCAGTGTAAACAAAAGGTGATACACAATACCTACATTCATACATATGCAAATATGATTAATTGCTTAAATAGAGCAATTTTACTAACAGAATCTTTCATTTCCTGGTGCTACTAAAATATGATCACATTTCTGTATGTACTATTACTAATCTATTTCTTATAATTCTTATATTCAAACTGCACTTAGAAAATCAGAGAAAACCAAGAAAAATATTTTAATGATTTCCTACCTTGGCCCAAATGACTCAGTTATTTCTCAGGTGGACACCAAGGATTATTATAATATTTTGCCCATGTACACCTTTAAATGCATCTTAACCATGTGAGAATAATTTTCATGGTTTCATGTAGAAATCTAGTATTCCAGCACTCAAAGTTTAAAGAAAGTCTGTGACAGAAAAAATGTGTTTATATATAGATACTTTTTCTACTGGCAAAAAATAGCTGTATTTCAAAGATTTCTGCAAACTAAGTCATCTCACAGATCTAAAGGTGCTTAGATGACCTGAGCTACAAGATTTCTGAGTGATTTCTAGAAGAATCTTGCAAGCTGTGACTCTAAAAATTCCCTCCTTGCAGTCCTGCAGGGTCCTCCAATGTCCTAAGTCCCAGCTCCATAGCAAAGGGTCTAGAAACAGTGAGATGTGACTTGTACTGAGTGGACTCCCAAAATTAATTGAAGTTTTTACTTGAATCCCTCATCAGTTAAATTTGGATAATAGCATGCCCTCACCTCCCAGGGGTGCTGTGAGGATTTATTAGTTAATGCTTATCCAGTACTCAGATACCACAGCAATCATGCCATAGGAATTCTGTCAAGTAAATACTCACTCTTCAAAGCAGGTTTCCAACAACATGACACAAAAAGATGAGGGACAAAGTTAACAGCCAAGAAAGAATCAACTATTTCTGAGCAAATCACACTCACTGAATGTATCTAGCAAGGCATCTTAATGTTTTGGGGGTTTGGGTTTTTTTTTTCTTTAATCTAAAAAAAAATTGAATTGGGGAAAAGAGGATCTGAATAAATTTGCCCACACAAAAATTACAGCATTTCTTAATTATGAGTACAGACAGAGCAACTTCCAGAAAACTTCTAAAGTTGAATATTTATACAATCTTTCAGAGATTAAAACACACAGTTAGATGTAGTTTACCATATATCTTTAATATCCTTCATGTATCACCATCCAGTGACGTGTTCTGCTTTTTATGTAAATGAGAATCTATTTGCGAAGCTCTACAATTAATTAATTTTTATTTTTTTAACAAGCAGAAAGCTGAACTCTAGTAACCTGTTCCAGGAAATATGGCCAACCACAAAATGATTAAATTTTAAAAAAGAGTACCTTTCAAAAAAGGTAAGCATATGCAGAGGTCTTCAAATTTTTCAGCTCAGTGTGAGTTTTTGCTAAATTCTCTATTTCTAAAATTGGTCAACTCACATTTGAACTTGTTCAATTCAAAGTAAAATTTTGAAGTACTCAGTCTTGGGTCCGACGCAAGTGTGAGTTATGTTAATTTTTTTAAGAAAAAATTCTAAAATTAAGGGGTAGTCATGCAAAAGGAAAAAGCAGTGCCCAGAAATCAGTCTCAGCCATTGATTTTTCTTTCTGAGCAAAATATCAGCTAAGTGCCAATTCCAGTAGAAAACAGCTGAATATATGGGGATGTGTACAGGAACCCAGTGAGAGATAATGGGTTCTCAACAAGACAGTTCAGCCCAAGAAGCCTTACAGCTCACAAGGAAAAGTGATGGTCTTGCCCACAGTGTCTTGCCTTGGCTTGATTCCTGACTTGTGCTTCCTGCTGAGCTTTGAGCTCAGCATTGGCTGAAGGTCTGTTGTGCCAGGATGGACAGTGGCTTTGGGACAGGCAGCACGTCCCACTTGACCCCTTTTGCAGCTGCATGTCACATCAGAAGCCAGTGCTCCTCAGGGTGGCAGAAAGTTACCTTAGGATCTGTGTGGTTCTCTGCACTGCAGAGGTTAATGCAGGAGGAGAGCTGGGCATCCATGATGGACAGTGTTCAATCAGTGCTACCTTGGTGAAATGTTGTATTTATGTCTTCAGTACTTGATACTGAGGCACACAACATACAGATGGGCTAATTTTAACTGTTTGAAACCCCTCCCTGAAATGCAAACATTTCAGAGTTGGCACAAGGAAAAAAAAAAACAATCATGCTTCTCATCTCTGGAATTTGGGAATTTGGAGTCCAGGTTGAGTCTATTTTATGAAAATTCAAAAGACATAATATGACATGTAAAGCATGGGTAGTGTGATCATGACTCTGGAACTCAGCAGAAGGAATAGATACAGGAAAGCAGCTGCCCCAACAACTCAGTTGCTCCTTCATGTACCAATTAGATGCAAGATACTAAATGTTATCTCACCATATCAGCTGAATTGGAAGAGGCAGAAATAAAGTAGAATTTGAGTATATTTTGAGGCAGAGAAATCAGGAGTGTTTTGCTGATCCTTTTGACAATCCCACATTAACACCAGGCACACCTGTGATAGGGGGCATTCTGCTCCAAAAGCATGCTCGTGTTGTTAGGGAATTTAGAAATATTTCACAAAGGTATCTTTGGGTTTAATTGAAATGTACCATTGAACTTTTCCCCAACCTCAAACTTTATTAGCAAGATATTCTTGCAATTTACACAAACTAATCTGAACATTCTTATTCCACAAATGCATTGATGACAGCAGCTTTTACCCAAACCCATATTTGATAACTCTGCAATTTAAACCCACAGGCTGAGTACAAAAAGCTACCTAAGTTGAAAGTAGCTAAGCTCATAATGATTTGTGCTGGTTTTAATTAGCATATTCTACAGGAA
>NW_005054297.1:160057-223661 GCF_000277835.1 Geospiza fortis | reverse complement strand
CTGATAGGTTTTTATTTTTTAAACAGTGCTAAAACTTCCATCTGATTTAAGTCACACTTCTTGACAGCACAGTATGCAGATTTCAAAGCTTGTGTCTCTGGGAAAACAAAACAAAATTAAACAAAGCCCATGCAAATGAGCATAATCAGCAATGAAAACTTGATTTGTTACCAGTCAAAACCTTTGTAATTTTTTCAGTACATTTTTGTACCTCACAGACATTTTTTGCTATATGCAAATATCACATTTCTAATCAACTTGGAGGAAAGGGGATAATTTCAATGGAAAGGAAACAAAAAATATTAATAAATTTGATCAAAGTATAGTGTCCTGGTGTAAAAATAGCAAAATTTATTCTGGTCAAGAAAAATAATACTGTACTGCATCCTCACCTGATCAGTAATTAAACAAAGGCTCCCATAAGGCTTCCATGGAATTATGGTCTTTTAATTTAGCTTTGAAGAAGAATACATTTGGATTAAAAATATATGCTCTAACCTCATTTATATTGACAGAGTTGATCTACTACTGTAGAGTCTGTGACCTTGATAACACATACATATTTTGGGTATGGACATGATCTCCATTCAAAGAATTGCAGAGGCACATTGCACACAGAGCTTCCCCATTGGATACACCAGCCTTATTTATATTAGCATTTCATACAGGAGGTTCTGGCCTTGTAAGTGACACTGAGAAACGTATAAAAACAAAATTGAGAAGTCAGCAAAATGCCTTGTAAATAGTGGGGCATACTTTGCTTTTCAAAGCAGTATTATGAGCAAGAGTACAGTGAGAACTGCCTATAAGTGATTGAAAAATAACCTTCCTAGAAAGGTTTAATTACACTTCTGTAATGCTACAAGCACCTTATTATTGCTTCAGGGAAGAGATGCAGAATAAACATGTTCCACATATTCTAGAAATTCCATTGTGGATTTACCCATAAAAGTATCCATTATAAAAACATAGCTCGGAAAAAAATTGGATGGGCAAATGTTGTGGGTTTTTTTCACTGACCAAAACACAAGGACAATGTCTGTCAGACAGGATGTCATCTGTAGGGGCACAAGCATAAACAGTGTATAAACAATAGGTCTTGCCCTGCCATTTACTAATTCCTTTCCTCAGCACAGGGTTTGGATGAATACTTTTAAATATTCTTATAACCTTTCACTGAAATTGGAAAAACAAGTTTTCATTCCATTTATCTCAAAGCTGAGTTTATTCATCATACGAGTTTTGTTGTAAAAGCTGTTTCTTGTGTTTGCCTTCCCATTATAATTGCATTGTTAGAAAATAAGTTTGGTGATTCTGGCATTTCATCCTGTGCTGGTGGCTACTTGTAATAATTAAGAATGTGAGGGATATTCCCATGCTGTCATGAATAACAAGATAATTGACTAAGCAGAAAAACAGAAGATGCAGAAATTAAACAAAGTAAATTGGAGATGTGACTGTAGGACATTTAATTCTTTATCCAAGAATAAAAGGGGATAAATAGAAAAGAGAATGTCCTTCAACACAGAAAAGTCAATGTTCTCCCAACCAGAAAAGGCAAAGTACAACCCATTCTTCTCTCTGCCTCATAGAGAAAAATGATCCTTGCTTTTTTAATTCATGAAAGGGCACTTCTTTTGGCCCTATCAAGCCTCAGCTCTTCAGTATGGGAGGGCTGCAGGGGTGGCTTTACGAGGGACAGGAATCCTCCTTTCCAGCACAGGGGAACTTGCAGGTCCAAGGCTGCCCAGCGTGCACTGAGCCTGTCCCCAGGCAGCCTGCAGCTCCACCAAGGCAGCCATGCAGATGGAAAGCTGGCAGGAGGTGAACCATGCTGTGTTTACATCTGTCCTGGGATGCTGCACTTTCAGAGGCACAAAGACACAGCCACTGAGTCCCTCCACTGTAAATGAGACATTTTCCCACAGTGAACAGCTCGGGTATTAAAGCAGTAATGTACAATTTACTAGGCAAAGTACTACTGATGTTAATTATAAAACTAAAACAACATTTTCTGAAGAAAAGACACTTTGAGGGACTTTAAAAGCTAACTATTTCAAGACATTGAGAAATTTTCTAGGGAAGCAAGATTTTTCAAATTCTTCTCATTGAAACAGGAGGTCAGTTCTTGCACATTTTAGCTTTTGTCAATGTCTGTTGCTGGAATGATGGTTACACAAAGAAGTTGTGAGACTGGCCACTCCACAGCAGAAGCAATACCTTATTGTTCAGCCATAAAAAAAGACACATATTTGTCACAACCATTTTCCATGAAAAGTCATTCAGGAACGTTTGTTCACTTATAATCAAAAAGTTCTTTTATAACTTGTACCTTGGTGAACTTTCTGAACATAGTCTAACAAATGTTTATTATAAAAAATTTCAAAACAAATTGTGTCAATATGGCTGGGTTTTTTCCCCCCACTTTTTCTTCAGCTGAACTATTACTGGGTCCCAGTGTTAACAGAGTCTGCAAGCAGATGTAGATGAACTGAAATTGTTTTTATGAACAATTAAAGCAAATAAGTCTCAGCAAAAGAATACCACAGTCATAGAGTCATAAGCATAGCACAAAAACACTGTCCCTCAGAAACTGCCTCGCAGCTCCAGAACTTTCTGTTCTGCAAAACATGAGCAAGAACAGACTTCTGGAACAAAACCAAAAGTCACGTTATTACTGCTTCAGCCAAAAAACAGACAAAAGCCATGACCTGAACACAAACCAAGCAGATGTGGAGGCATTTCTGCAATTTACACCACAAAGGTCCATCCTGCAGCAGTCACTACTGGTATCATCACTCCATCAAAAGTCTTCCTAAGAATTCCTGTACTTACTCCTCCTCAGCAGGATGGTAAGGACTTCCCATAGCACAGCAATAAAAGAAAGAAGAAACTGAATTTGCAGTGGTGTTTTACAAATGAAGCCATAGTGTGCATCTTCATTCTCTCAAGCAAAAATTCATGAGAAGAATAGGACTCATGTTGACTCCAGTTTATGCTAAACTGGCACTCTGCAGTTTTACAGACAATAATTATAAATGTGTTCATTTACCACAATGGTGGTTCCATACAATATTTTAATGATAATATTTTAGTTATGCACAGAGTACTCTCAATGTTACAGCTTCAAATGTTTGCATTAAAAATCCCAAATAAAAATATAGCATGCTTTGCAAACACAGAAAAAGTATCAATTGGTTTGTGGGTTATAGGCTGATTTGATTGAGAATTGGAAATATCTATTCTATTTTTGACTGATTTCTTGCATGGAAAGCATATTTTCAGCTAAAATACACTTATTTTTTCCTGAGAAACACAATAAGCCAGTATATAATCCATTGGAAGGGGAGTAAGCTTACAATAGAGGCATTTGTTTCATAAAGTCTATCAAAAAGATTTATTGGGGCTATACTGTTAGTGCCCCATGCATTCTAGTTTCTGGGCTCTCTAAAATGCTGCCAATGTTCTTGCGCTTGGACAATATTGTGTTGTTCTTGTGCTTGGACCATTCCTGTACACTATAGACTGATGTTTTCAGGATATACATTTTTTTCCCACAGCAACACTGACATTTTTTACAAAATGTTATTTTCAGTAGGAAAAAATATTTAATGAAGTATATCTTTAGAAACCTCGTGCATATTTTCTATTTACATATAGATCTCATGTTTTAAAATACAAGGAAAACACATTCTTCATGTTCTCCAAAGTAGTCCTATACATAGGCACAAAGATTTACTGAAATCTCTTGAAACCATGATGTAATAAGGACATTGTTCCAAAAATATTAATTTAGTTTTAAGGAATAGATAATGAAAATAGTCAAACATACCTTGAAATATTATGTAAGCTCTTTAAAAAGCTTTAGAAGCTGAGAAAATTTAAAATCAGGAGATACATTTTTCCCCATTAAAATTAAGTAGCTGCCTATTGAAAAAAAAATTTTCTGTGTGTTAACATTTGAAATAGCTATTGCCACACAGACAGAGCTGCTGAATATGGCTTAAGGCAGATGAGAATGAGAGAGCATGTTGTCTTAGTTGACTTTGAGGCAGATTCTTTGAGAGGAAAGGATGACTATCTCACAGAGCTGATTGGTGCCAGGGCTGTTGTGGCCGTCCACAGGAAACTCACCAAAACCCCACAGAATATTTGTCCACTTGCGCCATTTCAACCTACCAGTGCCTCTGATCTTCAGACAGCTTTGTGGAGCATTTAGCAAAGCTGCATAAATTTGTTTTACAGGGGAAACCACCTGGGCATTGTGCTAGCTCCAAACCCGCACTCCGTGAAGGAAGAGCTCTGTGAGTTGCCTTTGATTCTTCCTATACTCTTCTGCTTTTAAAAGGTTTCTGCTGAAGAGTTTTATCTGAGGGATTAGCTTGTGTTCCACAGTCTGTTTTTTCTCCAGCAGATGCCTACTGTATCTTGAAACCTGTGAATGTCATCATGGGATGAGGGTCCTAGAAATAGCCTGACACCTTGGTGGTGGCTTTTGCCTTGAGCCTGCCTTATTTAACAGTTTTCTTCTAAATTAAGAAAATCTATAGCCCCTATAAAGCAACTGTATTTTTTTTGCCTAATTCCACTGCATTTTTTTGTGCATTACTAATTTCTGTTTCTGGGTGAAATTTAGATATTAGAACTGCATTACAAAGTTACACTTAATAAACCGATGCAAACAGTTTCCTTAATAACTGTCTTAACAGACAGCTTTGGCAGCTTCTATTAGAGATATATTTTGTTACTGTGAAGCTTCTGGTTGCATTTCTGGCAAAATCAGGAATCAAATTAACGTGCTATTAAAATAAATTGAGCAACATGCTAATTATTGCCAGAAACGAATTAGTGAAGCCAGATTGTGTTCATTTAAATCAGACAAATAAGTACTTCCTCCTACATGTAACTGCTTGTTGTTGCTGTAAAGACAGCCTTTGCAAAAAATTTTGACAATGCCTTTTGACAACTGCTTTTCACTTGCTGGTAAAATGACTATTTCAGTCTCTACCACTGTTTCTATTGTACCAAATACAATTGGCCTGGTGCTATAAAGTGCTTCAAAATGAGATTGAGCGGCATAAAAATTAAACTTCCCAAGAATTCCCACACCTTAACTGTAGTCTCATTTTTCTGAACCAGAAATATGGTAGTGTCTGTGGCAACTCCTACCCATTTCCATTAATCATTAATGTGAGAATACAGATGGCCAAATAAGCAAGAAATACCCAGTGAGAAGTTTACACAATGTCTCCATAGAGTCAGCCTCAGCATGAAGATCTGGGCCCTGGCAGACAATTTTAGCTATTTATAGGTTGAGTTAATGATATACAGAAGTGAAAACCAAAATCTTCAGTTCTTCCTTCAAAAGTACTTGACAAGGAGTCTGGCTATGCTGTCAGTAGGATTTTCAAATCCAGTTTTCAAATGTGTCTAAATTATTTTAGAAGGCTATATCCCATTTTCAGTTTCAGAAGCAAGTTACTTGTTTGTAACTCACATTTGATTGTAAGAAAACATCTTTTTTTTTTTTCTTCATCAACTCCATGTAGGTTTGGTTTTGGTTATTTCCTGTTGAGTTTGGGTTTGTTTGGAGTTTTTAAAGAAAATGTAAATGTCCCGAAGAGCCTGTATATTTTTTTCCTAGTCAAATAACAGGGGCAGAAAACTCTAAAGCACTAACAAGGATGTACTGTCTAGCAAGATATTAATAGAACAAACTTGCACTAACTATCCAAATGAACAGACAGAGGCCTTCTCAGTTATAAAATGAAACATTTTAAAATGCTCAGCTCTTTAATATACTGGGTCACCCCAAGGATAATGCAGGTTCCTCTGATTTGCTCCAGTCTGATGTTTGGACAAACAACTCATGAAATTTCCTGCAGGGCCCTGAAATTTGTTTGCACTGCACATCCCTCTTCTGAAAGTAAAAGCCCCAGGAAATCTGCTGCCTTTTGTGCAACAGAGCTAAACCAAAAGCAAAGCTACACATCTTTGCTTTTCCCTGACTTTCATTTTGAAGTTTCATTTAAGTAAGTATAATTGAAATGTTTTGATTATTTTTTATTGTTCTTGGCAAGTAGTGCTTGGCTGAATTTTTAACTGTGCTTCATATGTTGACTAGTCAATTTTTCAGACAGCACATAAAAGCTAATTCTCATTTTCTCATTACCCTCAGTTACGCTTTTTAGAAACTCTTGGTGGCCTGGGGCCTTTTATTTTTCTTACTTCTTTTTAAGTTGCATAGAAGCACTCCTTCTGAGCCTAGTTTATGGGGGACTGGATTTTTTGTTGTTGTTATTTTGACTAAGGTGGTCCTTTAAGGACAGGGGCATGACTGGCATGTGCCCTGCTTCAGTTTGCTTGGCAAGGGGCCTCTGTACCACAGGGTTTTAGCCAAAAGAAACAGCCAATCTCCTTGACTCCTGCACAATGTGCTGCATGTCCTTGTGTTCCTGTGTTTGGTGGGCAGAGGGAGAATGGCAGTGCAAAGCTCATCATGAATCCCCAGCATTTCTCTTGTCTGCAAAAGACTTTGTGTTGCTGATGAAGAGCAGACATACAATTACTATTTGTTGTCGCTTCTCTGTTCATCCATGGAACATCTACATTTACACCTGGGCCAAGCTTGCTAGTTTAAACAGTTGCAAAACCTTTTCTTAATCAATAACAGGCGTGGTTGGTAATTTTACTAGTCATATTCATTCCAAGGATTTCATTTCTAAAGGCCCCCATACCCACAGTAAAGGCAGACATCCAAATTCAGTAGGTGTAAACTGCCAGAAAAGTCACTTATCACAACACCTGTGTAGAGAAACTTAGTGCAGTGCTCTTTCTGCACTCTGCCTGATTTCCAGCTCGATTAAGTTATAAGAAATAAGGAGTTATTTCTGTGATTCAGCTAAATAGGGTTCTCAGTTGAATCTGCCAATGTATTCAAAGTTTTCTCCCTACTACATTTTTCTTCCCACCTAATGACAACTTCAGTCTTTTAATACTCTCAAAGCAAGCTTTAGAAAAATAAGTGTTTTTAAAATGTGAATTTTCTCTTTTGTTTCCCCTCTTAGATCTTGTATTTTAAGATCCAGTCTCTGTCAAAATGCCTATAAATTTTCCAAAATAGGGATTATTGTATAACTATGTAATTATTAAATTCATAAAAACACACTCATTTGCAATACTGTGAGTTATTAGTAGTTCACAGTTTGGCTCATGCCATCTTTGAATACTTTGAAATAAGTTCAACAAGTGCAAAGACACAAAGAAAATGCTGGCCAAACTGCCTCAAAAGCGATCACACATTCGATAGCAAATTTTCAGGTAGGTTTTTTCAGAATACAAAGGACTTTTCAGATGTTTGAAGCATAATCTTCAATAATTAAGGCAGGAAAAATAGCTTTCATTCTTGTAGTATGTGGCAGCAGAAGTCTGCACTCTTTGGTGAACTTTTTTAAAAGAAGTTTTTTAGGGAAAAGTGCTGTTTCTTGCACATCTTCCAAAATTTTAATTCATTCTTAATTTTAAAAAGTAATTAAGGAATTCTTTTTCTCAGATCTGCTTTACCAACGCTGCAAACCAACACTGTAATTCACATGTCGTCATTGGCAATTTCCATTATCACAAACCCATTATTGTGAGTTCAGAGAAGAACAACCTGCTCTAGAAATCTACCAAGAATACCAAAACCACAGAATAAATACAATCCATACAGAACAACAGCAGGAGAAAATTAACGGTAGAAAAATAAAACAGTTTGGTTCACTACCAATATGATTCAGCGACAGCTAAAACTGGGTTAAAGCATTTTAAAATAAACTGAATGTGCACACTCATGGGTAAATAGAAAGCTTAAGAATTTTTGTCTGTAAATGTATGGCTAATTTAAAAAGAAAATGTAAAATAGGGTGAGGATAATAGAAAACTCAGAAACAGTTGATATACATACAGTTGCAAGTCCCTGGCATTTGACAAGTTGCTGCACATTAGGAAAGCACAATAAGACTGTTTTTTACTCTCACTGCAGTTATTAAGCTGAGAGAAAGTAATGGCAGTGGACAGTGATAGAGACAGAGTAAATGGAAAAGTTATAAATTTCATTTTTATGTCTAAATTATGTGACTGCTGAGGCATCTATTAGGAAATATCAGGCAGAGACAAGCAGACAATTGGAAAATTGATTGAGTCATCAGCTTAAAAGTCTTGGCAATACAAGAGCTGACAACTTTGAAACAGCTTTTAGAATTCTAGATTTCTTCAACAAAATGTTAAAATGAACTTTTGAAAACTGTAGGTGTGTGTGTTTGTTCGTGTATATACATAAGTATTTTATTTCCCTCTTTTGTGACCAAGGAGTTTCACAGACCCATAATGTTTAGATTTAGTTTTCAGAGATACTTTTCCAAATTTATGCTTGGTTTTTAAAATTTAAATTTCACTTCACAAATTCCAATATAAATGCAGATCTGTATGTACAAATTCCATTAATGACTGCACAGACAGTAATGGAAGAACAATGTGTGCAATAAATGAAAATTTGTCCATGTACAAATGGAGATATCATTAAGGCCACTTTTAAAAACATGATCACAGTCATCATCATATCTTCAAACACCTGCAGATTAACACCTGCCAAAATTGAAGCATTTTCTCCTTAGAATAGAGGATCATTCAAGATAAGCCTATTTCTAGTTTAGCAAAAATTCTTCTGAAAAAAAAGCTGCAAAAGTACTGAAAACGAATACATCTAGATTTTTAAGTCTCTAAATAAACAGTATGTCTATTTTTTTCATCACAGACTCTTTTGAATATGTGCATTTCCCTGACTCAAGAATGATGAAGAAGTAAGTACTGTACCTGAATGTTTGCCAGCCTTTCTTTGCCACTCAATACTTGGCTGTTATTGCATTCAGCTATTGATTATTGCTGTTAATTTTATGCTTCACTCATGCTGAGGGTTACATGGCATCAGTCACAGTCTTTCCACATCTTCTAATCTGTTACTGCCTTCTACTTTTATCCTTTCTGAAACTGCCATGTCCTACTTTTATCTCCTGGTTCTCAAATCACCTCTCCAGGATGATTTCTGAAGGGTGACTTTAATTCCACTGTACCTGCCTCTATATAAACTGAGTATAAACCTCTAAAGATTGAGTATATAAACCTCAGCTGTCTTTCTGGGAGGGCATTTCAGGGTTTTTAAAGAAGGCTAAAGAGCCATCAGCCCCATGCAAGTCATCCATTGGGGGGATGCGTGGGAGGAAGGGAAATATCAAACAAATTTCACACGTGCAACTAAGGATCTTCCAATACCTGAGAAAAACGGATGTGGGACTCTAGACTCAGCTGTAGGGACCTCTAGTAGGGCGAAAAGGTAAGGCTTGATTTTGAAACCAGTTAAAATACATTGAATGCATGACCAGATCCAAGCTCATATAGAGACTCAGTAGCACATCCTAGCAAGGACTGCAAGCTTTCCAAATCCTACTTGGATGTCCTTCCCTGTGAAACACTGCCTCCTGTGTTTCTTTTCAACTGGGGCCTTTGAACACAAAGTTTTTCAGAGCAGTTCCAGAGTCATATATTAGTGGGTGGCTTCAGAATATATTTTTAATGATCTGGAGCCAATGGATTTTTTCCATGGGTAATAAGTGGACTTTAAAATTATTACTGTATCACTTTATCCCTAAAAATACTTCTCGTGTATAAGTATCCAAAATTAACAACTCATCTGGGAGATGGACTCAATAACTTTTCACTTTCTTCATGTGTTTTTATTTTTTTCTCTTGCATACTTCTCCAAATTTATGTCTGCTTCTTGCAAAAATATTAAGACAGAAATGAGGGGCAAAGACTAAAAGCAACTTCTGTGTTTGCTTTGAGATATTTTCCCCAAAGGAGATCTAATTGTCTAACAAGCTGACCCATCTTTCTTCTCCTATGAGGCATCTTGTCTTTTACCTATAATGAGTACCTGAACTTCTGCTCAGGTTACCTCACTTTCACCACTTACACTGCTGTTGCAACACTGTACCATGGATGCAATCCCTTTATCTTCATTTTAGGGTGGCTTTGCTTCTGGGTAGCATCACAAAATTACTGTCCATTTGCTGCACTTAGCCATCCCCACCCTCTTCTCCTCTGTAGCAAACATCTAAAGCACACTGACTCGTACCAGCTGCCTGGGAGTGCATGTGTTGCATCAGGATTCACCAGCACGCACAGAAAGGAAATATTCAGCACTGAAATATATTCCATTTGCTGCAAACCAATTCAGTTATAAGGAACAAAGCAATTCATATGCTGCTGGGAATGTGTGTTTTATATCAGAACGTCTCAGGTAATTGAAAGCAATTACTAAAATTGACAAAGGAAATAACTCCCCAAATCAGTCTTTTGTTTTAGATCCTTGTGTCTCAGACTTAAAAGCTTTACCTTCTTTCTCCTTTATATTTCTCATGCTCTACCCTTTGACTGTCTTTCCGCATGCCTCTTCTCCATGGGTTTTTCCACATTTCCTTCAGTGCTCCCAAGTGATGGAAGCCCACCCCACAAGGCCTTCCTTTAAACATAGTTTAATTCCTTTAACAGATTCTATGATTACTAACACAAAATTGTATTTTTGACACTTGGAAAGCTTTAATTTGATGTAATATTTAAGTGAATGAATCATAGCATGGTTGAGGTTGGAAAGTACCTCTGAAGTACCTCAGAAGTACCTCTGGAGGCTACCTTGTCCAGCCTCCCTGCTCAAGCAGGATCAGCTAGAACAGCTTGTCTAGGGTTGTATCCAGTTGAGTTCTAAATATCCTCATGGATAGAGACTATAAGAAAACTGTGCCAGTGTTTGACCACCCTCAAAACAAGGACATTTTTTCTTGCATTTAAACAGAATTTCCTGTATTTTAGTCTGTGTCCATTGCCTCTTGTTCTGCCACTGCACACTACAGAGAAAAGCTTGGCTTCCTCTTTACTCCTTCCTGTCAGGATTTTATGAACACTGATAAGATCCTCCCAAGCCTTCTCTTTTCCAGAGGGAACAGTACCAGCTCTCTCAGGCTGTCTTTGCATGAGAGATAGTCTGGTCCTTTGATCATCATCATGGTTCTTTACTGGACCCACTCCAGCAAGTCCATCTTTTTCTTTTACTGGTCAGCCCCAAATTCCATTCTCAGCAGGAGGCTGCACTGGTGCAGAGTCACCATCCTCAGCCTTGCTGACAACACTGAGGATGCATCTTGCCTTCTTTACTGCCTCATGCTCAACTTGATGTCCACCAGGACCCTGGGTCCTCCAAGCTGCTTTCCAGCCTCAGCATGGATTGGTGAATGGAGTTGTTTCTTCCTATACACAGAAGTTTGAATTTCTTTTCTTGAGCTCTGTGAGTTTCCTCTCTGGCCATTTCTCCATCCTGTCCAGGTCCCTCTGAATGACAATACAACTGAGTGCTGTATCAACATCTCCTCTCAGTTTTCCATCTCCTGAAAGCTTGCTGAAGCTGCACTCTGTCACATGGATCAGTAATGAAGATATTGAACAGTACTGGCCCCAGTATCAGCCCCTGGGGTACACCACTAGCGACTGGCCTCCAGCTGGAATTTGTGCCACTGATCACAATCCTTCAGGCTTGGATATTCAGGCAGTTTTCAATAGAATCATACATGTATATGCACATCATACTATGCTGCAGCTCTTTTTTCCTATTCTTTTCCCATTCTTCCAACATCATGTCAAAAAGGATGTTATCACATTCTGTACTTACTTTAATGTCCCTGACATTCCCAGAGTGGGGCTTGACAGGGCAATGCACCCTGTGATTGGTGCAGGGACTGTGCAGTTTGGGGAACAATAATTTTGCTTCAAGTATTGAATTTTGCTAATTTGCAGTTTTCTTCCAGGGGCACAACCACATTTCACTTTTTCCATCTGCTGGCTTGAGGGAAGAACTCAAATTCACAGGGAACATAAAGGAGGCCATGTAATTTCCTGCTTAAAGGTTTGCAAAACCCTCAGGTTTTGCATGTCACAGAGGCTACAACAGAAGCTATACTTCAGAAGCTGTTATTTTTGGCAGCAGCAAGAGATCATAGTTTGGGTAGAGGGTGGGGTTACTGAAATCTTTTAAGGTATGGCACTCTTTCATCCCAACTTGGATTCATCACACAGAATCACCTCACAACATTTCTACAGAGAACAAGGGACCTGCAGCTTGTGCCTACCACCCTAACAGGAATTATAAGGATCTGTGAAAAAGTCTTATTTTCTGTAAAAAAGCTCAGCATCTGCTTCATTTTCTCTTATGGTTATTTTTAGGCACCCCTGACACCAAGAAAATGTCACTGCAGAAACATCCTACAGCTACCATGACTTGTAAAGAAACACCTAATTCAGCTTAAACTAGACAGCTCACTATGGAGAGTAACATACCAACAGCAGCTCACTGCTTGATGAAAGCAATCTTGGAGGATTTACCTCCATGAACACAAAAGGCTCTCAGGTCAAAAGTAGCTCTAGCAGATTCACCTTGACTGAAGTCCCTCTGGTAACTAAATTAAAGATATGGAGGCAGGTTTTATGCATGAAGTTGAATTTGTGTGTGTGTAGGAGCACTGACATAAAACCTAGTACAAATTTGTGTTCTGGCAGGTAACAAGGTGACCAGCTGATCAGCTGGTCAGCTCCTTACAGAAAAAAAAAAAAAAAAAAAAAAAAAAAAAAAAAGGTTTGTGTACAATACCCAATATCAGGTAATTCTGTCTGAAAAATGATACCTATGCTGCACTTGCAGATATTTTTCTTCTTCAGACGGGGAAAGGGAGTGCTTGGGTTTAGCTAAATGAGGCTTCATTAATACTCAGCTATCACAAAAAATACACTTCATTTTTAAGTTAGACTTTCATAGGGCACTGGACTTACAAACAAGAAAGGGCAAATACAAATTAGAAAATTAAGAACCATTTCTGAGGTACTGACAGGTTTATATATACTTTGTATAGATGTCAAATACGTAGCTAGACAGCTCTCCATCCCAGCTTACCCTTGTTTTTTAAACTGTGATCCTTGTGGGTCCCTTCCAACATTGGATATTCTATGATTCCATGACTGATAAGTGGCAGGACTCACCCAGTGTGGGTCTATAATTTTGAATGCTAAACAAAATCCAAAAGAATGGTCATGTGCTAATTTACACCATGACACACATTCTGTAAATACAGAAATGTATTAATCACTGAATGAACTACTGTAGCTCCTTCAGCTGGCAGCAAAACACATGGCTGTGGACCTGCCCAGTACAACTTTGGTGGAAAAATCCCATATGCACAAAGTCACTTAGCATTTATGATATCAGAGTTACAGTCAGTAAAATAATACAAAATAAGTGATGCACATGTTTTCTCTCCTATCATAAGAAAAATAAAAAGGTATTCCCAAAACCTCTCAAAACCTTGCTGCAGTCAGTCCTCTGGTACAAAAAGCAAAGACATAACCCATTATTCCTGATATTTTTAATTAAGACAACAAATGAAAATAATATCTCAAACGGAACTCTCTTTGTACGTCATAAACAACATCAAAGAGCACAAACAACCTTTGTGGTTCACCCTTCCACATACTCTTGCTCTTGCAGTGCACTACAGAAATGGGGTTAACAGAGGGTTTCTGGAACAGTGCACTCATCCTCCTTTCTGTTTTTTCACTTCATTTTCTCACAAAGCTGACCAGAGGGAAGGAACACACAGCTGCGATTACTCTCTTCAAGGTCTAATAACAGCCATGCAATATATCACTTTAAAATACATTTTTTAAATGAACAAGTTGCCCTCGAGCCTGAAGACTGGTGAAATCTCCCATGTTAGATCAAACCAGCGCTTCTGGTGTCAGCCACAGCCCCTGCTGTGACTGCTCCTTTGAAGTGCTCACAGGTAGGGGCAGCTCAGCAGAGAATGCCCTGCTGTGCTAAACCAAGGAGCTTGAATCCAGAGATCTTATTTTCTGCTTGTTCTGGAAAAAAATCCTGCTGAGCTGCAGGCATATGAATTCAAATAGGAGGGCCATAGGTACATTAGAAATATTGCAATTGATTAGATGACATTTTGCATGGGAAAGGGGCTCAGATTTAAGCCAGGGTCTTTGTGTCTAAGTGAAACACAGCTATAAACTGAATTTCAACTTGTGTTTTAAAGCTGGTGGCTTACTTTTGCTGTGGGATTGGGTTTTAACTACATCTGAGACTGAAGATGTGGCATCACCTGCCTCTAAAGTAGATACAAAGATGTCTCTCTGCATTGAGAAACAACTCTTCAAGTCAAGTTCCAGCTAAGCTACAGCAAATTTAAAGCCAGTGTTTTAAGACAGTGTATTTCTTTGTCTGCAGAGAGGAGCTTCAACCCCAGCTGTGAGTGCTTCAAAGGCATAGATTCCACAGCTGGTACTAGAGTTAGAATTAAGATGCCAGCTTCAACATATGCTAGATTTTATGATCCAAAGTTTTTCATCATCAGTTTTATCAATGTATACATTTTAATAAATTGGAAGACATCTATAACACTAATTTGCAATTTTAAATACAGCTACGCTCAAAAATATTATTTAGATGAAGGAGACATTTTAGAATTTGTGAATTATTTACATTTTTCAGAGGTTATCCCTTTCAAAGGATCAGACATACACCTCCTGTAGTTTGGTAAGGCGCTGAAAGTAAGACTTGCCTTTATTAGCACATCTAGGTAGAACTTTCCTATGATCAGTCAAGGCCTCTGAAATATTTATGCCATATACTGAGGGATGATTCCATACCCTAGCCAAGTACAATGTTCAAGCTCCAAAAAGGCCAGTGCTACTACGTGGAAAGATGGCATTATTTCCCAGACTTTGTTCTGAAATAACTGAAACATTTCAAGCACACAGCTTGGCGTGCGAAGGAAGAGCCAAGAGTGAGAGCGCAGCTTTTGCCACCCTGTAAGAGTGGCAAAGCAGGTGAGAACAGGCTCCTCATCACAGAGACACTGTACCCAGGGGAAGTTTGGCTCACGCTGGGCTAGAGCACAAATTTCAGAATACTGCTTAAAAGAAATCCCACTGATACATGTTTCAATAGTATTTCCTAGATTAATCCACAAACACACCCCCCTCCTCTTATCCCTGACCCACAGATAATGTGGTTCTGTCATTCTCCATCTCCTGAGTTTGGAGCCTAAAGAAAGGATCTACAGAGTGTATTGAGCCAATAGGACTGGAAAAGTACGTTAAGAACTGGCTTTTTGGAGGCTATCAATTCCATTTTTAGTCATGGCATTTATTTCATCTGAATTGAAGCGTACTTTGAAGAGTTTGCCCTTTCATTTTTAATGAAAAATCTAAGTCAATAATTTACAGCCTTACTGGCAAAAAGATCTCTTTAAAAAATCCTTAAGATTTTCTTGGTGAAATAACTTTATTTCGCTTTGTCTGAATTATTTCATACACAAAGCATTCTTGTGTATTTGGCTTTGTTTATGTGTTTCCTCTCCTTCAAAATGAAATGTAAAGGACAAAAATGTAGAGAATGAGATGAAATCAGGAACAAAAGTGAAATTAAACTGGAGACAGCTCGAAGCTTCCTGAGAATCCTTTCTGCATATTCATTACACCTCCCATTTCCTCCCTCCCTTCTCTAGGCAAGAGGGAACATTCCATTTTATTAGCCCACGATGAGAAGCAATACAATGTTTGCTATCTGGCCAGGCTGGAATTACTGTCAATTCAGCTGCTCAATTCAGTGCAAGAGACATTAAAGAGCATCTCTTGTTCCATACTGGGGTTTACATTTTGTCTGCAGCTATGAAGCTTTTTCAGTCTTTTAACAAGGGCAGTACAATGTCTTTGGAGGGATTATATGGTTGCCCTTTTCTTACTGCAACTTAAAGTATAATGGAGAAGCATGGAGTAACTATAGTGCTGTAATTAACTGGAGTGGCTCTGCTGATGTTATTAACCATGAGCATATAATTCAAGTGACTTCTGAATAGCCATAAAGCCCCAGGAGTGACATACAGCTCCATATTCACTTCATAACCATCTGTTATTATCAAAATATGTTGGATTTTCCAGTTTATGGTGAAAGTTTAAAAGTAATGCATCTCTGCGAGATGTTGGAAAATGCCAGACCATTTTCTAGATGGTCTGTGACTGGGGAATTAGGCAAAAATTATAATACATTTTTACAAAATATTAATTTTTATTTTACTCTATCAAAGCAAAAACATGCTTGTAATTCTTATTATCCTTTTTTTTTCCTCTCCAATGCAATATTCTTTTTTATTCTAATTCCTCATTCTGGGCAATTTATGTATATCTGACATAACTGTAGCCTGCATTAGGGAGAAGTGGAAAACATACAGTTCAAAGCCATTATGACTCTCCCTGCCCTGTGGTGCAGAGCTCAGCTTGTGAGAGTTGTCACAGCTCTATTAAGGTCAACATTCCAGCAACTGGTAGAGCATCTGATGCTCCTATGGTTTTGATCTGAACACACTCATTATTTCCTTCCCATCTGCTTTTCTTTACATGCTAAATATTTCTATTTCAATAACTGTGCGCCTAGAATTTTACCTTTTAATTCACACAAGCACTTAAAAGTGGGACACAATCAGATCTAGGGCTGGAGTTTGAGCCTAAAGTAACGAGACCTGGTTTATTACAGGTCTCTGAAAGGCATTTGAGGTTAAGTGAATGCTGCTGCTGCTATGGACAAAGAACTTCTGTTGGTTTGAGGCTGTATTATAATTATCAGAATCAGAGTTGGTGTAAAATTCTCAGAGAGTAAGCAGTGAGAAGATGGTTGATGAATGACAGTGAGACCCATAGGGACAACAAATGCACATTACCAAAAGTGACTCTACAAATGGATATGGTTTGTTGAGACACACTAGTGTCTGGGGCAGAGGTAAGGGAATTAAATGAGCATGAAGTGAATTAAATATCATGGTAAATTTTATTGGACTGGTAGAGCTTGGATAAAAACTGTCCCAAGGGATGCAGAGCCAGGAGTCAAGGGAATTGATAGAGCTGTCAGAGCAAGGGCTTTGCCAGGCAGTGACAGCCAGATTCAGCCCAGGGTCCAGATCAGACAAACTCATGGCAGTGAGGCAGGGGCAAGGCTAACATGGGAGGTCAGTTTGCTGGTCAGGGTTCTGACCTTATCTGATGGGGGTAGTAAGGGTCAGACAGCACCGTTGTTGCTGGGCAGGACCAAAATCATGCTGGAATTCCTTTGTGGGTTGGAGTATCAATCAGCGGGGTCCATGGGCAGACATTGGCATGGCCTTGGCTGAGCTGGATCCTGGAATTTCTGTGAATTCATTGTGTAGGGCCTGACAGCCCCCTTGGACTGGAATGGGATCCTGGGCCAGGGTGATGGGCCGGGCCGATGGCCCCAGGGTGGGCTGCTCAGAGCTTTAGGGACTATTACTGTGCTCAGGGTCCTGCAGCAAATGATGAGTAGTGACAAGAGCCTGTGAAACACCTTTTGGCTTCAGAATTGGGGTTGAGGCTAAAGGCATAGATTTATGAGATAGTTTTAAACTGTGTCAGATAAACCCCACAGAATTAGGATGTGGGCTGACCACAGCAGCATGATGGTTAGTTCTATGAAAGGTCTCACTCAAGCACAGTTAAGGCTAAATTCCACTCAGGGAATAAATAAATAAATAAATATAGTAAAAGGCACAGTTTATTTCTAGAACAGTATAGGCTAGGATAAGAGCTGTGAATTAATTTAGCTGCCTGATGGCTTGCACAGCAATGGCAAAAAAGAAAAATGAAGATAGATTTCTTGAGTTTTTTACTTCTGGGCATGAACAGGAATAAGTTGCGGATTGACCTAAAGCAAGGACAAAGGGCTTACCTAATCTTCTTCCTTCAGAAAAATAGATGGGGTTTTGTGTATATGCCCATGGTCAATTTAGCATGGGCAAATACTGAACGTGGATCCCCCTTCCAAAGAGGTTTCGGTTGTAATTGACATTACTGAGTTTTAGATATTACTAATACTATGCTTGAAGCTGAGACCAAAGTGTCAGCTTTAGCAAATCTGTTGAACTAGATGGAAAATTATCCAGTCTTTCACAGGACTTTTCCACCCCTTTGGGCACATGATCGCAGTAAGGCCAGCTGGGTACAGGACCAGGGATCTTGGCCTCGAGAGAAAATCAGCTGGTATCATTTGGAACACCTTCAGGGACAAGCAGCAGAGTCTGCACTTTTACTGTGCTAGTGGGTTAGCTGAAAGTAGGACATAGGCTGACACATTATACAGACAGAAGAACCTCTGAGTCTGATGTGGTAATAGCCAAGGCAGAAGAGGATAAATGGTGCCTTCCTTTTGACTCTCCCAGTTGTCTTTCCCCAGGTTTGGTCCCATATTGTAATGGGAGAAAGAATACCAACAATGGTAATTTTGGATGTATATTGAATGAAACTTTCATTTGTTGTAAATGGATTGCTGACTTTAAAACACAGCATAACTCTTTTCAGCTTTCACCAAAGACACTGGTGAAGTACCTCTTTTCCTGCAGTGGAGCCTATCAGTTCTCATTTGACTGACTTTCCCAGCATAAGTTTCTATTTGCAGATATTTTTCACACACTTTCTTGACATTTTACCTTGAATGGACAGAAGTCCCAGGAAGCCAGGAGCTGGGGTAGCCAGCAGCATGAGCAGCTGTGACTGCTGCAGCATTTGCACCTCCAGAGTGGGTCACAAATGTGGCCAAAAGTGAGGACACACTTAGTCTGGGATTAGTCAGGAACAGACACCACTTGCAATGCAGGACAGGTCAGGAACATGAGCTTTGATGCCAAGATGGAAAATTGAGAGGGAGGAAGGGAGAATTGTTCTGAAGAGGAGGACTTTTGTGGGTTTTTCATTTTCAGAGGCACTTAGCTACAGCCAGAGAAAAGCTACTCTTCTCAAACGAGTGCTGACACTGAGTCAACAGCAGGTTAATTCAGCCATGTAATTTATATTTTAAGACTCCCAGTCTGAGTGATATGAATGTTTAAATAAGTAAATATAATCTATTCAGCAAAGTCTCTTCACTTTCTCCCAAATTAAGCCTTTCTTACATTTGATTTTTCAGTGTGAGTTCTACAGATTGCTAGATCAAGACATCAAAACATCATGAAATTTACATATAGTTAATAAATAGTTTTCCAATCAGAAATCCCCTACAGTAACCTCTGGCTTATGGTTTGTTGTACTTCCTGAAGAAATTTGTGTTTAGGAAATGCCAGCGGCTGTTTTCCTAAAAAAATACAATGAGGTAATTTAAAAAATGAAAATTAATAAAATTAATTATTTTTGTTTGTGTTTTGCTGATGATTCAAAAATTCCATCAATATGCTTATTAAAAAAAAAATAAACAGCTTTGAAGGTACTTTCTTGCTTTCATTTTTACTTGGAAGAATTACCACTATACTTACCTCTAATACAGCACGGAAGCCATTCCTGTGATAACACTTGGAGCAATCATTTTTATCCTCCCTTAAACTGGATTTCATTGGCAACCTGTAAATGCAGTATGACACTGTTGGATGCACAGATAGTAAGAATGTGGATATAGGTTTAGCTGTGCAGTGCTTCAGCGTACCCTGCTCTTTTCATTAGACACATATTTCTCTCCAACCTTGGGCAGGGTAATTTTATTCTCCCTGGATATTAAGAGTCATATTTTAGGCTGTGTTCTGTGTCTGTGAGGGAGGGATCAAGGACTTACATTATTACATTTATATGCAGATTAGTCCACCTTGACTCAGAGTGAAATTAAATTAAAAGCTGCTTACCTGCTAGATCCTTCCTGACAGCAGGTAGCAAGGAAGAACAGAAATGGCATTTTCTTCAAGTTCTGCCTTGTTACTTGCCTGTCACATGCAGTAGGTAAGCTCAGGTTGTTTTATGATTTGCTGTGGTAGAGAAGCAGCAAGCCATCGACATAATGGGAATAAGGAGGGAGTTTTGATCCAGGCACTTAACTCTAAGTCAGTGTCTGCTGAAACAGTAGGTTTGCCTGGGGCTGTGGGGCAGATTGCCAGACTCTGGCCTCTGGTATGTGCTAGAAAGATCTATGCATGTAATGACAGCACCCCTGAGGTTCTCTGGCACCCATCCCCTGAGACACAGCATCATCTGCCTGACTTCTTGTTTGCTCCCAGGATGTTGCTCATCCATGGAAGAGGGAGATAAACT
The DNA here is from genome assembly GCF_000277835.1 of Geospiza fortis. Classification (NCBI taxonomy): domain Eukaryota; kingdom Metazoa; phylum Chordata; class Aves; order Passeriformes; family Thraupidae; genus Geospiza; species Geospiza fortis. Next base: position 203,441 of record NW_005054297.1, on the reverse strand, counting down.
TCTCTGACTACCGAGGCTGGGATTCCTGGGTATTCCCTAGATGAGTGGAAATAGTGGAAAACTAGAAGGCTTTAGCTTCCATTTTCACATGAAGCAGTCCCCAAAATGTCTGGCAGGTGGTAACTCCAAGATTTCAAGGACTAGTGAGAAATTTAAGTATTTTTCCCTCTGACTTCCCCAGGTGAATAGGGATTTGCACCCTTCATTACAAGATGCAGGTACAGAGATCAGTGATATATTCTGCTGTACAAACTTAAAGAGTAAAAATAACTTGGTAGGTACCAACACAGAAAAAGTCTGAAAACTGAACTTCTTATGAGAGAGACAAAACAGAAAATAATTTAAAATATATATATGAACATTCAGAAAACACACACTGTAGGTAGAATTATCTTTAAATGGCATGTTTTCAAATTTTATTTTTTTGTGTCTTCTGAGACTTCTTTTGTTACAAAGATCTTCATGAAAATTAAAACACATTTGTTGCCTATTCACACCTTTGCTCTTCATTCCAGAAGAAATCCTCTATGATTTAGATATGAAATATCTCAAGGGTTTGCACAGAAGCCAGAGAATGCAAAAATTAGTGTAGTCATAGTGATGCAACCCTAAACCTCTACAAAGTGTTAATATCATCCCAGGAACAAATTCAGATGAAGCATTTTAATTCAGTGACTTCCATTTCTATGATCACAAACCACCAGTTCTTCAAAAGCATCCTTTTTTTTACTGTTATTATGTTACTATAAACCACTTTACATGCATAAAGAATTCCCTCAGTCATGTCCACTCAGTTTAGTATTTACCTGCTAGGACTGGAAAATGTGAAAACACTGTCCATATGATAGATTTTGTTCTTTTGTAGTCTTACTCATTTTTTCATAGAATACATGATTTCCAATGAGTTTAGCAAAACTTACTGGAGACAATTTTTATTCATTCTTAATAAGCATTTCTATTTCAATCCACTGTTTGCCTAATCTCTCTGCTCTATGCTGTGTCATGGCAGAGCTGTTATTTTAGATAAGAAAGTGCTTGGCATAAGCAAGCACAGTAGTACAAACAGTAATTACAGGTAGCCAGGCCTCCCAGCAGCATTCTTCCAAGTGCCAAATATCTGTGGTTACCTTTCAGGTACCCACAGCCCCTGTGTTGCCTGACAGCATCACTTCAGCCAGCCTGACAATTTATCAGTAGTTTAGACTTTTGCAATAAAGCAGCTGGGACTCAGTTTATTCTTGCAGAAAAATCCCTTTCTTTATTCACAAATCTCCTATTTATAAGAAATATCAGAAAGCACTGTGTAGACCTAACTGGCTAACAATGACTCAGTTCATTGGTTGGTGAATGGCCAGGGTATATGCCTGTCAAATCTCTCTATATTTGGTTAGTTTACATATTTTTTTCACTGATTCCCATGGAATAGATTTCTTGTTTATTACAGGTGCAAACAGTTTTCTTACCAGAATAGCTTGCTGTATTAACTGCTTTCATTCTTATGATTTTTCACATGGGAAGTTAGCTAGCTGCACTCAGAAGTAACAGGCCAGCTGGTAAATTAGCAGAGCAAGGCCTGATTTTATAAGACCTTTCTTGTATAATATATTTATTTGTATGCAACATCAGACTATAGGAACCTGACTAAATTTGGGTTGTCCTGCGGTCCAGGAGTTTAACTGGATCATTCTTTTGAGTCCCTTCCAATATGCTGTAGATTCTTTAAAAGTAGGTTAGTCTCAAATGTATGGACTTGAGGTGAGAGATGCTGTGCTTAAGCAAGTCCATATTATGAATTAAGCAATAATACTGTCTTGTGCAGTGCATACTATTAAGGAAACATAGAGGAGGGGTAAAGCAAGGAGGGGGCAGGCTCATTGTTCTAACCACTTTATTCAGAGGCAAAGTTTTCATGACACACCTCCCCAAGAAATCTTTGCCATGTGGTTCAGATTATATTGCATTTGGCTTGAAATGACCCATACTGCTCCACTGCTGTGTGAATATGTTTTATCTTAATCAGTACAAAAGTTGTGGGAAGAAAACCATGCCAAACACTGAATCTTTTCCTGGCATTTCTTTACAAGGCGTGGTGCCATGCACAACAACAAAGACCAAATATCAGTTTCAGAACAGCAATGGCTTTAAAGGAGAAGCGTCTGTCAGTATTTGCAATTGAGACTGAGTGAAATATTTTCCCCTCCTGGAAGATTGCAAGCTTTTGGCTTGAAACATACCTTAATAGAGAGTCAACCTTTACTTCAGCCACAGTGGCTTACCATTTGTTCTCTTTTACTCTCATCCACGGCAAAGTCACCTGGCTAGGATTCATTACAACACTTCCACATGAGATGACACTGTATTACAAAAAAAGTGTATTCTGTGCATCCTAGCTGTTAGCCTGAATACCTGTACTAACCAGTTGTCAGCCTGAATACCTGTACTAACCAGTAATAGAGAAGGGGCATTCATAACATTCCCTGATAAAGCCAGTTACAATGTCTTCTACAGTTGTGTATGTGGAACTAGAGTACTGCACCCAGTTCTGGAGTCCCCAGCACAGGAAGGACATGGACCTGCTGGAGCAAGCCCAGGGGAGGCCACCAAGATGATCAGAGGGATGGAGAACCTCTCCCATGAGAAAAGGCTGAGAGCTTGGGATTGCTTGGGGTGGCCTAATTGCAGCCTGATGGGAGCCTACAAGGAAAATGGAGAGAGACTCTTTACAGGGGCGTGTAGGAACAGGATGAGGGAAAATGGCTTCAAACTGAAGAGAGCAGGTTTAGGTTTGATATTAGGAAGAAAATTTTTAGTGTGAGTGTAGTGAGGCACTGAAATACATTAAGTATTTGTGGATGCCCAATCTTGGAAGTGTTCAAGGTCAGGTTGGATGGGGTCCTGGACATCCTGGTCTAGGGGAAGCTGTCCCTGCCCACAGCAGGTTGGCTGGAACTAGATAATCTTTAAGGTCCCTTCCAATCCAAGTGATTCTATGCTTATATGATTCTTGCAAGGAGTTGCCACTTTGCAGCTTGTTACTGCAGTTTGGTACTACAGTGTCTTGTTTCTATTTGACATTTCTAAAATCTTAATCGAACCATTACAATAATTAATTGCTGTTCAAAATGCTTGTGTTTCTGCAGGGTTATCTGAACTGAGGGCATGCAGATTGGTTTCTGTATTTACATATAGCATTTTAAAGGTTGCCAGGGAAACCTAGAGCACTCTTTTAGGAAGAAGAGAATAGAAATTAATTGTGTCAATCATAAATTCTAATTAGTTTTGCAAGTGGTCAGTTACATAATTTTGCAAACACAATAGAGCCTTTAATATTTATTATTATGTTCCTAGCATTTACTTTAGGTAAAAAGAACAGAACAAGTGTCCTCCAACATGGCACACTCAGAGGACTATAGTAGCTTAAGTGTGGTAATCAGAAGAGCATCTGTTTTATGAAGTATTTATTGTAAGTCACAATAGTGAGTACAATGTTGCCATGGATGATCTTATTACTGATTCATAAAACTGACCTTTAAAAATTAAAAGAAAAAAAAAAGCTCCATTTTAGGGCAGTAGTTGGGATTATATAAAAGTGGATAATAAAAGTGGTCAGGCCTTTCTCTTGGACCTGGATGATATTAACATGCCAGTGTCTGTGATCCTGGACCCCCTGTGATCACTGAAAGGTCAAATGGCTCTTCCGTCCTTTCCTGTAATCCCTACCTGCTGCTGTGCCTGCAGCAGGCTGCCCCTGGCTGGGGAAAGATGGAAAGCAAATAAGGAAACTTGTGGGTTGAGACAGACGTGGTTTAGTAAGTGAAGGAAAGAACAAGAAAAAAAAGCCTGAAACAAAACAAGTGGTGTGAAGGCAATCGCTGAGCAGTGGCTGTCTTCCAAAAAGAAAAAAACACCTCACTTGTTTGAGTTTTTTTTGCTGAGTACTTGCTGTGCAGTGTGGGATATCACTGGGGTTAGCTGGGGTCAGCTGTGCCAGCTTTGTCCGCTTCCAGCCTCTGCCCAGCCTGCTCACTGGGAGGGCAGAACAGGAAAAAGAGAAAGCCTTGGTGCAGTGCAAGCACTGCTAACTACAGCCAAAACAGAGTCTGTTGTCAACACTGCTCTGGCCACAGATCCACAGTACAGCACCCAACAGACTGCTCTCAGCACAATCAACTCCATACCAGCCAGAGCCTTTACAGCAAAAAATATCTGACATACCTAGGGAGGTAATTGTGCCTCTCCAAAACTCTCCTATTGTCCTTCTGCATGCAATTGCAGCGTTCAGGAACAGGAATATCTGGGCTCACCTTTTGGGAGATCCAAGCCCTCTTTGTGGATAGCACCCACAGGATGAGGAGTGCAGGGTATTCTGGTGAGAAGCCTTCACCACCTGCCCAGGCACTGTGCAGGAAACCTCCCCTCCTTCATCAGCACATCAGAAAACTGTAAGGGAACATCCAAAGGGTGCAGGTGCCCAGCTGGGGCACAGGAGGCCACACTGGGTTCCTGCACCTCTTTTCTTTTCAGTGGAGACCAGTTATCTAAGCAAGACCCAGTAACAGTCACAGTACAAAGCTAAAGACCTTCTCTGACTACTGGATTATTTCATACAAAAGATGGTGGATAGCCATCCTTCATTCTTCCTCAGAGGAAAGTGTCTTTCCAATGCTCCCAGCTGTGTACTGCAAGCACTGGCTGCACCTCCTCTGCAGCCTGAGCAGCCACCAAGACTCATTTCAGGCAGCTGCTCTTTGCTAGCTGGAGGCAGCTCCCTGTTCAGCAAGCTTGAGACTTCAGACCCTTTGAGGTGTCTAAATTGACAGGCACCAGCCAAAGAAGTTCAATCCAAGATCTGAAAAAGACCTACAGCCCTCTTGAGCAGCATCTCAGGCCAGGCAGGATATACCAGGCACCCAAGACAGAAAGGCACACCTGTGCTCAGCCAACCCTGAAATCCAAGCTTATCTTCAAGAGTGACCTAGCCCAGTCAAGCCAGGTCCATAATCTCTCTTACTTGCAGGTATCATTTTCAAAAATGAACTCTCTTCTATGCACTTCCTTAGAAGTTCTTGACTATGTTAACTATTAGATTTAAACAATGTCAAAGTTACTTCTTCCCTCATGACTGCAGTTTTGCTTAATCTGGTCCCCAGCAGAGGTGGCTAAACCTAAACCTTAACAGCAACCCAAGCCCTGCTATGAAGTAAAAGCATCTACAGACATAGATGTGACCAGAAGACAAAATGAACAGTACTTTCAAACCACCATGTAACTGAAGGACATTGTGATTGCCAAGTGCCCCAAAGTCCAATCACACTGACATGTGTGGTGCACATACCACCTTCAGTAGCTGTTTCAGGAAACAGGATGGCTTCTGAATGAGAGCATCTCTTAATAGCCACCCTGGCAACAATTTGTTTAGAAAATAGCTATAAGCCATGGATTGATATAATCAGAGTGCTAAATAGTGTGATCCTTTTGTTGTATTAAGTAGCCCATAAAATATAATATTGATCTCTTTCAATAGTAATAATTGAAATGCAAAAATGAAATAAAAATGTGGTGTTCTCTCCACAGACCTGAGAGTTGCCTGTTTTTCAAACTAGGGACTGACCCCCTTTAGATGTCTACAGTCATGGAGCACAGAGATGCATACTTCATGTTTTATTCCTTCTAGAAAAACTCCTTTTACCTTCAGATTGTTGTTTTATCTCCATTTTTCAGTTGCATCCACCTATTTTCCCTTGGTTTACGCATCCTTTGGACAGAGACTAATTTTACAATTGTGACTCATCTGTCACAGTAGGACTGTTCTGTGATAGGAGCTCTCAAATATATCTGCAAAACCAAATAAATATGTAAATAACTGTAAAAATAAGTAACAATAAAACCAAATAACCAAAATGTTGTTTAAGCAATTCTGGATATTTTGGGCCAGATTAGGCAATTTAAAGTCTGTCATGAAGAAGGATTTGACATGAATACAGCAGAGCCTTTGCAATGTAGCAACTGATTGAACAAAACATCAGGCAATATTTCAGTGTTGCATGTAAAGTATTGCAGTCAGAGGAGAGCTAGTAAATATGATCACTACTTTTCTTCTTGTTGTTTCACTGTTGAAACACAAGAAAAAGAGAGACAATCAAAATAAGAGGAAATGGACTTATGTCTCTTTTAATCATCTGTACTTAGCCAACTTTTATTCCTAACAAGTAAAATTTACTCTGGTAGCAATCCCCTTAAATGCTGTGAAATAAATAAAGTTTCAAATGGAGTGTCTTGAAATTTACTTAATAATTTCATGTCTCTTAGAAAGTATAAGATCTTTGAAACAGACACTTTTATACAACCAATTCAACATAAATCAATCATAACATTGCAACAAAACAATCAAGATTAATTCAGTTGACTTTAATATAAATGTAATTTCTGTTTCTCTAGGTGCTCCATAACAATTGGTCAGCATTTAAATATGAGTCAATCATGGCCTAAAATGAAGTCTATCCTCACTTTTTTGCTCCAATATTTCTTCTGGCCATACATAATGTAACTTGAATCTTGAGAGGAATGAGTATTGCTGCTCTGTCCGTGCCACTAGTTTGCACTATCACAAGCACACAATTTAGGATTTTGTATCTGGTCAGTCTGGTAGGAGTATCATAAATGGAAAAACTTATATAACATACCCAGCTAAACAAAATTCTACATTTTAAGTACAAAGAGGGGAAATTGTCCTAAATTGCATTGAAGAAAATCCCACATTTTTGCAGGAGGAAACAATGTTGCTGTAGTGTTGACCAGAGAATGAAGAAAATTCCATGATGGTAAGATGCTTTGGACCTACAATTAGACATGGGGATTTAAAAAATGGCATACCAATATTCTAAATCAAAAAACGGTGAAAAATACTTTTTTTTAAGCAAGTTCAGGATTTTATTAACATAGAAAATGCAGAAAGTCCTAAATGTCCTCATGGCCTCAGCCATGAGAAGTTTCTGATAAATCCTGAGCCATTTATGTTACTAGTCATCAGTAATGTGTATGTAGTTCTGATGGACTCACAGAGATATCAGTAAAACCTCAGTGCTGCATCTCACACAAAGACAAAAACTACCAAACAGGCTAAAGGAGCTCCCTGCTGCAGGCAAAGGAGAACCTGCAGAAGGTCACTCTGCAGGTGCATGTTGGGAAATTTGCCACAGGAAGGGGCAGGGAGGAATGAAGTAAATTCAAACGCAAAAAAATTATGTTCACTGTGTGTATAATGCTCATGCAACAGCCTTTTGCATTTGTAATACAGACTGCCTTGGGGGAGCTGGAGGAAGAGTTTTGCAAGGAATGAAACTGTTCTTTTAAAAGACAAAAAATTATACATGAATGATAAAGAGCAGTGAGATGACAGAAATCAGTTACCTGTTCATATTCCACATGCTCCAGAGACATATCACTACAGTACAGACTTAACCACTTATCCAAAATTCTCTATAGCTATAGCAACTGCTCAGGCACACCTCTCCTGCTAAATCCACAGCTGAAAAATAAACATATCTTGTCCTTCTTCTAAAATTTTATCTTTGCATTTAAGCCCTTTAGTATTTCCATAATAAACTCTCTAACATGACAGTTAAAAAAATTCATTAGCAATGGGCATTTAAACATTGATTAAAATGTGTGTGTGTGGGTGGTTTTTGTTTGGTTGTTTGTTTGATGGTTTGTTTCAAATAGGTTTTGGAGGATGTTTGTAAAGAAAAACTGAAACCTGACTTGACAGCATTGATTATAGGATCTATGAATTTAAATGAGTTTGGGTCAGACTCATGTCCAAAAGGACACAACTGCCTTTTCATTTGCAGGAATTATTTGTGAGATAATCCTAACTCTTTTTGCTGAAAACACTGAAATGTCCAGTAGTCAAAAGGTAAAAGTAGAAATCATCTCAGTTTTTGTTTCAAGGATTTATAAATCAGCATTATTTCACCTGAGTAAAATAAGCAGTTCTGTTTCTAAGAGAGGCTCAAGGGCAATCAGAAGTAGAGAGGCCAAGAGAACTGAGCTCTGTTGTTTTGGTATCTACACCGCTGGTGTTTAGCAACTATTTTACCAGCAATAGAGATCTTGGATAAGTGCCCCTGGGTTTTAATTCCTATTCAGTTGAATTCAATAAGTACCCTATTCTAATGTAACCAAACCAGTGGACGCAGGAATTCAGTTTCCAGCTTTTCATTCCCTTGCCAGGAAATTGTTGCTCTTTTTTCCAAATCGCTGAAAACAAACAAACAAAAAAAAATCAGGAAAATATTCAGAGAATGAAAATGTTTGAGATAGAGAAGAAGGTAATAATTTACATATGTGCATTGAAAAGTTTTGAAAATTAGTTCTGGAGCTCTGCTTGCCCTTGCATTTCTTTCCCACTTACTGTTGCTCTCTAACAGTAAACTTTGTTCAATTCTGTCAGAGCCAACAGGAAAACAGTAGAATATCACCCAGCAGATTCAAACAGCAGGAAAACAGCTTTGCCAAAAAATAAGTAAATAAATTGTTTTTTAAATCCCTGATAAGTAATATAAATAAAAGTTTTATTATTGATGTGTCCATGCTATAATCGCACACTCCAGTACACTCTTGTGTGGTTTACAGCTTGCTCACTGAGCAGGAAACCATTCAGCTTCACCCTGTGTTCAAAAGCTGCTGCTAATCTAAATTATTTTGTAATTGTAAGAGTGGGCTAGTTGAAACTCTGAGATTTGTGGTGGTATTTCCCAAACTTTAGGCAATTCCAAGGGTGGATGCTTAGGTATAGCTAAAATGAGCATGCATTAATGCAGTCTTAATATGATCCCTGGCCAAATCTTCATTGCAAAATAGCTTTTGATGTGGCTTCTGAATACTAAATACTGCTACTGCAATGATCCACAAATGTTGCTGGGCAGGCTGATACATAGCTACAGTCTGGGTAAAAGCCAGGGACAGTCTAGCTACAGTCCAGTGGGTAAACAGGGTCAGGGTGAGAGAACCAACAGCAGAGTAAGGCTTATGTGGTTCTTCCACACCCAGTATATCTCACATATTCTCCTTGGCAGAGGAATAACAGGATGGAAGAATACCACATCAGGTCTAGGCAAACTGTTATACTTATTTGGCAGAATGGGAAGGGAGCCATGTGGAGTGGCACAGCTGCATGTGGAAAGAGAGTTTTAGCTCTTATCTCCCCAAGGAAATTCATCCCTCCAATAATACACTGAATATGTAAAGCATCAATAAGGCTGCTACAATATTTATGTCTAAAATGAATGTTTGCAAAATGAGTAAAGCTCTCTGCAACAAACTTGGAGCTGTAAGTGAACATAAAATGTAAGGTTTGACCCAAGATTGTTGAATTTCCAAATCTGCAAAGTCATTTCTCAAATGCACATATTATCCTTGCAACTTTCATTCATTAATTTAAACTGGACTCTTTGAGACGTTTCACAGAACAATGGAAATTTCTAATATTTAAGGGGATTTTTTTTTCTGTTTTTCTGTATTTAGATCTTGCCCAAACATACATGAAGTAATGAATCCAAATAGACATCGGAAAGGTAAAATTCCTTCACTGCTGAAAAAGGAAGTACTGTAGCATATCTATGTAGCCTGTTTTTTATTCAGAGCCAGTAAAAGTCTGTGATAGATCTGAACATTTTAATATCATAAAAATTAAAATGAATTGGTAGAAAAAATCAAAAGTAATGGATACCCACGAGGGGGATACCTACTAATGCAGACAACTAAAAGGTGCTTACTTACCCTGTGTGCCAAAAAATATTTAGCTTTATGATGGTATACACTGCAAAAAGCCAGGAATAAGTTATTCTCTTGATGCAGACTGAAAACATTAGCTTGGCTGATGGCTTCTAGAAAGCAACTGAGGGAACTTTCACTTTTCCCTCTGCTGCTACCTTTGAAGGTCTCTCCTCATTTTGCTGTTTGCTGTTCCAAAACAACAAGACAATTACATAGGATCTCTAAATTTGTTTCCATGACAGATTATCAGTAGCAAGCATGTGTTTAAAGTACATTAATTTCAAAAGCAATTAATTCATTTACTTAAATTCTTTGTAAATGACACTGCAGTTCACAACTGTAGCTGAGCTGGAACATTTAATGCAAAGCATATAAAATTATCTGACTAAAAAGTTAGATGGCACAACTAGCCAGATAAATTTATTTGATGTACCATATGTTTATAGTGCTATGTGAAGTTTGCTTAAATGCATTCAATATCCATATAATATAGAAGATTTAGATTTAGGGCTGGAAAAAGAAGTTCTGGGAAGAATAAAACCCAGCAATCAATCATCTAACTGCAAATCTTTTATTGTTGTGGATAGCTGGCCTTAGCCCAAATGCCCACCATAATTGGTATTTATTCACATGCCTTTTTCACGTCTCTGAAGTGAAACCTGCCTAATCTTTTACTTGGTACTCCAATTAAACCTGTATTATTCAGGAAGCTTGTTTGTCTAGCCCCTCTATATGCTTTAGGAAGATGCCTGCATACCTGAACAGGACAAGGCTTTGCATCATAATTTTGGGCAAGATAGTAAAAAAAGTGACCCTGAAAACATCTACACAGTTCTTCCTTTCAGCATTTCCAGCTTCAGGGTGTTTTTTGTACTGAAGTGGTTAGGACACACCCTTGCAGGATCACAGAGTTTATTAAATCACAGCCCACAATTCTTTATCACTTTCTGCCACTGGCTGAAACACCACAGGGACTAAAAAAACCACAGTGCATTCACAGATTCAGAAAAGCCAATGGGAACACATTTACCTTCTGCTTTCCCACTTAAAGGGTCATGTTTTTGATGTTGGATTTTTGTGTACTAATTCCTAACCTGTCACGCTTTTAAACAAAACTTTTTTAGGTCACCATGAAACGTTAAGGTTGCCACAAAATGCACACATTGTTTTATTCCATTGAAAATTAAAGAGAAGATATTTTTTTCCATTTTGTCCTTTGACATCAGGCATTCTCTGTAAACTGGCAGAAACACACCCACATGTATGCCACAGAAATATGACATCTTACTGTTATTATAAGTGATAGTCTCTATTTTTCAATTTCCCAGGCAATGAAGCACAGCAATGAAAAATTTCCAGACTGAATAAAACATGATGAGTCCCTATAGCTTGAGGAGACTCTAGCCTGTGCCAGTTTTAAATCTTTAGCTTGCAGTGAAAAAAATTATGCCAGAAGGTCCAGCTGACTGCAGCTACCATCTTCATTATGAAAATTATATTCTTAAATAAGAAGAAGAGTGGTTTCTCACTGGTTTGAACTCCTCAGCTAGCACAGAGCAAATATTGGGGCAGTTACCTTACGTAGAGGGCAGACCCATGGAAAAGCAGCACCAGTGCTGCTCCCTTCACTGGCCCAGTGCAAAGGAGGCCTAAGAAGAAAGAAGGCAGATGGAGTCCATCCCACCTTCAGTGATTCATGCAGAACAGAAGAGATGATAAACTGGCCTGGACATAAATTGTAAACTGATATTGGATAGCAATACATCACCCCAAAGGCTTGTGTCAAACAGTCCCTTTTTAGCATAAAGCCATGAAATGCATGGGCAATAGCATTGATGTTTACCGCTGTAACTCACTTTTTTATTGTTGAGGATAAATCAGCCATGCTCTTTTTATTAACAGAAGTACAAAGGCTACAAATTAAGACACTGCCTTTTTTATTATTATACTGATATCACCTTTAACTGGGCTTACTTCTGATTAGCACCAATATAACTAAACAGAAAATCAGACAAGTAGCTTGCATGAATAAATCTCCTTCCCTGTTGCCCAGGAATGATCCTGCAAGCAGAGATTAAAGTACTACGTATATTGAATAAATGAGCATTCAATGCCATCTGCTGGGGTATACAAAAATATGCAATTCCAGGCTCACAGGACCAGAGTGACAAATGCAGAGAGAGTGTTTAGGCAGAAACTTGCTTCTTCCAAAACACAGCTGTGAGGCAGGGTTGGGATGCTGGCTGTCCTTAATACCCTTCAGCTATGGGGTACAACCCCTGGACAAGAAGTAGTTCTGGTTTTAACTCTCTCCTTGGCATGAAAGTATTTCAGTGCACAATTATCCCTTTTTTTCTAAGCATTACAACATGTGGTAATTATTTGTTATTGGTTGATTGTGATAGAAAGACTTTCATGCTCTACTTTTGAAATCAGGTCATTATGTAGCCAGAGATTCAAGATTTGTGAGGTTACAGGCAGCCTAAGGATTGAAACAGTCCAGAATGAGAGCACATACTGGGCAAGGTCATACCATGGCTGTTTTGCATTAGAGAGTCACTGGGTTAAATGTGTAAATCAGGCTAAGTGCAGAAGTTGGGAGTCTCTGTTCACCAGCTCTCTGGCCCTATAGCTCATGTTCTCCTGGCTATACCTTGGGGCAGCTTCATGGGCAGACAAACACCACTGAGAACAGTTTATAGCCTGAGAGCTGGAGTGTTCTCAGATTCGGGATTTTCTTCTGCTACGAAGAGAACAAAACACGTTTCTATTCACAGAAGGATTTCCACACCAGGAGTCCCAGTGATCTCAAAGTTCTGCACCAAGAAGCAAAACTCAGGAGAGAGACAGGAGTTCAAGCACATCCTTTTTTGGGTGTTTTTGGTGGGCGGGCTTAGACATGCTCTTGGTTGTGAATCCCATTTCCACACAGCTACTTCCTCATGCATTGTACAGGTCCACAAACTCCTGGGTGGACCTGCTTCATGTCCTTTTTTCCATATCTCGAAAATACTGTAAATAAATACTCTAAAAGCTGCAATTGGCAGACTTTTATTCCTTTCTATAAGTTACTAGCTACTGTTATAATTTACAACAGAATGGGACCTGCTGACAGCTTTTCTCCATTTTATACAGAAAAGAGAACTACTCCTGCTAACACCTTTAATTCTGTAAGTACCACATGTTCTTCCTAAAATTTACTTTTTTTTCACTTCTTGATGTATGTTAATATCATCTTGGCTATAATAATAACAAAAAATGCAATCATCACTGGTTCTTAATGCAAAATAAGGCATAAGAATTGTAAAGTATAGATGAGAACTTTTAACTTTTTTAGTGGGATCTAGACTGGAGAAGTGACTCACTTGCCAATTCTCCATTTATGGGCTGAATCTAAAATACACCTCTATCATAAGATCAGGTAAAATAACAGGAGTCAAGCTGAACAAGGATGTAAGCAATACACATGAAAGCTGAAAAGCAAACAGAGAACATTTCAATATCTTTCCATTTGTATTTGAAATCTGGGTTTGAGTTTCAGTTCAGGCGTATAAGAGTGAAAATACCTTTTAAATCACAAAAAAATGAAAATAAAACACAGGTCTATGTTTTAATAAGCAAGTTGGACAAACAAAGGATGACTAAAGAAGTTTGATGCCATCAATACTTTTCTTCAGATTTCACAGAATGTTAAATAACAATCAGATGCTTTATGGTATTAATTCCAAATAGAAGGCAAAACCAGCACAGAACAGAATAAGGAAAGAATGGTCAGGAAATTATTTACTTATGCTAAGACACTTAAAGAATTATTTAAGAAATTTCTGAGATATTAATTTATTCTCTTTGGGAATTCTCCAGAGTCCCGAGTTTCTAAAATTATGGAAAAGAACAGTGGTAACGACCATTTCTTCCAAGAAAGAAAGCAAATCCTGAGGATTTATTTAGGCCTGGAAAGATTATTAAACAAAGTCTATCTGAAAGCATCTTTTGGAAATAATAGGTCTGATTATGTAAAGAATTGTTAATGTCATATAAAGAACATCTCACCAATTCCTCAAACTAAAAGTAATTTCTTTTTCAGCAGAAATATGACTACGATAATGAGAAAGAAAACAGTAAATGTGATATATATTGCTTTTTATTAGGCCTCTGATTTTTCCCAGAAGACATTTTCACAAGTACATGCCTGGTCTAGATGAAAATTATTTCATCTAGATGAAAGTGCTTGCACAACTGATTGAAAAAATAGACACTTTCAGCCTAGCTGACAGTATTGCTATTGACTGGAAAGAGTGGTGCAGAGAAGAACCTGAAAACCCAGGTACCTGCAGGGTCTGTCTAGGGTGTGCTGACATTTTTATGTACTGTGATAAAGACAAACCTCACCCTGCAATGTACTGTAAAGAACACTTCTGGAAGGTCTGCCTCATGTTGTAACAAAGATGCGTACAACATGGAGTGTGCTCACAGGAAAGTAACACTGGGGATATGAGATTCAAAGTCTTTTAAGATGGTTGATCATCCAGGAAAGATTTAAAGTATATTTGCTTAGTAAGGAGAATAAAAAGTATATAATTATAGGCATTAGTATAATAAGTCTGAAATAAAGTGGATAGTAATCAATTTATTTAGTGTCCTTGGAGAGTAAAACAAATTGGCTTCAATTCTAGCACTCAAGAGAAAAATCTTGAACTGAAAGGGCAGTTAACTAGAAGGGTAGAAGATACATCAGGAAGATATTGATTCCCCATTAGTAATGAGAATAAAACAAACATCAGAGAACAAATTTGAGAATAAAATAAATTTGAGAATAGAAGAGATATCAAAGAAGACCCAAGTGCATGGATGCACCTACACTGTTGGTGACTAAATGTGACTTCTAGAGGCATGGGGTGCCCTCAGTTGAGATTCCTCAGCAGCAGCATTGGCTCTGTGCTGAAGGAAGCCAGCAGTTATGTTTCAGTGAGTAAACAGTGAAGATGAAGAGTGGAGCAGCACTCCAGAACACAACCTTGAACAAACCTATACAAGTGTAAAGACACATCCAGAGACATCCTGAGTCACTGTCAGCACCATATTTCCATGGACTCCACTGTTCAATACATACTCACTATCACAATCACTTGGACTGCACATTTGTTAGCACAAATTCCCCAAAACACTGCATGTTTTTATTTTGAAGTGTGACATTTATGATGAGCTAGTTAATTTATTCTCGCAAGTAACATATGTAAACAGTCAGTACAATACAAATACCACATGGATAATACTATAATAAAAGATACAGATTCAAATGTCTGCAATGATCATAAATTAAACACTCTAATTATATTTTCAAGAGCAGAGAGGCAAAATTCAGAGAGACATTTAAACTGTCTCCCAAATGGCTACTTCATGAATCTAAATTAAAAATTTAGGCACTCAAACCACTTCCTCAACTATTTTCCAATCTTTCAGTTTCCATCAGAAAATTTCCCATGTACCAAAATGTCTGGTTATGGCAATCATATATTTCCACACTGAAACCAATCTTGAACTAAAATTTATTTGTATTATCTGTATTTCTCCTCTTCTATCCAGAGTGAATACTTGACAATGAAGGGCAAGAGTGACTTCCAGCTTTCCTCTGAGCTATCTGAGGAGGAAGACAATATGTATGAGACTGTAAATTCTTCAGTGCTGGAGGCCATTCATTCTTTGAGAATCCTTCCTGCCAAACCTCTACAAGAATCTGAATATGCAGGTAACATTTTCTGTCTGTGGAAACTGAGCAAAACCGAGAGTTATAGAGGAACAGTACAGACCTGGAGTTTCCTGTCCAGATTTTCTTTTTTTTTTTAATTAAATGGTTCAACTGGAAAATAACACTGGTAGGTAGAAACATGGGAAGAGCTTTGTCTGCTTCTTCATATTCAACAGTTACCCTGATTTTCATTGGATTATGCTAAATTAATAATTGCACATTGCATTTTAATTTTAATATTACCTTCACGGGATAAATTCTATTATCCCATTCCACAGGGAATGTGCAAAAAACTGGCTGATCAAACCCACAGCCATTTCAGAAAATCTGACAGCTATTTAAGCCTAGAAACCTTTAAGATGGAAAACATATTCAAGAACACACTAAACTTTCCTCCAGGTGATAATGTAGTATCCTTTCTAAAGGAGTTCTCTGATGCTTTAAATAGCAGTAATAAGCAATTACTTTGAGTGTATTTCTCAAGCATTCTTAACTTTCTAAGGTAGCTGCATTAATCACCTTTTGGTTTACTAAAGATATTCTAAGTCACATTTAATGCCTAAACATACAGAGCCAATTAATATCCCATTTATGGAAGTGAAATGTCATCCTAGCTGTGCATTGCTCCAGTCCAACATAAACACTCTAGAGGTTTTAAACAGTTTTTAAAAAATGGAGGGGATTCCTAGATGAGAAAGACTGGGAACCATAAACCAGATAGCTCACTCCAGTTCACATCAAACTCAGCAAACACATTTTCTGCTCATTTTTGTGGGAGTTTGTTTGATGTCCAAACAAATAGATGGCTTTTAAAGTGAGTAAATTCATCAGTGTGTGAAAGGACCACAATCAGTCTGAACAACCAGATATTCTACATTATGTTCCAAGACTAATTTGTCCATTTTATTTGGAAACCTGAAGTGAATTCCAAATACAGTTTTTATCTTGGTTAGTAGTAAAAACTTTCATTTAGCAGTCAGCATCTTATGTTGTTTATGTAAGATTGCCCTGAGCTAGCCAAAAGACATAGGTTTTGTTTTGTGATTTAAGGTAAAACACATGAAACAAAAAACTGTTTTTTGCCTGTGTATGATGCCCAGTAACTATAATGTGGCAAGATACAAGAGCAAAGAAAGGACTGAAAATATTTTTCAAAAGGATAAAATTCAATGCTAAAATTTTTGCCATCTTTTCTAGATAAATACAAGTGCCCTTGAGATGTAAGATTAATGACTAAAAAAACATATTAGCATACAACCTGAGCATTCCTTTTTGATGGCCAGGGATGCAGTTTTTTATCAAAAGCTAAAGTAAAAATTAAAATACTACCTAGAGAATAAAACCCCCACAACCCTCACAAAACCAGAACAACATGACAGCATTGCCAAGAGCAAAGGTTCAAATGAAAAACAAATTCAGTAATCTAACCACAGTTAAGGTCAAATGTCTGCCTTAACTGTTTACCAGCTTATGAAGGCTTTTATTTATAACCACAGTGGAGACATTAACCATAAAGCTATTACCAGGATCACGCTCATGTTGTCAATATAGCTGCTATAATGGTTGTTAAGTTCTGAAAAAAAAAAAAAAGCACTATATAAATGATGAGACCTGACCTGAAAAACACATTTTGAACATTGAAACCTCTCCTTCTTCAAACATTATATTACTGAATTACTCAGGCTTGATTTTTCTTCCTCTTTTGCAGATACACGGTGCTTAAGGCCTTCAGGTACCACTTCCCCAACAAGTGAGAACCCATCTCAGCCCCCTCAACACTCAGCTGTAAGTAAAGATACTAAACTTTATTCACAACCAGATTTCCCCTTTTCTGTAATATCCCCCAAAGTGCAGTCTATTTAAAGTCTTAGCCGCATCACATTCATCTGCACCAGGCAGCCCAAGTTCCTGTGAGCTGTTCCTGTTTCACTTTGCACGGATGCCCTCGTCTCTTCCTTTCACTCCTTGGCTGCTGGGTTAAAACTTAGAGGCATCCCAGCCAGGAACAGCACCCTTTCTACTGGCCATAGCTTCAACAATCATGGCTAACATCACATCTTTCTTTTGGTTTATTAACAGATTCACACATTTGATCCGGAGGGGAGAACAGTGCCAAATGTAAGAGGTATACTGAAAAAAAAAAAAAAATCTACCCATTTCTGCAAACAGAAATAGTAATTTCTACTTCCATAATTACCTTTTGTACGTAGGCAGAGATTACACGTGATAGAATAGACATGGTTTTCAGAACAGCAGCTGCTTTCCAAAACAATCATCCTGCAGATTTTGCAATACTCTTTCAACTATCTAACACTGAAGTAACTATTTACAGAAGGAGATATATTTTATCTCAGGAGTTGCCTGCTCCTACAAGGGGAGGAAAAAAGGCCCTTCAGTTTAAAAATCAGATTTTCCTTTTCGCTATGTTGTAAGGATATAAGGGGCAGGGAGAAGCCAATGTCTCCTGAACTTTTTAACCAAAACCATGCAAGATCCCCACTGGGCTTTACTTCTAATAACACAATTCTTTTTCACTCCTTATCCTTCTCAGGCTTTTTCCATTAATATCTTGTAAAATATAATCTAATAATTATTTTTAGCTAGTAATACCAAATTTACCAATTCCCACTAGGGATTTACACCCTAGGGTGACCACTTACAAAGGTTTTCTGACAATGTTCACCTACTCAGAATATGCTAATGGTGAGGTACATTACCTAGCATATTTTTTTCTCCGCTGCTTTACCTTTAACCCTAAATTTGCTTCAAAATCCTTTAATTTTGAGCCAAAAATGTACCTTTAATTTTTGTTCTGTTTCTTGTGGTGAAATCAGAGAAAGGCAATCTTATTCTTCAAGAACCTAATGAAGTCTCCAAATATAAAATCCTCTGATTCACAGTTTCACTCAGTTGTAGGATTGTTTAAAAAGTAGGTTTCTATACACTTTTTTACATTTCATTTACTTTGGATATAGCAGTACCTCATGAAGTCAGCTACCGAAGGATTAAATATATGATTATCTTTGAAAAGAAATTATATTTTTTATCTTACCATTTTCAAATCTTTGAGCCACAAGGTAATATGGTCCAAAAATTGCAAATGCCAAGCCACGAAAATGTGACCCTTTTATGTTTGCTGTAACAGCTGATTTTTAGAAAGTATTATAATTTGACCAGCCAGAAAAATAACTCAAAGAATTCCATGTAAAAGAGCATTTGCTTTCCGCCCCCCTTATTTCAGACTGTAATGCAAAATGTAGAGAGAATTAATTCCTACAGATGATGAGAAAGTAAGCACTACATAGGTTGAAAATGAAAGGTTAGATTGATTCACGTGAGCAAATCCCCATGTAGCCTGGAAAAAAGCTGAATTGAGATAAATTCGAGTAAGCAAGCTTCAAAATCTGCAGAAATCAGTAGGCAAGGACAGTTTGCCAGTTTATCTAAAGCTTTGAATTCCACCAGGATTTAGTAGGTTGGATTTACATGTCTCCATGTGATGTGTGCTGCTGTTAAGATGAGCCAAAGCCAGTACAGGAAGGTAAATTAAACTCTGGTGTTTGAGAATGCAACTGATACATATTTTTAGTACTTCTTGAGTGAACAGTGCTTATAGAGAACACTGTTATTTTTACATAATAGTTACACTGTTCTTACATACATCCTAACATTTTTTCATATGCCCAGTGCTATGAAGTGGCCTTGCCACAAGATGGCACAAATAGCACAGAAGACTTTTTTTCCAGCAGTATTTTCTAGAAATGTTAAACATTTAAGGTATCATTATTTTATTCAGAGCAATTTGTTATGGTTTATTTGAAGGAGAGCTTGAGATATGTTGCATGTGCCTTGCATTATTTAGGATTTCAGCACGTAGAACTTAGAAAAATAATTTCAATATAGCAAAACTAAAGATTTTTTTAGTAGTAAGATGTTAATTAAATAATAAGGATTTCAGCATGTAGAACTTAGAAAAATAATTTCAATATAGCAAAACTAATTTTTTTTTAGTAGTAAGATGTTAATTAAATAATAAGTCATATTTTGGTATATTTGAAAAAATAGAACTGATTTCATTGGTTTTCAGTATTTTTATAAATTTCCATACAAAAATAGAAACAGACAAAAAAATGCATCCCCGACTCAATAAGCATATATGTATGCATACAAAGTCTCTGGAAAATATTTAAATTTACAATACCTGAATAAATATCACCCTCAAATGTTTCATTCTGAAAGCAAGAGCAGAGTTCTAGAGGTAGAGCCAGGGGAAGGCAAGGAATGGGGTTGGACTGCCATAATAATAACAACAATACCAGAACAAAGCTGCAACTTCATCTGTGAATTATTGGGTAGCACTCTACTAAGAATTATTTGTAATTATTCTTAGGAGGAAGAATGAAACCACATGGATACCAGGTAAGCAGAATCTCTCATCAGTTCAATTTTTTACTGGTTATTTTGCCATTTAATAGATTTTTAAAAGCAGGCTGCCATTTTGCTAGCACTAGCCAAAAGAAAAGAGAACTCCTGTCTACATTACCTCACTCACTTGCATTCACATGAGGATGTCTTTTATTCCTCAGTGATTTTAAAATGCCACGTTACAGAATGATGTTTTGTGCTGTAGAGCACATTAACCCTTTTGACTCTTGACACAGGCATGTCTACTTAATCTAAATTCTTCACATTTCTCTCAGGTAAACTAAGGTGAGGGGAAAAGAGCTTACAGAGAATTTTGTTTCCTCTCTTTTCCAGGAGCCAACACCTCCCCCACGGTAAGATCCCATCAGAGATCACTTACCTGTGCTCCCCAGGGAAGCCAGTGCTAATGAATGCTCACATCCATCTGTGCTGCTCATGGTAATGAGGCGGCTGGAAGTGAGCCAGCATCCTTTCACTGCTGCCTCTCTTTGGACTTAACAGGTTCTGATATGGAATTAGGGAGAACAAAACATGAGCTCTAAGCATTCATAGCAGGAGCTCAGGCCTGCATCTTCAAAACCAACTTGGCTGTGCCTGCGGACAAGTCAAAAGCCTAGAAATATTGAATCTGGTTCAACCCAGGTATAAATTGCTGGGGAAAAAAATATTCCACCAATTGAATTGGTGCCTTAGGCTCTGTTCATTGTGATAACATTGACTTCATTCTCACTTAAATCAATTTGCTGTTGTTTTTTTTCTTTTTGCTACACATCTAAATCATGTATGAAAATCAACTGGAATATTTCCATTACTCCCACAGAAGATAGACCAAGCTCTATTCCACAAATATATTTTTCTATGATATGCCCACAAATAAAAAATTAATCACTTCTTGATTTGGTCAAACTCAAATAATACCTGCTATAATTAAAAAATACTTTCAAAAGGTCATCTAGGAATGGCAAGTTTATTCCTCCATGCCTACACTGACTGCCCTAAAAGATAAAAAGAATTTTAAAATATGATTAGCATTACACATTTAGATTTGACTCTAAAACTATGAAATAGCATAAAAGGGCAGTAAAACTTCACAAATTCAAAACCATATTAATGCAGGAATAAGAGCATTTTCAATCCATTTTTCTATAAAATTTCAAAAATTTGTTTCCGTTTGTATTACAGTGGCCAGAATGGTTCTTAATTCTCTCACTTCACTTAATTTGGGTATGTACTGTGCAAATACACAAGGCTCCCTCCCCAGGAGCCCACCACTGAAGGCAGCACCTTGGATGCAGCTCCAGTTTTTTCCAGCCAACCTCTCCAGCTGTGGAGCTTCCAGCTTCCAGCTGGAGCTGTGCTGTCACTGCCTGGTCTCAGAGCACAGACAGGGCATGCCCACATCTCTCAGAAAACACCAGGCCCATGGTACCTGTGAGTTTTCTGGGATGAAGAACATTTTTTCCTCTGTGTCTGAAACTGGATTGTGTTCAGTGGGCCGTACACACAGTCATACCCACCTGGAAATATCCACACTGCAGAGCTGTACTTGGCACACAAGAGCAGTATTTAGTGGCACACAGCACAGTGCAGTAATGTCTTACAAATGTAGAATATTATCCAACATTACTGTTGCCGTTGAAGGGCCCTGAAGAGCTCCTGTATCTGAGCTTGGCTCAGCACAAATACATGGAAATACTCTCAGAAAATTCCAGTCTCTTACTTCTAGAACTTGTGCTTAAAACACAGTCCCTGCACCTCCTTTTTTCCCTAATAGCTCTTCAAGGTCTCTTTTGACTTCTCTAGGCCTCTGAAGATGCTGCCAAAGCAGTATCAGCCCCTTCCTCCAGAGCCAAGAATAAGCAGCCAGGTCTTACACAAGAGGAACACGCTCAGCCGAGATCCCACCTTTCCAATATCAGCAGAAGTCACAAGGTACAGTGCAGTCCTCAGCTTCATTCCGAGAATCAAAACATTCTCCCTGCTCAAACCACAAAATTTTACTTCTGTCACACCTCTGCTTTTACTCAAGAAAGTTATTCTTTAGACAGCTGTGAATAATTGAGAGAAGTGGTATTTAGTGTAATGTGATGCCGAATATTTTTTAAAAAAAGAAATGACAAAATAAAGGTAAAGGAGTAGAAAAACAGATAAAACTTTCATGAACACTTTGTTTAAGATTTTTTTCCTTAATAATATTTAGAGGTCTTGCAACCACTTTTAAGTACAAAAATGCTATTTACTTAGCACAGTTAATGAATCAAGTGATGGGGAAACACACTGACTGCTCCAGAGATACAGAAACTCACTCCAAATCCCAAAGACATTACATGCAGCAAAAGAAATGACTCATCTGTAGGCAGAAGTCTGGCTTCAGCCCATGGGACCAATGAATCCAAGCTACAAATCACTTCTTGCCCTTTCCATTTTGCACTCCTCAGCCACACAACGCCCGTGGGCATTCAGTATCCTGACATGGCAGTGAGGAGGAGCCGCCTGAAGCACAAACACTCGTGCCCAGCTGTATGACCCAGCACATGCTTATGCCAGGTTAGGAGTCTGGTTGCTTTTTCCACACAACACCTACCTGGCCAGATGAGCAGGAACACACTCCGCTCACTGCCACACCAGCAGATGTGTGCCAGCTGTGTGACCAAAATTCACATTCATAACGGGGGACAGTGTTGGACTCATGCTGGGAAGAGGAATGACACAAATCCAGGGTTATGATGCTCAAATGACTCCTATAGCAGCCAGAAGCTGTGCCAATCTTGTCCATCCTCCCTTAAATGATTTCAATTTCAGCTCATCAGGATGGAATTTTGCTTCATTTTACAGAGGTCACTTCAAATCCTTTGGGGGGAAAATAAGCTTACAAATCAAGAAAATAATCTTTGGCTTAAAGTATGTATTTAATGAGTGAGCTCTAATTATGGGTTATTGGAATGTGGTTTTTTTACTGCGTGGTGCTTAAATTTTTTCATGGCTTAGGTTCCAAAATATGCTATTTGCTAAGACATTTTATTAATATGAAGTAGCTTCATATTCAGATGCAAGACCTGACACAGAGCTGCAAAGTTCCAAATCCCACGACTGATCCCCTCCCTTGGTAGGGCAGCACAGATTGAAAGCTTTTTGAGAAATGTTATAATCCATGCTACCAGCAGACATCAGCATGCAGAGCACTTCGATTTAAAAGGTCCTATCATAAAGCCAAATTCTGCAATATAAATACATGTCATGGCTGTTGTACTGGGGGGTTTTATTACATGTGTAAAACAGAAGTGGAACAGAATAAGACAACACAATATCTGGGGAAGGCACTTGACAAATTTCCCACAAGCACTTCACTCAAAATATTTCTCACCCCTCCTCAGTCCAGTTACAGCTCTGTAAGGAGAAAACATACCCATCAGCTGCAGAGGGAAGGACTATGGCACCACAGCTTACAGCCCTTTGCTAGACTGAAAGCAAAGCTGTCCAACCAAAGATGTGATTTAGGAGTGCAAGTCTTGTTTTCCAACAAAAATTGGAAGACTTATAAAATTTAACACATCATTATTTATACACTCTAAAAAATAGCTTTATAAAAAAATAAGCAAGTGCAAGGTCCTGGAATGTATATGAGAAGCTCTGATGTGATTGAAACTTCTATATGCCTGTGGTAAGCAGGCCATGCAAGGGCCATGCCCCTTGGAGGTGGAGGCCAGCCCTGCAAGCACATCTTTAATGTCACGGAACTTTACCATGCACCCAGAGACCTGACTATGAGCTTTCACACACTAAGTAATGGTCCTGGAGACCAAGCTGACAAATTGAAGAAACTAACACAAAAACAACTATCCAAAGCAAAACAGTTCCTCTCCTTTCTCCTAGCCTTCTTGAACAATACTGATAATTTCCAAATTTCTTGCCTCAGGCCTCCATGCTGATCAGTTTTTTCAACACAGACATGAGGAAGAGAGCCCTTGTCACTGTTGAAAAACAGCTCCCAGGGTTTCCTATACCAGATCTTCTTTTTGTCTTCTGAGTGATTTAGCAAAATATCTCACTGTCATATTTTTTCAGTCCAGGAGACAGATTAAACAGGGACTAAATCTCAAAGCCTTCCAAAAACTACTAAATGCTTATTCACACCTTATGTTGCTAAATAGCTTGTAAAATCTGGTACCCTGTCTCTTTTATTAGGAGATACATGCTACCATAAGCTTTCATCATAACCAAAACATCTAACAGAATTTGTCAGACTCAATACCTTGTCCATTTTTTTTTTTTGGAAAGAGAATATTTACTTCCCAGGAAAGGATATTTCTGTTGATCAGGCATATCAGGAGAAGGCAGAAAAATACCTTAACACCAATTTAATCAGGGCCATGAAGAACATTCTGCACTCATCTTTCCCTGTTTTGCACCTTCTTTCCTCTACACTTTCCATTTCAGCTCTGTGAATGTTTCATTTTTTTAAAGTCTTCAGTCTTTAAGGAACTTACTTCCATTTATAGCTGTCTCTAAAGTGTGTAATAAGACTTTTTGGCATGAGATGGGAAGTGCTGAAGTTGTTACTTCTCTTTTTCCCCTCCTCCCAGTATAAATCCTTAACGAAGTTTTCTTTTACCATAATGAATTCAGTGAATGCTATTCTTTTTTTTAAGGAGGTCCAAGATAATTCATGTAAAAAATAACAAGTCTCTGAACTTCTCTAGCAGTAGCAAAATCCTTCCCTTGTCAAGATGTAATCATCAGTGATGATGTACTCAAAGTGATTTTTATTTTATCACAATTAAATGTTTTGTGTATTATTCTTTCTTTTCCAGACATTCTTGTGTTAGGAAATCAAATACAGTAAGTATTCATCTTTGTATGTATTAGGACCATAAACGCCAAACACATTCCAAGAATAAAATACTATTATTCCAAATAATAGTATTTTAGCCCATTAGGTTAAAAAAACCTGTAAGAGTCATATTAGCTTTGTGTCATAAAAGTGTCCATCTTTAATGTGTGTTGCAATTTCAATACTGCTACTTCCTGAATGGGGTCAGTTTCTGAATTTGTTTGCAGAAATGAAAACATAGGTACAGTGCAAAGCTCCCTGTCCAACTATCTACATAAAGCATCTCTCCTAACTGCCTGATGTGGATGGCTGTGAAGAGGGAGACACTCTCCTTCAGACAAAAAGAGAATCCACATACATTTTTACAAGCAGAAAACTGAAATTATAAGGTCAATAGAGGAGTGTAATAGCCTTAATGTAATATAAATACTTCAAATATAAGATGACCAATTTCAATGTGAAACAAGAATGGACAAATTTTAAATTCAGTTTTAACAGTGTGTGCTATCCCCCAGCTCCCTTTGGCCTCTCCTTCCCCACGCATGTTCTACTCAGACCAACGAAGTAAAACAGAGGTTTTGGAAATAGGGGAGTTTAGTTATGACAAGTGGTTTCCTATAAAACTTATTAAGAAATACAGTCCCTATAATCATGCAGAGTGTGAAAGGATGTTTGTAATATTTGGAAAGAGGTTATCACTTATAGCATTTTGTGCTTCTCACTGAATGTTTTAGTTCCTGCACTAATGTGTTCCTACTGAATTGGTTTTATTTTTTTCTCATTAAAGGGAACAGAAGAAAGGAATCTATAGTAGTTAATCCCAACTGTTTCCTTCCACAGCAGGCTGAAGCACAAATCTGCAGACTTGTCTAACTCTTAAATCCATTGAGTTTTCCTTCCCCACATCTCTGAATGGGAGGCTGCCCCAAACCTCACTCCTCTTGGTTAGAAGATTTAGTTTGAAAGATGGTGACAAAAACATGGTTTGATAGCAATATTGTAATCAACACTTACTGCTTAAAAAAATGATATATTGGCAAGAAAGACACCATTTTTTAAAAAAGAAGCTTTTTCTTCTCCTGGATGCTGACTCATTACAAACCAGATATGAAAACACTCCCAAGAAAAATAAATATCTTACATCTGTAATTAATATTTCTGGCTGGACACTGTACAGCTGCACAAATACTTCAGCTCTTAACAGACTCTTAGTTTGGTTACATCTTAAGGAGAAATATTGTGTGTCTCATGACATGAAAAAGATAAAATTTCCTTTTGGTCACTTCCCATTCCTATAGATATGAAGGCCTAAACAGTTTCAGTGTGACCTGGAGAAGACAGAGTGTGCCCTTGTCAGGGTTTCAAACACCAAAGAGCAGGTCTGAGCAAAGGACTGCCCTTCACCACAACCCAGACAGGCTGCAGGAAAGGGTACTGAGGGGCCTCTTGAAATTGGAAAGGACAAAGGCAAAATGCTACCTAAGGATGAACTAAATAAACCTTCTGCTCAGCTCAGAAGGACCTGGGGACCGAAGGCTGGACGTGAGCCCCGGGTGTATCCTTGATAGCCATAAAGGCCAAGAGCAGATCAAGCTGTGTCAACAGAAGCATTGCCAGAGAACAAGGGAAGGGACTATTCCCTTTATCATCACTCACTCGACAACACCTGCAGTACTGCTCAAGGCTGAGGCTGACAGGGCAGGGAGGGTCAGCACAGGGTCACCAGGACATGCAGTACCTGTGAAATGAGTCTGGTGGGACTGGGCGCCCCTTGCCTGGAGAGGGGACAGCCCTGGGGGAACCCAACAGCTGCCAGTCGGGGTCTGAGAGATGTTTGTCAAAAAGGCAGAGCATGGTGCACCACAGAGTGCACAGGGGAAGTACAAGAGGCAACAATCTTGAAATAATGAAGGTTTCAGTAAGGAAAATTAATTATGAGGGTATTGAAAGAGGTTTCCCAGAGAGGCTGTGAGATCTGCATTCTGGGAGGTTTGCAAGACCTGGTTAAAGCTCTGAGACCCCAGGTCCCATCTCACAGTTCTCCCTGCTTTAAGCAGGTGCTTGGGCTAGGACCTGCCCAGGTCTTGTTCAGCCTGATTAAGACTTAAAATTTCTAAGTAATAGGTAAACCTTATTGGGGAAGTAACTTATAAGGAAGATTCAAAATGCAATATCTACCAAAAAAACTTATTTTTCTCTTTAATATTTATGCATTATAGTCTTAGTTGCATCAAATTAACAAACAAAATAATTGATATTACCATCATTTTGATCGGTGAATCAAAATAATAAAGAAATACAGTGAAAGTTTAGGAGACAAACTCTAATCCTTAGAAACCTATCATTCTTAATTATAACATAATATGCTGGATTAAGACTCTCCACACAGTGATTTTGAATGAAATATCTGCCATGACAGTAAAATAATTGTACTGTCAGTTAAGGAGCCTAAAAAGAAGTGACTGATTTTAATCTTTGTGTCTCTCCAGTCAACCATAATCAATCTCAATTTAATCCAAGATCAAGGAAGGAAAACCATATTGTAAGTTAAATTGATACACAGTAGTCATCATGAAATGGTGATCTTTGCAGCAAACCACATGTTCACTTACACCCCTAAAAAGTATAATTCTCATTGTTGCTAGCAGACTGAGATCAGTATTCAGCCCAGGTTTTTGACAAAGTGATCAGGTATTAATGATTGAATGTCTATAAATTATTTAAAACTGGTGGATAGTTGGGTCTGTTGGGGTAAATTCAAGTTACGAATCCAAAGAAAAATATTTACTATGTTATCATTTTATACAGGCACCTGGAAGACAGCAAGGTCAGTATTCAATAATATGATAATTATTTGTTGTCCCAATAATATAATAATTTGTTGTCTTTCCTTTATATTCCAAAACGAAAATATTCTATCATTAAAATTCTAACTGAAACAAGAGACATCCCCCAGGTATACATCTGCTAAGAATGGAGAGTTAGAGACCTCAACAGTTGCTGATGAGCAGCAGAAAAAAAGGAAATTTAACTTGGCCTTAGCTACAGCTATTTGGGGAGCCAGGGTAACACATTTGTCCTAAGCAAATGTCTTTAGGGTTTTGGGGAAAATAAGAGTGCTAGTGCCTAAAAAAACCTCCTAAAATGAGGTCTCCCTAAAAAGAGATCTGCACAGAGGTCATCACCCTTCTGACAATCTTGCTGCTGTACCCTTATTTGAGGGTGAGAATTTTGAAATAAAGTTTTTTAAAAGCTTTAGGCTTTTAAAGCTAATTTTTTTCTTTTAAAATTTGAAACCTCCAATGGTTTTAAAAACATGTCAATTCTTTAGATGTACATACAGCATTGAAAAAACGGCTCAAACCACTCACTGTGTCCACGTGCACAAAGGTCCATGACAAACAACATTGCTCCGAAATACTTTGAAGATAAATACAGGTTACATGGCTTTCATGCTGTTTGCTTTGTGTTAATAAGTTCATCATTTCCTCTGGCTTTTCCTTTTGTGGATTAAGGCACCATTTCCTGATTTTCAGCAAGAAATAGAATTGACTGCATTAATAAATGCAATGCCTATCCTGTCCTATAAAAAGGATTTATGAACTCTCCACATACTTCTTGTTCAACATTCTACATTATTTACTATTATGTGAAGCCATATTTGGCATCAGCAAATCCTGTAATGTCCCCCATGTAACATTCAGTCCTAGTCCAAATGTTTCCCACTGAAATCATTAGCTGACTCATTCAAGCCAGACTGATTACAGCCCTTTAAGGTTTTCTATTGAACTGCCTCACCCTCATGTATGAATTTACTTCATTTATTTCACAGTAGTTGCTAGATGCTGTCAGTTAGACCAAAGAGGAAATACTGAGTTCTTATCCTTTTTACTAACAGTTACAAGTTTGGGAAAGAAACCTGAAGTACCTTTTCAAGCACAACATCATTCTCCTGAAGCCAGGTAGGAATAGAAGAATTTCATGGGTTTGTACTGGATGCTTCAAGGACTAAACATTCTGCCCAAGAAAACTGTACTTCACTATGCAATAACAGCAAAATGATACCACCTTCTGATGCCATGCAGTGATGTATTTTGCACTGATGTATGACAAGAACACCTTTGGGAATTGCTTTCAAGCCTTTGTAATTGCACAGCCAATTTTTATCTTTAATAGCATGCTGCTGTATTACATTTCTGCTGCTATTTCTGTGATAGGGTGTTAAATATATTGTATAAAGAAGTTCTCCTATCTCCAGCCTCAGAATTTCCTCTCCCCCTCATTTTCTATTTTTATTTACAAAGGATACACACCTGGCTTTCCAAAGGCTGATTATTCTTCCACAGAAATCTTCCATAGTTAGACCTACTTTGTTTTTCTAACCTATACAAATCTTTCCTTTCTTAATCTCTGTAATCTCTTCTCTACTGAAATATGCAACAAAACCCAAAAATATAGGAGACAGCATAGGAAGTATATGAATGATTTAACATCCTTCCTAGACAAATACAGAATCTCTCACGTAAAGTTGTTTACAATAATGGCATTTCTCCGGGATGATATTATTGTATGGAGGAAATATGTCCATATTTGTGACCCCTAGTATTGTCTTTCTTCTTATGCTTATTTTATGAGAAGTTATTTGGTCCATATTTCTCCCAATATAACACAACAAAATACTAACTGGCCAGCCACTCAAGAGCAGTCTAGAAAATCAGAACAGGCAGGGAAGAACTGCTTCCTGGGTCTTCCTATAGAGGCACTGGGAACATCAGCTGAAATTAGCAGTGAACAAAAGCAACTGTGCTTTACTACACATGCAGTTAAAATATGGAACTCTTATGGAGAATAAAAAAACCCCAGAACTCTATGCAACTTGAAAAAGTGGCTCATGAAAACAAGGGAAATCTGTCAAAAGACACTAAATACAAAATTAGCACCTAAAACCTGGGAAGGCTCAAAGCGGCCATCAGTAAGAGAAAGGGGTGTTCTGGGGAAGCACAGCTATGCATTGGTCTCTAATTTGACTCTTACACTGCCACCATAAGAAATATTTTTCTGACATTACTTTTATTCATTGCTTTTTCCTAGCCCTCAATGTACATGGAGCTCTAAAAACATTTGCAGATCAGGTAAGAACCAGAGATTGCTTTGAAAGCCAAACTAAACATGGAAAAAGAAGAGTAAGAAACAGATTCAGGTTGCTATGCTTGTATGTCTGCACTGAGGATTTTCAATGCACTTCCTTGACTACATAGCATACTTTTACTCTCCTGTAACTGCCTCTGCAGATGCCCTTTTTTATCAAAAAAACAAACCCCTAAGCTCTGCCAAGAACCTATGAGTGCTTAACACGAACTTATGGTAAAAGCAAATACCACCAGGAAGAACATATGGACTGCATTATGTGTTCAGATCAACTAGGATTCAAATTAACTTTGGTCACTGCCAGGCTAACCAAGCCCACCTCCCCCAGCTTTGCTTCATAGGCCCCAGTTCCCAGATTCTGGGGGACTCCCTCCATTGAGCCTCTTCCTTCTTGTGCTGGGGTGCAATTGCACACACTCTCCTCTGGACACCTACCAAAAACCCTTCTTTACAGAATCCATAAAGCTCATCTAGGTCTCTGTTTGCTGCTGCCACTTCAGACACTTCCCACCATCCTTACCAGGGCTTTCGCTCCTTTAGGCTCTCTGGGACAGCAGAGTATCCTTTTTCCTCTCTCAATTCCTTGCCCTCCTCAAGCAACAGGGAGAGAACAAACAAGTAGCCTTTCCCCTGCTACCCTGTAATTGCCTTTAAAGTCTATATTTGGCTTAAAGGATATTGCAAGAACAAATATTAATTTTATTAAATCTTATTTCTTGACAAGGTGTTGTTAGCTCCATCTCAGCCAGACTTGGTCCATAAGCATTGCAAGAGCATTTTAATTTTACCCTTCTTGTCCCACACCTTAAGACACACCAGAAAAATAAATTTGCAAAAAGTACACAGCACAGGTCCACAAAGCAACTCCGGTCCTAGCAGTGGGTTCTCTTTAAAAAAAATTCTGGGGATGCCAGCCAGTAAAAATGCAATGCAAAAAAAAAAAAAAGCTAAAATCATGATCCAATAAGCTGAACAGTAAGAATATGTCACATTTTGACAAGTCAAAGTGATTGCAGAAACAAAAGGTTGATGTCTGGTGCCAGGCCCTTTGAACAGTGGTTTCATTACTGAACAGACTGACTGCCTGCTGAAGAGCATGGCTCTTTGTCTACTGCTATCAGTGATCTTGTTTAAAAACAAAAGTAATGCAGTTATAAATCAGAACACGGTATAAATATGAATAGAACAGTGAAAGGCAGTGAAAACCACTTCCCCTGTGTAAAAGAAAGTCTTCCTAGTAAAATTTAATATTGTTATATGCTACACACCAGCATAACAATAATAAACTGATAAAGCATGAACAGATAAAGCACAATGAAATACCACCCTGACAAACAGCACTGTCTCTGGTGACAGTAACCAGAAGAAAAAGATGGAAGCCATTGATAAACACATTTTTCTCATTTACTTTTAAAATGGAGACTGGATAATTTCTTCCACCAGTACTGCATTAAAACACAAAACTGTTTTCTGTTATACAGCAGAATATGGTGGTTTTTATGTTAACAATTTTTCTCCATGACACATATCTGAAAATTGTATTAGATCTTTACATTGAAAGGAAGCCCTTGCTTTTCTCAGCCTGTTTCTGCATCCTCAGTCAGCCCAAGCCTCCTGTATTACAGGACTTCTTGTGTTCCTGACCCAATCCCTGCACTTCCTTAGCTGCACAGAGACCTGGGTAGCTGGGTCTAGCTTGTAAAGACAGCAAATCACATTTGCTGTGGGAGAAGGATTTCAGCTACTCCAGGCCCCTATGCCAGCAGCACTGCATGGAACAGGCACACACAGCCAAAGACCAACAGCCTCTCCTTAATGCAACAGCAACCTCACCCCTTGGTCCTGAATGTGTTAACTCAAACAAGTCACAGAGAAAACTGAAATTCAGCAGCATGGCAGAACTTCTGAATCATCTGAGGTTTCAACAGCTTTGTAGAAACAATCCTAGCTGGAATAATGAGAAGCTTTAATATGATCCAACCCAACAGCAACTGGGATCCAACTAAAATAAAAGGGCTTAAAAGGTGAAAGTAGAACAGAATGAACCATTATCCTTGTCCCATATTTAGTATTTAATTTAGCATTTGCTGTCTTATTTACAGTTTATTATTTTGCTATATCCACAACAGCCTGTCAGATTGAAGTCAATTAAAAACCATCAGGAATCTTATGTGTTAAATCTCTGGGAGCATTAATCTGAAATCATTGATGCTGCATTAGCATAAGACCACTCTTAAGACAGCTCTAAATTTTAAAGGTTAATATCACAATACTCTAAATTAAAAGTGCTATTCTCAAAATTACTAAGTAAAACATAGTGTAAAATTAAATTATAGCTTCTAAGAATGCAACTTTTTTCCTTCTGAATTTACTTTTACAGGTTCCACATTAAGTGTAGATAATTTGACAGTGAAGAAGCCACCACCTCCTACATCATATGCAGCATGCAAAAACAAATCAAAACATTTGCTTGCAGAACAGAAAATGCAATCTCTTACCAAATCCACTGAAAAGGTAAAGACCAGCTTTGCTACATAAAAATACAAGTCTTTAGGAAACAGGATTCATACTACATGGCACCACCCCTGATTCCCTCTGAAAGCTGTGGGTGTTCAGCACCATTGAGAAAGTCCAATATGAGCTCTTGAAACCATGGATAAGAATTTAAATGTCTAATTTGATTAACACTTCCTAACAGGACTTCTCAATATAGATGCATTACCATTATATACTGTGCTACACATGCTTTAAATGCAGATTAGATACAATCTGTTTTGTCTCCTGCCAGTTTTTGTTAATTTCTATACACCGATTATGCTATCTTTAAATTAAGGATTTAAACAAATGTGAGTGGTATGTTGGAGAATATGATCGCCATAAAGCAGAGAAGATCCTGTTACAGAAAAACACTGTAAGTACCAGTTATCTCAGAACATGGGATGTGAACTCCTGGGGGGAAATTTCTGTAAGCTGCCCACAATGGCTTACAAGTTTTGTTGTGAACCAACCATAAAATCCATAATTTAAATCTGTATCATTCAGGATGAGACATTCTTGGTTAGAGATTGTTCAAAGAAGTCAAAGGCTGAACCATACGTGCTGGTTGTTTATTATGGAAGAAGAGTATACAACATTAAAGTACGATTCCTGGAAGAAAGCCAACAATACGCCTTGGGAACAGGGCTCAGAGGAGAGTGTGTAAGTAAAATCCCATCTGCTGTTACAGCCCATGGCTTTTATGTTAGACTTCACAAGTTCTTAATGCTAAATATTAGTTACAAACTCTCCCACATAACAAACTTGCTGTTTCATTAAAGTTTCTTTTACAGTACCCTCATTTTAAGTATGTTTCAAATTTCAAGCAGCTTCAACATAATTTAATACCAAATTTTGCATGCCATGCTGAAATTCATATTTTAATCAATTTTAAAATCTCCTATGTACTTACAATATTTCTATCTATTGTAAGTAACACCTGCAAACTAAAAAGGAAAGAGAAATTCTACCTTTTCAGGTATACATATTATTTTAGCATATTTTTAAACTCGTGATAATTTAAGCAGGCATTTTCAAATATATACGGCTCCACATAATCTGACAGCAGGACCTGGTGATATGAAGCAATAGGATAACAGTTGTCATGGATATTCAGAAGCAATTAAATCATGTGGGTCCCTAGCAATCAGTCTTTCAGATATGGTAAATTTCAATTAGAAAATCCCTTTAGATGAGCAACACTTCTTTACATAATTAAATTCAATTACAGTCATGATAAAAGTCTAATTCTAATTCTATATATATGGTTAAATAATAACCACTGTATCTGCAAGTCTTTCACACAAGAAAAAAAATCATTAAAACTGAAAGTCAACACTATAAAAATCTGATACTTGCAAAACAAAAGAACCAAACAAAAAAAGATTTAGAAAAAGACAAACTCAACGTAAAACTTAATGAATGCTCA
Source organism: Geospiza fortis (assembly GCF_000277835.1). NCBI lineage: Eukaryota > Metazoa > Chordata > Aves > Passeriformes > Thraupidae > Geospiza > Geospiza fortis. The sequence continues at coordinate 169,550 of NW_005054297.1, read as the reverse complement.
GCTGAAGAACAAAAAAGCAAAGCAACAAACTCCTATGGGTCATTAGCTATGTAAATCACTAACAGAAATCCAACTCAGGTGAACCAGCAAAAACTCTGCAGCTGAATCTTCAATTATACTCTTTTCATGCATGCCAACACTTTTCAGAACTTACCTTTTGTATAGTTAGACTTTAAAAAGCCTGAAATCACAAATGACCCGAGCTAATTTAAGACATTTGATGGGTCTAAAATTTATATTAGAATTTTTATTAGAAAACATGGGATAGGATTCATAAGCTTTCACAAGAGAAGAATGTTTACTGGCAAGTTGTTCTTCAGGGACATTTGTTTAATGATAAAGGGGGGAAAAACTCCTTCATTATGCAAGCACAGTGAAACAGTTTGGAAGCTGAATGGTTGCACAAATCAAGAACTGCACTGCATCATCCTGGTGCTGCTGTAGTGACCATCAGCATTCTGTAAAGCACTGGCTACATTTCTGAACTGAAACTCCCAGATGATTTCCTGGAATTTTAGTATGACTTAGGAGAAAGCAAGTTTAGTTTTCCGTGGTTCTGATATTGTTTAGTCTTCCTGTAATGGCTCTAATACAAACAGGCTCAGAACAGACACAATGACAGAAATAAGGCACACTACTGCATAATGTAGTATATGGGTATTCTCACTAGAGAATAAAGACACAGAACTAAATTTTCATTAGGTTAACACCTTTAACAATTAAGGTAACTGGAAAATTACTTGAACAGTACATGAACAATTTTTACTGAACTAAAAGGAAGGAGAACACAATTCCTCCCATCTCAGGAAATACCAAAATATATGACTTTGTTGTTTGTTCCAACTTCTGCACAGACAGTACATATCTTAAACAGTGGGTCTGGACTGACTAGTCAAATTGCAAAGTACAACTCCAAAATAAGAATTCCAAACACCCAGTTAACAACACACAGAACATCCAAGACTTGGCTCTACCAGGCCAAATCTGTAATCATGACTGCCTACCTTATGCCTTCTTCTTTGAGGATTCTTTCTCTTTAACTCAAATCTTCCCCTGGATCAAGCACAACAGAAAAAATCAGAACTGCTTTGCTGGTCAACTAAGTGTTGTGCCAGGGAATCACAAACATGGCAATCTTCCACTCCTACGTATTATTCTCAGCAGTAGACACAAAAATAGAACAGGACACAAAGCAAATATGCAGTAATGAACAATCAGTGGCACCAACATTGCTCAGAAGAGCTTCTTCCATCTCAGGCTGTCTCATAGGGTTCCTCAAAAGGGCTCTTTCTTGAAAACTCTCACCTCAATTTTTGCACTTATCTAAGGGTTTTTTCCAAAGAAAGTGACAACACTTTGTAAGGCTGTGAATTACAGAAAATTGCTAAAATTTTTTAGTACCCATTCGAAGCTTTCCAGAGCACTCTGCTTTGCCCCTCTGCAGGGATACCCTTTGTTACACCACATTTTGCAGTGCAGCCAGACCTTGCTGCTCCATCTAGATTAGCTGAATATTCCCTTTTCACCAGCCAATGAGAAAGAAAACTAAACACCAATGAACATGTGCAGACCTATTACATTTTTCCACAGTTGGTGATTTTATTCAGAGGTTTGGTCTTGCAGTGTATTTTCACTTTTGAATTAGTCTATTTTCATCCATTAAAAACACATTTTTCCTCACACAGAAATATAATTATTCAAAGTTTTCCATATCTTATTGCAACTTCCGATTTTTACTATACAGCCTACAAGTTGTTAACATATTGTATCACCAAATAAGATTTTAAATTAACAGTTATTTTTTAAAACTTATTTCATTTAACTCTCATGAGTGCTTTTATCATTAGTTCTCATGTAGCCCTGTAAGGTCATAAGGAGGGAAAAAAAGGGGTTGATCATCAGATTTTTATGGTAAAAGTAACTCAAGTTCCATGCAGCTAAATTAGTAACAAACTCTAATATAAACAGAAGGGTAAAAAAACCAAAATCCCTTACTCACTTAGTGGAGCTACATCTTTTGCTAGCAATATAGCCACAGATGTTTGCACCTACATATTTAATATACCATATTGAGGTTTCTAAAGGCCAAATTACATCAGATCCCCAAATGACACATACACAGAATTTAGGAACTTACATTCAAAACTGAGCACCCTTTACTTGGCTGTTGCCTTCCTCTACTCCAGACAATTTCACTATTAAAGATCCAGAGATCCCTGTAACACTGGCTTTTTTCATCTGCAGAGTTCTTTTGAAAATGATGAAATACAAACCTTGCTCATATTTAAAGCTGATCATGACACAGTTTACATATTTTTATCTCCTTTTCAAAACTAGATCTGCCACATGCAAAATACATGGTTTTAGCATGTCTGTAGCATCAGTCTTAACTCCAATGCAGTTAAAAATGTGTAAAAATGAAAGACTGAAGTAGGCTTCTCTTCAGCTTGATGCCTGGTTTACACAGAAGTTTAGAGCAGAGCCTGATGTTTATCTCTGATCTCCCTGTTCCAGCCACAGATACTTTCTCCATCCTCAGCACTGCATTTGCAGATAACCTTTCATCTTCAAACTGTAAGTCACAGCAGTCACACCATTTCGCTCCATTCATTTCCATGTGAGCCATAAGGATTAGCTGCACCCACCTTCAGCAGCCACCAAACTGGCCTGGCCCATCCCAGCAGATTAGGGAGCACTTCCACATTCCTCCCAGTGACAGTGTTATGTCAACAGTTACTGCCAGGAAAAGTGGCACAACAAACAGTACCTTCAGCTCAGAGAGGTTTACAAGATAAGCATCTTGTCCACAGCTTAAATGACAACTCAGGGATGACAGGTCTCATTCAGGATGTGCAACATAGCCCAGAGTCACACCACCTCCCCAACACAATTGAGAGCTACACCTTTCATAAGCAACCCTTGAGATCCTACTCCCACCTCCGCAGAATAGTCTGGAGACCTGCAGATAGGAAATTCCTACAACAGCAGAGATGGGCTGAGTCTCTTCACACAGTGAAGGAAAACAAATCGAATACTGAATTTTCTTCATCTTTATGTCTTTAGGTGTCTTTACACCTAACAAAATGTGGAGTTCCGTTAGAAGAGCTGAGGACATAAAATTCTGAGACATTTTTTACCCATTACCAAAGAGCTAGAAAAATGAACAATGTGGCATTAATCTAGTGAAGCCTAATTAAATTTCCAAAGCAGATGACCAATCATTGTAGACTTTCTGACTTCCCAATCAGCAGAAAACATTCAAAAACAGGAAAAGAACTGGTGCTGGAAGTGTTAATTTAGAATTAAAAAAGTAAGGATTACTTTCATAAGGCATGAAATACAGACCACAGTTTTGCCTCAGTTTTCAGTAGCAACAGTGACTTTGAACATAAGCAAAGACAAAACAGCAAAGTAAAACAAATGCATACATGTAAAAATTATCAAAACAAAACTTGAAAAAATTACCTTACTAGCTTTGAAATCAAACATTTTTCATCTTAATACAGGAACAGTTTGCCCAAATCACATCCTTAATCAGATTCTTTTGTTATAAACTAGGTGTCAATCAGGTGGGGTGATAGACACTACCATGAGATACCACCAAATGTAGAATGAAGAGCCAGCCATGCTTATAGCAAATGTTATATAAATAGGTGATGAGTATTAATGTCAAAGTAAGCTTTCATTACTGTGTGCAGTTCTGGTGGTTTAATACCAATAAGTACAACGACTAGCTCAAGAGGAAAACACTGATATGATGACAGCTTTGTGGTGTGATGAGAGCTTAGAAGGTACACACAGGGAAGAGAACTTTTAAACTGAAGGACTGCTAATCATTGGAATGGGATTCTTCCACTAGGGCAGATGAGAATAAACACCTTGTGTAGCTTTCTCTTACTGTTTGATCAGGTCAGCAACCTTGAACCAGACCTTTATCACTTTAGGAGTTGCCTGGAGAATGTAATTTTTTTGGGTGTGAGAGAACAAGATGCTTCTTCTTCCATACTTGAAAGGGATTCTATAAAAACTCTCTCAATAAACTGAACGGGAAAACAAAATGTACATTTAATAAGGTACATTGAAACTTGCAGTGTAAAATATCATGTACTGCTTATTAAGTGTAACTTGGGGCAGGAAGAAAACTAGTAACAATTTATAGTTGCTTCATCATTTCAATATCTATCATCACATCTGGCATCACAACCTTTTATAGGTGATACTGCATTATCAGGGCTTAGACATGCTCCCTTTTTGCCCTAAGGAGCTAGTTGCTTTGTCCTGCACATGACAGAGACACAAAAAAGAAACATGAGGATCAAAATATAGTGCTTTTCCTTTTAGAATTGCTTTCATCTAATCATAATTCCACACAAAATGTTACCTATTTTTAATATTGTCATTTGCAAGTCTTTTACTGTTATAGATTAAACCATATAGCAACTTCACTTTCAGTCACTGATTACCATCTTTCCCCCCACAGAAATTTAATTCCGTGGAAGAGATCATTGACTTCTACAGATCCGTTCCCATAACGCTCATTGACGGAAGGGATCAGTCAGGAAACCACAGAGAACAATGCTACCTCACACATCCATTCAAGGCATGCTGATATGGACAATGCTACCTCACACATCCATTCAAGGCAGGCTGACCTTTGCTGCCTCATTGTTGCTGATTCATCCGTACAGATATAAATAGAACACTTCTTGAAACATCTCAAAAATCCGATTCGCCTCTTGAGCAAGGAGCTCCCCATAATATAATGAAGCATCCTACAGATCTACTCCATTTTTTGATTGTTGCATTTTCACTTTGAGGATACAAGTAAAGAATATGTCAACATATTAATTCACAGGAAGGCGTTGAGACCGACTCCTGATACCTTGAAAACGACTGACCAATTTGCTTATCTTGCACTCTGTCTTCTAACTTCAAATGAAAATGAAACTTGCCCTTGCTTACCTAAATGTCACTTAAACTCTGCTAAGTAGCAAAACCTAATAAAGTATACCACAGTCATCAAATAAATATTCTTGCTTTTAAAAATACACATGAAACACTGCATGTCACAGCTCTCACTGTCTAACAATTTCATGTGGTGCGCATATGTTTGCTCAACAGCAAGCTGTGCTCAGCTGCCACTGAAGTTAGTGTCAGTTGATGCTTACAGGCACTGGAGATTTTAAAGCTACTTGTAGTTATGTAAATTCTATTATTCAGTGAGCACTTACTCTTCAGCTTAAGTAGCAGATACTTGTATGCCATACCTGAGCCATCAAACACTTACATGGTAAGACCATTATGCAAACAGTCACTTTGAATTCATACCATATGCAAATGTAGAGATAAAAATCTTAAGTAGAAAGAGTAAATGTCTTCTTCAAACCCAACAAAAAAACATGCTCTAGTGTTTATGAGCAAATAATATGAGAATGTGATTGTTTTTCCAGAAAAAAATACAGAAATATTTATTCATACAATTTGAGTTTTGGAAGCCTACCTAAATTCTGTATGTATAAGGCAAACTACAGTTCCACATGTACATGAAGGGATTTTTCTGCACAGCATCGATAACCTTCCTAACCACACTAGAAGTTTGACTAGGTTATTGTAATATACCAGAAAAGGTATATTACAATAACCTAGTTACTTTAGAACCTCGGTTACTTTATCCTTATAGAATATGAACAAGAAGAACAAAACCACTCAAGCCCAAAACCACAACATTCCAACCCAATTTATGACGTACTGTGTGGTGGTAAAACTAGCTCTAAAAAAATTCAGCAGTTGATTGTTATTTTCTTTCAACCTTTTTATTTGTCAATGCTGAGTCAAAAGGGAAGAAAACATCCACTGTAAATTATTTCTCTCAACCTGATGACACTGTTAAACTTGAAGGAAATTATTCTGACATAATTTTATCTAAAAAAAGTAACAAAAGAGAAGCTGCTAAAATAGAGTTTAGCAGAGTTCATAACAAAAAGCATGACATAATCTGCTTTAAGAATTTCATAACCACAATACAATTTAACTTACAAAAGGTTTTCATGTTGAAACAAAAAAAAAAATCTAAATTAAAAACCATAAAAACCCCAAGGTTTAAAAATTTAGATAACAGATTATGGCAGTGACATACAGAGCTTTGCAGATGTTTACTGAAGTAAACAGTAAACTTGCTTACAGAAGACAAGCATTACTAGTGTACTTAAACCACCCAGAATCCACAAAGCTGAGCAGCAACACTTTCTCCATTTCCCCCAGTACAGTTTTCATGAGCAATGTTCTGATTTTGCCAGTGACAACTCTTACAAAGCAAATTCAAAACTATTAATTTGGTAGCTTCTACAGAAACAAAGTTAATTCAACCAGTAACCTGTATTGAAGGAATTAAAACAAAGGAGGAATGCTAACCATGGGGTTTTTCATGTTAACCATTTCAGTATTCATTTTATATGTTATGCTATAATTTTAAAATGGAAACTATTTTCACCATTGAAAATGCAAATAGCACTGTTAGGTTTGGCATCAAAGCATATGAACTGGGGAAAAAAACCCTCTAGTGTACCCATCTAAAAAAATATAATTCCATTTGAATACAAAATGAGAACTGTCATTTCCTTATTATTGACAAAACAGGAAAAACAAAGTTTGTTCTGTGGAATAGTTTAGTCTGATACAAATGATACAAAAATTTTCCATGTGTACATGATGAAAAGATCTGACTTAAAGCACCAGCTATCGGAAGGATTTTAACACTGTATTGCAAAATTATGGGAAAGGAATAAGTGGTTTTGAAAGTAAACCTCAGTCAGATGTAGTTTTAAAATATTTACATTCTAATGTAGATATGATAAATATTTTATCAAAACAATGTATAATCTGCTGGAGGATATAAAAAAATATTCCCAGCTAAACTGTTTACAAAAATGCACCATCAGTGAAAAGAGTTAGGGACTACCAGTTTACCAGAGAAGTCCCAGTTCAAACATAGAACACACATCCAGCATTAGAGTCAGTATTGATTTTCGTATTTCTAAAACTGTAACACATTATTTTAATTGTTAAGTATGTGCTTCAATATACTTCATTCTATATGATTCTAAAATGATTTAAAATTGACAAGAGAAACATCCACAGCTCACATACAGAAACAGTAACTTCAGTGTCATCCATCCCTCTTTTTTACTAAAAAGCTGTCATTTGGCCCTGATTTAGAGAAGTGTTTAAGCAACTGAGCAATGTTTACACTGCACTGAAGTCAGTACGTATCAGACATAATCTGTAACTAGGCACATGCTTGTATGAATTTGAGGCCTACAAAAATAAATTGTAACAACATCTAAATTCTTAAATACGATGAAAGATTGCACTGAAAATCTGGTTCAACACTGTCATGTAAAAGCTGTGCAATGTGGCTTTTCAGTTTGAAGAGTCTTCAACAAGCTCCCTAGTAAATCAGCTCACCAACTAGAGTTCTAACCAAATACTGAGTCTGTAAATGCTTCTATCACACACAAGGTGGTATAGAGTTTATGTTTGGCTAATACTATTTTAGAACAGCCTTGAGGCCATTTAGAGAAGCGCTTTTCACTATCAGCCCAAGCCTGAAGGTATTTCTGGCTTGATGGCACAGAATCCTCACAGTGTTCTGCTCCCTCTCATCTACACAATACAGTCTACGTAAAGACTCAGTACTAAACTAAATTAAATTTTTTGTGCTATCTGACCTAGGCAGGAGTAACTGATTCCACAGATTTTTTTCATTTACACCCCTGTACCTCCTCTGAAGTCAGCAGACATGTTTTTATTTCACTGAAACACAGCACTTGCATTTAAATTTTACTTTTTATGTGTAGTGCTTAATTTGCCACTAAAACCTATGACTTACACTTGCTGTCCATGGAGGACCAAAAGTGCATTTCCATACCGATGTGCTCGATCTTTGAAACACCATGCTGTAATAAAGCAAACTAAATCCTGTAAATTTAACAAAGATCTCATCATCTAAGATTTTAATCCATACAGACCTAGCACAAACCACGTACAGCACAGTATCCTAAGGTAATTAGAAAGATGTTTGCATAGCAAATCTTCTTCAAATTTCTCCTATGGAACAGATGAAGCTGACCACCAATACAAATTTCAATCACAAGAGTGCAAAGTGGTGCTTAATCCTCACTATCAGCTTCTCTATCTCTCTGTACCTCTACTTCCTCCTTCACTTTGCTAACAGCAGAGGACTTTTGGCAAAATAAAGCAGTTATTTCCAGCCTCCATTTCAAGCAAGTTAGTGTCACTCATTAAAAGCAAGAGGGGAACCTCCCCTAGGCTCTCACTTAACGTTTTTTTGCTTGAAGAGAAAGAACATCCCAGCCCTTGGTTGCCTCTATTAAGTGTCTCTGTCCATGACTTATCCATTCTTCTTGGTCCATATATACTCTCCCACAAAACCAACACTTAAAGAGACACCGAAGTGCTTCAGCTGGTGAAGTTTCCACCACTTGGTAGTTGTTTTTGTGGGTCTTTTTTAGCTTCATTTTTAGCATACTCCGCTTTTTTGCTTGGTTTCCTGTCTCAGCATTCTGAAGAGTAAGACGCTTTCGATAACGTTTGACACCAAGACAACTACTCGTCCTTTCTGACAGAACTACTTTCAGGACCTGACCTTTATACTTGTTGATAGTCTTCATGACATTAATTATCTCTGGTGAATCAACATCAGGATGGTTTAATACCACAACTGGCTGATTACGACGAGGGCATTTTATCAACTGATTCGTTTTCAGAGGAAGAAGTCGAAGACGCCTTGCTGTCAACAGGTATGACATATCAGAACTTGAAGTGGTTTCTGACTGAGCTCTTGTTTTCCTCTTAGGAAGTTCTCTGAAGCTTGTTTGTCTTGCCTTATTTTTGGGACTTTTTGAATAAGGCTTGCTTTGCTTGCTCACATCACTGCTTTTCTGAAATGCTACACTAGTTTGCTTGCTGTTATTTTTAGCACTTGCCTCTCGCTTTGGTCGTTGCCTGAGTGATATAGTTTGGGACTCAGCACTTGGTTCACTCTGATTAGGCAAACATGGGAAATTACTGCTGAGTGCCTCAGAAACACTGACGGGGACTGGACGAGGCAGAAACATTTCATTGCGATGCACAGGAGCTGATGTTTCACCCTTGTTTTCTATTCCATATGAGCTTTGACTGCTAGTAGCATTCAGCACTCTCAGCATTGTCCCTTTGGGGATAAACACTGGGGTAGCAACATGGGAATTTTTAGTTACCCTGTTTTTAGAAGTTCTTGCAAATGTAAGGAGCTGATCTTCACTGTGTTCTTCACTAATCACACTTCTTCCACCATGTGCTTCAGACAAAGTCGCAGGTTGTTCCACTTCCGTGGCACAAACAGCTCCCTCACAGCTTCCTGAACTTTCTTGAGGCAAAAGCAACTTCTTACTAGAAGCCTGACATCTCAAGGGCATGGATTTCATGTTAGGTT
>NW_005054297.1:151054-160005 GCF_000277835.1 Geospiza fortis | reverse complement strand
CAGCAGCAGACATGAGTTGAGAAATCTTTCTACACAGCAATGTTGCTGATTTCTTCCTGTGTGTTGTGTCATCCCATCTGACATCCTCTGGAACATTTTCAGTCCCAGAGCTAAGAGAAAATACAGATGAAATAACAGGTCCTTCAAAAGGACTGCCTTTATTTTCCATCTTCTGTAGTTCAAGTGATTCCAGAAGATGACTACTCTTTTGGCTTATGGTTTCAGTTCTCTTTACTTTGCTCAAGCCAGATGTTATATCCTCAAAAGCTGGAGTTTTAGTAATGTGGAAGTTTTTTCCTCCTTCAGAAGATGTAATAAATTTTTTATCAAAACCCTTTCCAGCTATATGTGCTTCAGTAGAGCTGACTGGTAGACTCCTATGTTCTTTGTCAACCCTCTTCACAGACAATGTATCCTTTTCTTTATGGACAGCAGAAAACTTTTTGCCCTCCTGAGCAGCTTCTACTGAAACATTCTTGGAACTTTTACCTTCAGAAACAGAAGCGTATTTTGGACGGTATGTATCTTTGCCTTCTTCATAACAGTACAGATCACTATGTAAGTTATTTTTTCCATCTACTTTCCCCCTTGAGGATTTAAGATCACTTTTTTTTTCAGCACTGTTCTTCACCAGAGATTGAGAACAAAGTTCTATAACACCTGAATGGACATCAATACCTTTCACCAAATGAAAGCATAATTTTGATGTATCTTCCCTCTGTACAGATAGAGAGCTATAGGCTGAGAGCTGAGAATCAGAAGAACAAAAACATTCAGAATTCTTGTCATATGTACTATCCAAATTAAGCTGGTTACTAACACTGGATAATTTGTTTACATTCACTTCCATAGTTAGTAACTCATTTTGACAGACTGAAGGTGTTTTCTTTACTTCTTCAGATCCTTCTATACCTTGATTCTCAAGTTCCTCTTCTGCACAGTTCACAGGTTTGGAAGTTGCTTCTTTCATAGGAATTAGTTTAAGAACCAGTTGTTGTGCTCCATTCACTATTTTTAGCTCTACTATCTGAGCTAAACAGTTGGAAGGAACTACAAGTTCAGATGGTGCAATTACTGTTAAAGGCATCCCAGGTTGTAAAGGCTCTGTTTTTGGAGAATAAACCTCAACCTCCACACTTTGATTCTCGCATACACTCATTTCAGATGGTTCCAATATTGTCTTATCCTGGACTGATGATGTGTTTATGCTACATTCTACATTTTGAGATGAGCAGACTGTTTTAGTTGCTTTACTTGGAATCTCACAAACCATATTTGAAGACAAATTTGAAAGTTCATTTTGGAAAGGAATTTTATTGTATTTCTGCTTTTTACATAAAGTGCTTTGATTCTGCTTCTTTTGCTTGTGGTTCAAGAGAGTATTTGACAGGCGTTTTCTGGGTGCTTCATGTACTCTTCTCGTATGTTTAACTATATAGTCATGTCTAACAGCACCATATTCACAGTACTCACACTGATATGGAAAGGTTCCAGTGTGCTTCACCAAATGTCTCTGGAATTCTCCTTTGGTGTAGGATACATAACTACAGTGGGAACAAAGAAACTTAATTTCCTCATGTTGCCCTACGTGCTTTTTATACTGTAAAGGATCCTTTGTTGAAAATCTGCATTTATCACAGTAGTATTTGCCTGGCAGAAAATTTTTTACCTTAAACGTTTTCTGGGTTTTACTTGGGGTTTTTCTTTCATGTTTTTCATAGTCTGCAGCATTGGCACCTTCAGGAACAAAATCGAAAGCTGGTGGTTTAATATGACTGCACTTCTTGCAGATGAAATTTCTGTCTTCAGTCCACTCAAGCTTCTTATGCTTCTCTATATCTTGCATTGAAATTTTCTGAACATTTCTGCACTTTATACAGCTTATCAGTGACAACTTATTGTTCTCAGCCTCAGTTCCTTGGTAACAGCAGTTTTGGTCATCTGCCCCTTTTGATAGATTTATTTTATCATCAGATTGCTTTGGGGATGTAGTTAAAGAATTATTTTTATCATTAATTTGGCCAGAGTACAATCTTGGTAAAATTTCCCTCATTTTTTTCAACTGCATTTCAGATGAAGCAACTCTGCATCATTTTCATTAAACCCAACATGAACAGACAGAATATTTCCTTGGTATTAGTCCTGTGTATAATTTCTTATCAATCAATGATTCAAGCTACCAATCTGCAGAGTACAGAAGAAATTATGTTCAAGCATCTGCATCCATATTATATTCCATGTTCTTAGGCGATCAGCTTGCAGCACTAAAGAATAAAAAGCAAAACATTAAGTCAATTAAGATGCAATGATCACTGAAATACAATGAACTAATAATTGAACTATTAGTGGACTACAGCTGAATTAGAGTGCAAGTTTACTCTCAATATATCACTGATTGTATTCTGTATATACAACCAATAACTCTAAAACATACCAAATCAAATAATCCTTTAACATTTGCTGTCATTCAAAACGTTCCCAAATTTGTGTAATTACCTGCTATGTATCAAAACCTGAAGAGTTTATGGTATTTCTCCCATGTCATGAAAAATTTTACACTTAAGAAACATATTTATAAGCCAAACAAGATACTTGATAACAGAACTGAGCAGCAGAGTATGATTTCAGTTCATATATAGCCCTCAACTCAAGACAAGATATCATGAAACATGCAAGTTCCATTCACATATGAATAGCAGGGAAACAGAATGTGACTAGGACGGTTACTAGAAACACAGAACTACTAGTCTGTTTTTAAATAAAAGAATTTTTAAGCTAGCATGGAAATTCCTGACATACAGAAGGAAGTTCTCTTCTAATCAGTGCCAATGTTTCAGATACAAACAGTCTTGAACACTAATTTGTAACAAGATGTGATTTATGCTTCACATGTTCTCAAAGCAATGAAGTCAAAACAATCTGTGGCTGCAAAATTAATTACTTTTTCTCCTATTAATATTACAGTGTAATCACTTCTATATATGTGGACAAGCATATAAATAATTCACTTCATCCTGATAAAACAGAACGTCAATCAAGCAAAATAAACAATGCAACATAAGGCAGAAGGAGATCAGTAATATCACTGTAAAACACCAAATTAACACATGCAATATGTTTGGCCCACAGGTTCCAGCACTCTGTCTCTCTACTATATTTAACAGGAAGAAGATCTCAGCCTTTAAGCTTTTGGCAAGACTATGAAACCACTATTATTTAGAAAATAAACAATCAAATTAGGCTTTTGAGACATACATGAAGTCCAATCAACACCTTTCTTATTCTAACATCATTAGTTATACTGTTGCACACACTTGCAATCACGAACAGACTCAATTGCATGAGGTTACTTGTTCGTCCAATACACCCTAAAAAAGGGTTCTGCTTCTGAAGTCCAGATCCTCACCAAGTGTACCTACAGAGATCAGGACCTGATTTGGAGTCCAAATGCACAGTGCTGAGTTCACTTAAGCAGCTTCCCATCACAATAATCATATGGTAATCAAGAAATTAAACTACGATACTGGGAAGACATTGAGGTGCCTGAGCGAGTCCAGAGAAGGGCAACAGAGCTGGTGAAAGGTCCAGAGAGTAAATCTTAGAAGGGGGGGCTGAGGGAGCTGGGGGTATTGAAAAGGGGGCTCAGGGGAGACCTTACTGCTCTCTGTAGCTACCTGAAAGGAGGCTGTAGCCAGGTGGGTGTCAGCCTCTTCTCCCAGGTAACAAGTGACAGGAAGAGAGGAAATTGCTTCAAGTTGCACAAGAGCACATTTAGATTGAATATTAAGAAAAATTTTTCATTGAAAGAGTTGTCAATAATTGGAACAGATTACCTATGGAAGTGGTGGAGTTACCTCCTGGGGATGGAGTAAACATTACTGGGGATTTTAAAGACATGTAAAGTGAGCACTCAAGGATATAGTTTAGTGGTTAGCGTGGCAGTGCTGGGTTACAGGTTGGACTTGATGATCTTGTAGGTCTTTTCCAGTCTAAACAATTCTGTGATCTCCCCAGTGGCTTGACAGGACTAAATATCTGATCCAAGAAGGTTTTCCTGCATCTTATGTGCTCACAACCCAGAAAGCAACCATACTACTGCATCAAAAGCAGCGTAGCCAGCACATTGAGGGAGGCAATTCTCCCATTCTGCTCTCATGAGACCCCACCTGAACTGCAGCTGCATCTAGCTTTGGGCCCCCCAACACAAGGAAGATGTTCAGTGCCTCTCCTCTGGACCCATTCAAAGCTTATCACAGGGCTGAACCACTTCTCCCATGAGGACAGGCTGAGAGCTGGGGTTGTTCAGCTTAAAGAGGTGACCTTATAGCACCTTCAAGTACTGAAAGGGGGCTTTCAAGAAGGCTGGAGAAAGACTTTTCACAAGGGCATGCAGTGATAGGACAAGAGGGAATGGCTTCAAGCTGAAGAAAGGTAGATTTAAATTAGATCTTAGGAAGACATTCATTACTGTGAGGGTGGTGAGGCACTGGAACAGGCTGTGCAGAGAAGCTGTGGATGCCCCATCCCTGGCAGTGTTCAAGGCCAGGCTGGATAGAGCCCTTAGCAATCTGGTCTAGTGGAAAGCATTCTTTCTCATAGCAGGAGGTTGAACTAGGTCTCTTCCAACACAAACCACTCAGTGATTCCATGATCTTCCTTATACTCCATCAATATCTGTAACTAGTATATCAATGCTGCCCTAAATATAGGGCTCTTCAAAGTGTTCTGATGTAGCCACAAACATCAGCAAAAGTAAGTTAGAAAACTGGTTAGGGACAACATACCAAGCTTTTCACTCTTAAGCAGATGGATGGGTGTACACTAAAACTCCTTAGTGGGTAGTTCTAGAACTGTAGTAATCTCGTCTCATTGCAATGCAGACAGCTGTGAAAATACACACAATTTGAAAAACAAATCAATGGCAGCCTAGCAGGAAGGAGGAAAGTATACCTGATTGCTATATCATGATCTGGAGAATTTTCTTCAAGCAATTCTAGTGTGGACAACATTATGTGCTCTATTACCCTGATTCTAAACAAGACTGAAGGGCAAAATGTTTGTGGTAGTTCAGATGCAACATCCTTCCTTGGCTACTACCACTTTCTAGACTTAAGACTAACCTGATGACACACAAGTGTGGTGGTAGGCCTATGTTCAGGACATCCACTGTTTTGTTTCAGGAGAAAGATGATAAGAGCTCTTGATAAGCTTAAGATCCAGACCAAAGATGATTTATGCATTTCTATACAGCTTTAAGAAAGAAGTAACATGGCATTTGAAAGGAAACGGGGAAGCTATATCAGTATTTGCCTTCTTCTGCTCTTAACATCTATCCATTAATACTGAACCTGCCCTCTATGTGAACTAACTGAAAGCAAAGTATAGAGAATTTGTGCCATCAACATCCTTGACCAAAAAAAAAAAAAAAAAAGAAAAAGTATAAACCCAGAGAATTTTCTTGTATTTTTTAAACTCTGTAGATTTCACTTTATGGGAGAACATGAAAAAGAATCCACAACCTTTAAAGGGCAAGAAAGTACAAGAAACACAGTCCAACATTTTCAGAAGACTTCAATTTAACAGTTCTGGGCTTCTCAATCCAAGACTATGCCAGAAAAATTTAACAGAGGTAATTCAAAGAACAGCTTTGTGCCCTCCCAGTCTCTTGCCCACCCCCATGTCTACTCCATAGAGTGGCAGGGGGGAAGAAAACCTTGACATTGTGCAAACATTGTTCAGCAACAACCAAAACACCTGTGTGTTATCAAGACTGTTTTAGCCACAGCACTGTACAGGCTGCTTTCAAGAAATTTAATTCCATCCCAGCTAGACCCAGTAAAAGGTAAAGAACTGAATAACCAGCTGATGTCAAAGTAACATCTCTGCTGTCTTCCTAGCTAGTTTTTCACCATGTACCCTGAACACTGACCAGTTAATAACAAAGGTTTTGATACAAACAGCTCCAATTTATACTTATTTTGGATAAACAAGCCCAAAATTATATTGTAATTTCATGCCTGTATTAAAAAAAAAAATCTAGTTATTTCAGAAAGCCAAGATCATCAATGTACACAGGGAGGTGAACATTACACACATTCACTCCATACCACTGGGAAAGGTGGGGAGGGGGAGGAATTCCCCTAAAGATTTTGTTTTGGTATTTGAAGGATTGGCAGAAACATGTTTCAGAAGTTTTAATTAAAAGATAATCAATTTTCGAGTTATAATCATATGCACTGCACATAGATCAACTCAAAAATATCCTTAATGGAAGAATTCGAAGTCTACAAAGAGTCTCAATAGCAAACATGGGAATGGGATGGGTGAAAAATTAAATAACAGACACTAAGAGTGTCAAAGTCAATTCCACTTACTGTCTTCACAGGAATGAATTCAGAAAAAGAAAAGAATATATTAAGAAATACAACAAAGTACCCAAATTAGGAAACATTAAAAAAATAGAGAACGTAATTTGGAGAGGAAAAAAAAAGAAAAGCAAATGGAAAAAAGACATCACAAGAAAGATAAACCAAATTTTCCCATTCACTCCTACCAAACACCTGCAATTCAGTGACATTAAAAGGTCAGACATTCAATGAAACAAACATTTCCACCCTTCACATGACAGTATCATATCTTGAACTTTGCTGCTCAAGATACAAGAGACTAAGAGATGCACAGAAATTAGAAGGCATTCCAAACTCTGGATATCCCAGCTACATAAAGGTTAAAAAACAAAGATGCATTGAAACAAAAGAAAATAGGACGAAACATCCTCTGCAGCCTGACTAAGCCAAATTCAATCAGTACAAGGGTTTTTGCACTGCAGTAGGTTACAAACCACGGATGTGGCCACTGTCAGGCTGGAAATTTCTATTTACTCCAAATACATCAAAAATTTGTTCATAATTTCAAAGAAGAATATGTACATTCCAAGGCTTTAGGTTCCTTTAGTTCAAACTACATGCTGCTATCAATGAAAAGGGTGTGATGAGCAGGATGCATTTAGCCTATGTGAACAAATAAATGAGCCCTTACTTCAGCAAAGCACACAACTCTCATGCACAAAGATAACAGACTGCAGCCAATAATCAGGGTGTGCTTTGGTACTGAAAAGCCCGTATAAGTCATCCCTAAGAAAAACAAGTTTAAACAGAATTGGAGGACACTGTGCATCACTGCATCAGGAGGATGCAGTGTACAAAATTTGAGCCACTGTGAAAAATTTCAGTCTCTATGCATGTTTAAAATTACCTTGCCTGTATTTTGCAATTATATATATATATACACATACATATACACTGACTGTTTAACATCAACTATCTCTGTTCAGCAGAGTTAACTGTTCTACTGACCCAACTACACAGCTGCCAATTACCAGTCACTAATTTTAGGCCTAATGACTGGGAGAGAGCCAGAGTGCTTCACTCAAGTATTACATATTGCATTAATTAAAATAATTAATATTGTATTAAAAACAAACAATTCAAATGCACCAAAGAAATTTCGTCTACAAGTATTTCTTCTTAAAAAGCCATTTTGTCTCACCATAACAGCTAATCACACAGTTGTAACAGTTCTTGGTTTTCAGCTGAAATTCACAAGAGGTTTTTCAAAGCAAAATGAATGAAGAATGACAATGCAGACAATTAAGAAGAGCAAGGACCATGCACCAAGTTTTTAGAGCTCATTTTTATTGAAAATATACAGTTCTTTCACTCTACAGAAAAAAATCAATTACACTTAAAATGTTTATTACTTACAAAGTCATGCAAAACACCGATTGAAAGGAAATCACTATTTTTTGAATGCATAAGTGAAAAATTGTCTACTAACGTTTTTTGGCATTGTATGGATGCAGGTACATGTATGTACCATGCAGCATTCTACTGAAATGGAGGTTGCTTCCCTGCGGCTCTAGGAACAAGGCCTAGCTTTATTTGTATCTGAAAGAGACACATTTCTGTCACATCATTCAACTGCTTGGTGGTCTTCCTGCAAAAAGCTAAACAAGGCATTACCAAATAACTACTGTATCAAAAGCAGGATTCTAGAGTGCTCAGAGACGTTTGTAGAGTTGTTTATCATTACATGTATGATCAATTTTTTTAAATCTGTGCTGTTCATTTCATCATTTCACACGATTTACAACGATTTTCAAAGTCTTTCTGCATACCCAGAGCATACTGACTGGGTATAAAGCATTACCCTACTCTTGAGCTCGAAGGCCTGTAGGAAATACAGCAAGGAAGTATGGCACTGAAGAAAATGGGAGAAGAGAGGGAAGAGTCCCATTAAAAGCACATATTCCTCCACACCCTCATCTCAAAGCACTCATGTAGATGTTAAAATTGATTTCCACAGATTTAATTCCTGATAAAATTAGCCACATACTGTTTGTACGTGCAAGAAAAGAGCCTTGACTGTAACCACCTACTGCAGTAACAATGCACAACAGACTGCTAGAAAAATCCTGTAAAACACCACTAGGCTTCTTAACTGTAAAGCAGACTTTTTAAATTAAATGTAGATTGCAGGACATTTTGGCTACATATACGATAACCCTGGATTATTTATTTAGAAGAAAATCGGTTTATACGCCTAAATTACTTCAAGTGTCCAATGTAACACTTTTCAATGATAGACTGTCTTGCAACAAAATTCAATATGGGGTTCAATTAAGCCAATCTTACGCCCAAACACTCAAAAGAACCTTATCTGCACACAAAACACAGGACGTTCTATTTTGCTCATTTACTAACCCGAGAGCTCCTTTTCTTCAGGATGACCAAGACGACAAACCTGGACAACAGCTTTAGTCCAGACGAGTCCAAAGCGGCCTGATGGCGTCCACGAGACAGCGAGCACCAAAAAACCTCCTTTCCTTGGTCATCCAGCCCACCCACGCACCAGTGCTGCCGGCTCTCCGCGGAAGGTCGGCCTCCCCCGGC
>NW_005054297.1:144599-150736 GCF_000277835.1 Geospiza fortis | reverse complement strand
CTCAGCGCGCCCCGCCTGCCGCGCGTAGAGCTCTACCGAGCCCGGCACCTGCCCGCGGGCCGGCCCTGCGGCACCGGCGCTGCCCCACGGAGGGCACAGCCCGGGGAGCCCCGCGCTGCGCCCTGTGAGGGGCTGCCAGGTCCGGTTGGTGCCCGCTGGCCACGCTGACACAACAGGCCAAAGGATGCGCTGTGTTCCCCATAGCCTCTCTACATCCCTTCGATTCCGTTGGGTTTCGCTAGGGTATGGTGTGGGCACACATTTCACGGGCATCACTCAGTAAAGTGCTGCAATGACGTGGTTGTATATTTTCATATCCTTCCTATGAAATCCAGATGTCTTTTGAAATTAAGTGTTCTTAGCAAAATTTGGAGGGAGAAAAAGAGGATTTAACTGACTGCGTATTGCCCTATAAAGTACCTTTGATGTCACTGCATTATCAAATCACTGCACTTTAAAAACAAACCATGTCTGACTCAGGGCCCAAAGTCTTGCCAGATGAGGTCTTTGGAATAAAGTTTTTTGGTACATGTCTTCAAAGTTGAGCTCTGTTGCTGTGACACATTTTCCAATCTGTTCTCTACTGGAATCATTTGAGAGTGCTTGATCTTGTCTAGGCATGGACATACATCCTTAGGGATCTTGGATTTTGGGATAGGCTCTTCAGGTCACAAAAAAAGAAAAGGAAAAGCTATATACAGGGAAGTCTGGGGGGAAAGAATCCTCTCAATTATAATTGTTTTCGTTCCAAAGTGAGATCTTGCCTTCAAGAGTCTGTTAAATCTTTTGATTAGCAGTGTAAGAAAGCATTCTCAATGCCACTTTGGAACCCTGTACTTTACTGAATATCTTTGAACTTGTGAAGAAAGTTTTCTGGCTGATAGAGCCTGTTGGGATTTCTAGAAGGTTTTTAACAAAGACTGTTAAAGAAACAAAACTGTAATGGCCTAAGACCAAGTGTCTTGGCATGAATGTCTGGGTAAAGGTGGAGTGTGTGGTCCTTGTAGCATAGAGATGATGGGTGCACTGCTGGATCAATCTCTGCTTGGACCTGCTCAACAAACAAGTGACTTGAAAAGGGAGCTGGGCACTCAGGTGACAGCCTTCTGATCTACCAAGCTATTGAGGGACCTGAGGACAAAAACCCACTAAAGATCTGGCAAGGACATTGTTCAGCTGAATAGACAGTAAAATGGCAGATTAGATTTTGGATAGATTAAGGTGATGCACAGTGAAGAAAACAATCCTGACTTCAAATAAAAAATCAGCTCTAAGCTGACTAGTACTGTGCAGGAGCAAAATCTTGGCCTTAGATTCTGTGAAAATCTCACTTCAGTGCTTAATCGAGTTGATAAAAATAAGCCTTATGCTGAGATTTGAAAAAAAAGCAGAGAACAAAACAGTTTAATGCTGCTGTGTAAATTTATGGTTAAACACATTTTAAAAGCTCTTTGAGTTTTTAAGTTCCCTCAGCTCAGGAAAGACAGAATAGTAGTGGAAAAGGTTCAGTGAAAGGTAAAAAGGACGATCAAAGGTACTTTACTCTCAACTACATGAAAGAAACAGCTAAGGAAGCTTCTATCTGGGAAAAAAAAAAAGAAGAAAAGATTGCTATTGATAAAACAAAGGGCTAAAAATCATGAGTGATCATTGAAATTTTGAGCAGTTACAGAGTTACAGTTGGAAGTTGCGTGTGTGGATCCCATGAAAGCCACCAGGGACGATTTGCAATTACTGACTGCTGTCAGCTATCCTGCAGAGGTGATTATGTAGTGTTATGAAAGTTTACTTCCCTACCTTTTAAATCAATCAGTCTTTGTAATGTGAACATGTATTCACTTTGTTACCATGTATTAGTTCACATGATACAGTGAAATGGAATGAGATAGTGGAATTTTACTGGAGAGTAAAATTTGAGTTGTAAACTTTGAGTTTGTTCATACTCAAGTAAAACAAACTAAAGGACAGCCCAGCCCTGGAAATAAGGACTTTGCTTCTTGGAAGCATAGAACTGTCCACAAAAGATAAAGGACACCCATGGACAACACAGATAAAGCCAGAATTCTAGTCACTGTAATATGTCTTTGAAACCCTTCCAGTGTCATCTGGCAAAACTGACCCCAGGGGACATCTGGATCAATAGACAACCAGCAAGAAAGCTGCAGAAATACAGTTGCCTGGCAAAATTTTGCAATTATTAGAAATCAGTAGTGTGGGTCTTAGTCATTAGTCAAATCATGTTCTACTGGAGTGGTTGAAGGGTGTAAGAACCCTGTGTAAAACCACATTCAGGGTGACCCAGTTTGGCTGGGACACCTCACGCACATGAACAAATATTTACTCTTGTAATTCTATACTTTGTTTCCTGGCCTCTCTTGGTCAGCACCAATTGTTGCAAATTTTCATAAAAGTGAACTGCACTTGGCAGATCAGTTTTTTGAAAAACAGAAAAATTAGGAACATTCCTAAAATACAAGATTATAATATTTTATACAATAATTCAAGAAGTAGTTTGCTAGCCAACAGGTTTTTCCACCTCATCTGTCTGTATCTGAGAAAGTCCAGACAGCAATAAATATACTTCATATCAGTAAAATGGAATCAGTTATCTGATACTCAACATTAATTAAGCACTTTCACCTCTCTTCTTAGATTTGTGTAGCTACCCAGCTCTGAGGGTAGAATGACAATTTCCTCTAACAAATGCAAATAGAGTATTCAGTATTTAAATAAGGCCAAACAATGTCATCCAGAAAAAGCCTTGTTATGGAACCCTTGCTTGAGACAATTTGCATCTTCCTCAATGTTTTACAGCTACATAAAATCAGTCCCTCTCCTGTGTTTTCTAACCTCTAATAGTTCAAAGCAACTCGATTTCCTGTGAATGCTCTCTTCTTTGCAGACACAAGTTGGACCCGAGCAGATCAGATCCGATCAGAGCTCCTCTTTCTTACTTAGGCTCCAGCCCTGAATCAACTTAGAACACCAAGCAGGGAGTAATTCCCTGCAGTTTCCACCTTATCTGTCCCCTTTGGTTTGCCATGTGCAAGCCATCTTTGGTGAATTCCCAGCTCTTGCCTGCTCTTTTGTTCCTTCTCAGTTTCTCCAGTGATCCAGCCACCCACAGTGCTGGTTAGGCATTCTGAGCTTTCCTCCTGGGGTTCCCAAAGGAAGGGCCGGCACTTGGTAATGCCAAGGCTTGTTACCCAAGTAGAAAACGCTGGTAGCAGTGCTGCTAATTGGTTAAACAGAAGCAGCATCCAAGCAAGAAGCCCCCTTAACTTCCTACATCCTTTGCAGCATTGCTGTCCATGAAATTGGTCCTGTCACCAGGAATTCACCACAGCTCCTCAGCTGACTGCTTGTTCTGTTGCCATCATACATTCCATCCCTTAACAAAATTATCTGATATGAAATGCTGATTGTTGCTTGTGGATCCTTGAGAACCACAGGTAGACAGAATCACATAATCACAGAATGGGTGAGACTGGGAGGGACCACACTGGGTCATCTGGTCCAACCTCCCTGCTCATCCCAGGGCACATGGCACAGGGTCATGTCCAGATGGTTCTTGAATATCTCCAATGAGGGAGACTCCACAACCTCTCTGTTCCAGAATCTGTTCCAGTGCTCAGTTGTCTGCACAGTAAATAAGTTCTTCCTCAATATTCAGGTGCAATTTTCTGTGCATTAGTTTCTCTCCATTGCCTTTTGTCGTGTTGCTTGGCACCACTGGGAAGAGCCTGGTTCCATCCTCTTCATGAAGCCTCCCTTCAGATACTTACAGATACTGCTGAGGTCTCTTGTCAGTTGTCTCTTCTTGAGACTGAACAAGCCTAGCTCCTTCAGCTTTGAAGCTTAACAACAAAACCATAAAAGAGCTGTGTTTAGAGAAAGTTCCCAAAAAAAGAAAATAAAGAGGATGAGTAAATGAGCTACAAGATGAATCAGGTGCTCTAGGTACTTCTCTTGGAACAGTTTTGCTTTGTGTGTTACTAAATTCACAAGCTCTTCTGTCACTGAAAATGTTGGCATAAATCAAACTCTCTAACACTATTATTAGTACTAGATTGCAAGCATTACTTTATTACAGCACTGGATCCATGCCAGATCTTTCCCTGAACATGCATAAGCACTTTCAAGACTTTTCACTATTTGTACATTTTAGTAAACAAAGAAATTAATGTTCATTGGCTGTAATTCATACAGTTCTCTTCATTATTGTTATTCTGTCTTCTTCTATTGGTTGTTGATTGATTTGTTTCTTCTCATGCTAATTCACCCATATTTTCAGGTTTTTATTATCTTTTTTCCAGGTAAAGAGGGTTTCAGTATTGCTGAATTGTCTTTGTTAGTTTCATCTTTATCTCAGGGTTCTGCAAAATGTCCTTGTGGTTCATCAATTCTGCATTCCTAGAGTCCTGTTTTAGCAATGTATCTCTTGCCCAGGTCTGAGATCACTGAAGCATATCAAGGTTGATTACAGTTGTTTTAGTGAAACTTAAAGTTTCAGTAATTTTCCCTAACCGTGTTCCCACCAGAGCAGCTAGTGGTAAACCTTGTTGTATGAATCAATGCATAGAGGTAACCAGGATGATCACTAAACTGAAGTGCAAAGAGTGGATTTATTTCATTACCTTGCTAACAACACTGGATGGCAGAGACACAGGCTCTGTCAGGCTTAGTCCTAGGAAAGAGAGGCACATGGGGACAGGGGGTCTGTCAGGCTTAGTTCATCCTAGGAAAGAGAGGCACATGGGGACAGGGGCTCTGTCAGCCTCAGTTCATCCTTGCAGGCCATGACGATGGGCAGGGGCTCACTGCCTGCCCTGGTGTATCAAAGGGCTTCATGCATGCACAGTTTATCCCAAGGCTGTGCTTCCATGATCTCCCTCTCCCAGCAGGAGGCTCAAGTATGTGTATATGAGTGTGTTACCCCTACACAGCACCCCTGCTTCCTCAAAACAGGTAAACAACACTAGGCATAATAAATGGAGTTTTCCCACACTGACATCCTGAGCAGAACTATTCCCTCCTCACCAAATCTTCCAGTTTTAACCCCTTCCTCCCAGCATTTGCTAAATGCTGGCTACAGTGGCATGTTACAGAGTGGAAAATTAGACTTCTTATGATTCATTGAAACAATTATTATAAAAATGAGTTAAACAATTGGAAAAGTTATTAGGAAAGTTATATAACTTCCAACGCTCCTCTCAGAAAAGTAAAAAAACCAATGTGCTGGAAACCTAGCAGTGATAACTCAAGTTGAAAATTAAGAAGGGCACTTTTTTGAGACAAACAGAGTTTCTCTCTGAGCCATTGCAGTACTTTCACATAATAGTTTCTCCTGTCCCCTTTCAGGACACTGATATAACTATAGTCAGTGGATATGTTTTTTCACTCTATAGGCTGCAATAATGCAATAGTACAGTCTACTAAACTCAGAGAATGCACTTTGTATAGCTAAACTTTGTTGAGTGAAACATTTTGGCTTCCAGGTTAAAAATATACTACTTTGTAAGCATTCAGAGCACTTTGAAAAGAGAAATATAATCTTTGTTTTCCAAAACACAATGACAGTAGTCAGAATTTCAAACAGCAAGAGCAGAAGTTTCAGTTCTTGAGTTTCCCAGCCCTGCATATTGCAGGCTTGGACTTTGAAGGAACCAGCTGAGTTGCTGCTTTGCGTTTCTGCGGCTGTTCTTGGTGCTGCTTGATACATTCCCTCTTCAAGTGGCGGAGCAAAGTGCGTACAACATATGACGCATTCTAGAGGTTTCTTTGGGCACAGGTCTCTGCGGGGGAGCAGATCTCTCCCTCCTGCCGCTGCGCCGGGCGCTCTGCTGCCCTCCAGCGGCCGCCGCCCCGCTGCGCACCCGGGGCCCGGCCTGCCCGAGGGAAGGAATCCCGCCCGCTTGGAGCGCCGCGGGGCAGGAAACGCGTGTCCCTGGCGCTGTTCGCTCCTCTCGTGCCGCGACATTCCTGGTGTTTCCACCTACGTCCCCGTTCGTGGTGACCGCACCACCGCACAGACGGGATCTCCTCTCCCCGCGGAGCGCGTACGCCGGCACAGCCTCGGCCCCGTGCTCCTGAGCTACATGGCAGTGCCGCTGCTGCCTCTCGCCAGGCACAACACG
>NW_005054297.1:112052-144388 GCF_000277835.1 Geospiza fortis | reverse complement strand
GGGGGGTGGCTGCTTGAGCTGGATCAGTGGCCGCTCCAGCAAGCAGCCTGGTTTTACAGTCTTACAGGAAACACTCCCATGTAGACCTCAGCTCATTTATCAAATTTTTTGATTTGGGAAATAGATTTAAAGGGGTGAAGGCTGTGGGCTGTGCAATCATATAAGCCTAGTATGGAGGGGCTTGACAGCTGGCCTGCAAGCAAATCTGAGTTAATAGAAGAAATAACAATTGATGATTTTCAAGTGTATCCATAGCAAGGAAGAAGGCAAGGCCGTCAGCATGGAAACAGATTAGAAAAGATACATGAAAATTTTTGTAAACTAGACTACGTGCATAAGTAGATGTGTATACGTGTCTTATTAAATTTCTGTAAAACTTTTGCCAATTATATTGACGCTAATTTCTTTGCAACAATGAATATAATAAGTTACTGTGATGTAGTTAATGACTTAAGACCACGCTTTATTAAGAGTGTATAAGCTGGGGAACACACAGAATAAAAACTTTTTTCTTCTTGGACCCTGATCACGTGTGTATGTCACGTCTAGCCTAACAGTGACATTCTTGATCCTTTGGGAACTGAGGAGATGAAAGTCAAGCTGAAGAAGAGCCAGCTCAGAGTGTGGTCAGGGCAGAAACTGGAACGAGATTCTGAACTACTGGAGACTGGAACTCCTGCAGTGGCTTTTCAGCAGACAGGCTGTGAGCAGTCTTTAATTTGGGGGTAGCTTGGACATTTTTTTGAAGGACAGCAAGCAATGCTTACCTGCAAGGAAGAGACCCAAGGTGAGCTAGAGACCCTCCTGGCACCATGTTCCCTGCTGGTGGCTGAGCTAAGAAAAGCCCTTGGGTAAGGGCCTGGGGACTGCAGCCATCAGCCAGCACATCTCCAGTGGCAGCCCCCAGGAAGGAAGACAATGGGCAGTGGTGAGCATTCCTTACAGCTACCTAAAAGAGAATGGGGAGGAAATATGGAATGAGCAACAGCAAAAGTTAATATTCAATCAGTTAGATTAAAACCACACCCAGTTACAAGTCAACAGTTCTGCCTCAGCATTTATTTTTGTGGTTCACATCTATTCCTTAAAAAATATTTGAAACTACCTAGGGATAGGATAACAGTCTTCAGCAGGCAGTAAAATGTGTTCATGGTATGATGTGTCCTGTAAACCAATACAGCAGGCAAAATCTGAAATAGAGTCGTGCATTTTACACAGAAATTAGAAAACTAGTGCTTAGCCAAATACCATTAAAAAGTCATAATACTCTTTTCAGACCTTTCAGATTTCAAATTTCATTGCCTTAGATTTCTCTAGGTATTGCAACTATTATAAGAGTATTTTCAGATAACTACCCATTCTGTGAAATTTTGTTTTGGCACGTATGACAAAATTGGAGACAGGCAGAAGATTATCCCTCTTAAATCTCTACATAGTTAAAGATATCGAGGTCTTAAAGGACATTCCTTTATTTAAAAGAATTTTATTATGTGACTTTTTCTAAAAGGATCTTAGTTTGATTAAAAAAAAAAACAAAACAATAATGATGCAAATCCAGACTGCTCAATGAGTGCGTTTTTCTTTAGAATAATGAGGAAGAGCAAAATATGATTTGGGGACCGTTTTTGGTTTTGTTTTTCTCCAGTAACTCAGAAATCCAAGACATCATTATCCCTTGTGTTTTACTTTTTTATCTATGGATTTTAATTCCTGGAGAAGTAAAGGTGAAGAATTAGTAGAAGCAAATGGTTTTTAATCATTGTCAAGGTTCTAAAATTATTAAATATATGTTTCAGTCAAGCCTGAGAACAGCATTTTCTTTTGGCTGCTCAACATCCCAAAGCACTGGAGCTGCTCTGTCAGCACAAAGCATCATGAACAGCATGAGACCTGCATTAGGAAATATCAGCCTTCAGTACAACCCTGTGTCATGGTATGGTATCAAAACTGCCTCATTTTGGATCAAAATCATATTTAAGGGGCATCTTTTATTTTTTAAATCATTTTCTTTAATTAGTCTTAAAAAGAGATGAGAAGATCAACTTTTTTCACAGCTTCTGGTTTACATTTTTTCTTGCACCTGTAGATGCTGTGAAATGTTTCTGACATCTGATAGTTAAGGGCGCCAATGCTGTACCTGTGCAATTTAAGAGAACAATGTAATTTTTAGGACAGTTTTCCAGCAAGGCTCTTACTATGGAAGTTATTTCCCAGTTTATCATTTGAAGCAAAAGAACTTGAATTTTAGAAAATGGTGCAGAGTCACAAATTTTCCATAATTAAGACATCTGGTTTTTAAGTTTCCTGCTGCTATGGCAACCTTAGCAATACATGCATTTTAAACATCCCTTTGATGAGTCACAAGTATCTATTGAACTCTCTTTGTGGTGAACTACCATTTCATTTCCATTCAAAGAATCCCATTGCTTTTTTACATCAATCATTCTCTCTTCAATCTAATATTAAGGAAGAAAGGGGTAATGTTTCATATTTGTACAATCACAAAAGAAGTCTTACCAAAGATCCTTTATCTTCTGCCACAGTCATAAGCATAATGAGAGGAAACATTGCGTCACATTACCAAGCAGCTCCAGAAGAGAGCCTCAAATACCTTGGGTGCTCACATATCTAAAAAACAATTTTGTAAGCATCAGGTACAGCACACTGAACACTACACTCTCAGGTTTATCATCTCTGCTGTTTATCAGAAATAAGACCTAATAAAAAGTCACACTTGCTTCCTATACACTACATCTGTAGATATTTCTTTTTTACATGTACCCAGAAGAGAGGGATGATAATATATTACTTGAGGTGAGGCTTAAAAATAAGCCTCTTTACTACAACTACTTTCAACCCTACATGCCTAAAGTTAGTGTCTTCCCTTGGGAGCTTTAAACCACTTTAGTTCTATACACAATCCCTAAAGGCCAGAGATACCTGGTGATCTGTGGGAGCTTACACAAGTAATTGTGGAGGTCTCTTAGGCTTCACCATTTAGCTGCCTGTGACTGGTTTGATGGCATCAGTCTGGACAGTTCAGAGAACAGCTCTGGAGAAGAACGGTGTTGGGAGAACTGTGCTGGCTGAATATTAGACACCTGGGGGCTTCTCTTTGAGGACTGATATACCTCATTTCTTCTGCAGCTTTTACAAGCTACACTGGAAGGAAGTAGATACAAACAGCTTATGGTGGGGAAAAAATTACATATACATGTATCCTGATTTTTTTTTTTTTATACATATGTTCAGTCTTGTAAGCACCACTGAAAAAATGTGCACTGTTGTAGAAAGGACTTCTATTTTTAAATAAAAATCAGTTAATTTACTTTGAAACAGATAATGGATGCAGGTAGTCTTTTGAATACACCTAATGAGTTTATTTGGCTTTTTGAAGTCAATTTTCTGTCTCAATAGGCATCCATAGTGATATTTTTAGTTGCAGTAAATAATTTCATAAAATAATGAGGTTTTCAACAGGGAATTTAGTCATGTTAGAATTCTAAGACTAGAATATACTTCCTAGCAACTGCAGATTGGCATTTTTTTCGAGAGAATACAGTCTTCATCTCCATTTCTAGAAACTATTCCATGTAAAGGGAACCAGCACAGTAAAATTCCAATAGAGACACTCTTTAGGCTGTTACTTTACTGTAATGCATTTTAATTTGCATTACTGTTGATAAAACATGGCCTGGAGTTAAAATTGATTAAATTTACTGGGTCCTTAAAATTAACTATTTTTCTGCATAAAATCTTGAGTTTAGACTTGTAGCTTTAAACAGCCATTTTATTCTAGAAGCAAATTAATAGTCTGTTTTCATGTTATTAATGAGAGTTTCTGAGGGTCCTGCTTAAATAAATCGCCCCAAGACCCCTTCTACCTCTTCAAAAGAACTTTAAAGCACTTGCCCACACATCAGTGACCTATCTAATAACACAGAATGCTGCATGGATTGCTAGTGCCTTTAACTATATTTCGGCAGAAGTAAAATTAAGAAGTGCAAATGGCTCCACTTTTCCACTGGAATGCAATTTTACCAATATTATATTTGCTTAATTCATATTCCTAACTTTTTGTAACAAATATTTATCAAGGCACTTCATAACACAATTAGAAACATCATGAGGCCTGTGTTCAATTCTGTGTTTAAAAGTCAGTCATCAACTGACTAAAACAATGATCCATTCTTTTTATGCTCAGAAGTGTATTTGTTTCTCACTGTCATCTTTATTCCAAGTTTCAAAGGCAGGATTCAAAATCCACTACAGCTGATGGAAGTGTTTCCATTGATTTTCACTAGGCTTTGGTCAAGCCCCAGATGTCAATGAACAAGCTGAAACTCACAGAATCTCCTTGTTTACAGAAGTGATGAAGCAGGTCAAAATCCTCATTTAATGTCACTGTGGGGGATAGGCCACTGATGAAAGAGCACGCTAGCAAAAGGCAGATTTTGAAGAGACAGACCTGAAACAACCTGCTGTGCAAGTTTCATTTAATTACCTTAGTTCTCTGATCTTAATTCCTCTTGATACAACCTGCTACAGACTGAATGTTTCAGAATAAACATAAGGCTATTTCTGTTCCCTGTCTTTGTTTTCAATTACCTTTGATGCTGGCATAATGGCTGAATGGACACGATGTTGTAGAATGCAGTGGGAAGCTTGAAGAGAGTTTTACCCCATGGGTGAGACTGTGTGGCCCTGTCAGACCACCCAGGGAAATCCTTGACTCCAGCTGTTTCCCTCTGTCCTAAAACCCAATGTTTTTGTGTTGCCCTTTCCTCTCATGGACATCCTTCTAGGTTTGAAATCAGCAGCAATTGAACTGTCTCCACTTTTTCTTACTACCCCAACATATCTTTCTTAAAAGTGCATAGTCAGGTGGATTATTGCATAGGTTGTGTAAAACTAGGTGACTTTTAAAAGGCACCACCTTTGTTGACTCTGCTAGTGGCCACATCAATCATAGTTTAATGAATCTGTTCAGAGGGTGAGTCTGAGCCTCCATGCACAGAGGAGGAGACCCCAAACTGCAGGATAAGCACAGCTGACAATATGAAACAGGCATTGCACGGCAGACCCACCATTCTGAAATGTGGAATAACAAAGGATGAAAAGTCAAGCTATTACCTTTGCACACCATTTCTAAGAGAAACCATAATTCTCACAAGTTCACAAACCTAGATGAGACTTCAGGTGAGAGACTTCCTGTGAGAAACCAGCACAGCTTTGTTGTCTCCAAATCAGTGACCATTTACATCAGCTGTCAGTCTAGGAAGGTAACCCAAAACTTGGGATGGTAAACTCCTCTGAGGAATTTACTTCTGTACTATGGGCAGTATAGAAGCCTCATGTAGTTCTAGTTGATGTTCATCTCCAGGAATGTTATCATAACATTTGCAAGTAGAAAGTATGTTTGGTGGTGTATTCATAATCCCAGCATGATCTTCAATTAACACTCTCTTTCATGAGGAAAAGACCAAAAGTTCCCAAGGCCTCTTGTTCCTCCTAGCAGCGCACGCACACAAATTCTTCTGTTGCAAATATATCTGTCAGCACAAAAGAAGAAACTATTCTTGTCAGTGTCAGTTACCAAATGTGTTTCTGTGCTTAAAATTCAGGGTAATTTATTCTAATGATGTTCCTAAGAATTTATACAAACTGTTTAAATTTCTGTTTGTTTTCATATCAGCTGTTATACCAGATAGGGTCTAGACATATACAAGATAGGGTCTGCTGATTTTAGCAACTGAGTGCTTGGATGCAAAATGAGCAGACTCACTGAAGCAGATGAATAAGCCTCTACAGAACACCCACAACATTACAATATTTTCCTCCATGCTACTGCAAGAACACAAAGAAGAAAAACAAACTCAAATAGAATATTTGACAATATTAAACAATATTAATTCTCTTGGGATTGTCTGAATCAGAATTCTAAGTGGCCTGAAAGCCTGAAAACAGTTTAATGGAAAAAATGTACTCGTTTAATAGTGCAGTACACCTCCACTGGAGTACTGCAAGTAGAGAAATTATATATGGTCATAAAAAATTAAATAAATTCAAAGGCCTTTTTGCTACCTCTTTAGCATATAATTGCACAGACAATCTGAATCAGGTATAATATTGTTTCAGTCTGTTGACTCATTCACAACCTCAGGACAGGAAATATCTGCCTTTTTCTTCTCTTCTCTGTTGAAATACCATGTGTTGTGCCTTCAAAATTGTTGATAGCCCTTTTCCCCAGAGCAGTTTCTTTAATGAGTGTTTAGTACTATCACCAAGCAGTTAATGGTGAATTTTTGGTCAGAACAGAAGGTGCTCTTCATGGAAGAAGACAGGGCAAAAAGGGAAAAAGCCTTTGTTGCAATTTCCAGCTCTGTGGCACTGACAGAAGAGAGTCTTTGCACATCCATATGCTTAAGGTGTTAATGCACAAGATAGGCAATGACAGCCGAATTAGCATCAATATAGCATGTTATAGAGGTCTGTGAACCCTGCATTGCCCCAGATTCCTGAATCTAAAAAAAAATATTGCAGCATGACCAAGTGCAGGTTGTCAGATGACAACACAAGTTTTGGAAAAAGCAGGACTCTAGAAAATATGGACATTTCATACCTAGCAGATTCCACATGGAATATGCATGCTACTGAAGGAAAAGTAGTTATGAAGCATTTTCAATGATGAAAGCAAAGTGGAAACAGAATAAAATGTGATAGATATAAATTTACAAAAAAAAAGATATTGATGGAAATCTCTTTGAGGAAAAAACTATAGGGACATTTTCTTTTTAAAAAAGAACTGCATATTGTCTAAGGTAGAAATCTTAGGACTGTCTTGTGTGATGAAAACTTGGTTGAATTAAAATATGTCTGCATAAAAAGAGGGGATATTAACCTTTCCTATTCAAATTAGGCCTTTGACGAAGAATTTAAATTGAGTAGTAGCCTGGAAGCTTTGATTTACATCAAATAATTGGATATGTACTTCATACATGTAAAGCAGGCAGCAACTGAAAATTATCTGAACCAAAACAAGATTTGCAAAATCATCACTGAATTATATGGGACAAAGGCCATGAGTATTGGGAACAAAACCAAGAGTGAGGAAAATAATAAAGCACAGATTATTCACAAAGGAAAATCTTCTATATAAAATAATAGCCTCTCTGACTGCTACTGGAATTGAAAATTTTATTACAATATCAACTAGATGGTCAATTGCTCAGGTCAGAAAAACAAATCAAATGCTAGAAATGACAAAGAAAGGAATAGAGGACACAACAGGAAACTTGTTTTTTCCCCCATGTGAATCCCATGTGCCTGCACCTTGGGTATTCTGGGATGTAATCTGGGAGCTAGAATGGGCTCAGAGAAGGACGGCAGGGATTATAAAAGTCTGGATCAGCTCCGT
Organism: Geospiza fortis; assembly: GCF_000277835.1. Taxonomy (NCBI): domain Eukaryota; kingdom Metazoa; phylum Chordata; class Aves; order Passeriformes; family Thraupidae; genus Geospiza; species Geospiza fortis. The sequence continues at coordinate 136,971 of NW_005054297.1, read as the reverse complement.
GAGGAGCAAGTGCCAGCACGAGAAAGAAACTGCTGAGAAGGGAATACAGTGGAGGCCTCTGCAGCCATTAGCAACAGAGAGAATAAAGGGAGACCAATTGTGTTTTACAGTTCAAGAGACAGCAGTATTACTCTCAAATAAAGCAAGCAGGCAGCAGGTGCAGAAGAAATAACAGGAGGTGACCTTCCACACAATGAGTAAATAAGATATAAAAACTCTCAAGATAGGGTTGTTCAATGCAAAAGTGTATTTGGATTCAATAAGTGGTTGGGCAAATGCAAGAAGAAATATCCACAGCTAACTAAGTTAAGGGGCATAACTCTGAAAATACCACTACATGAACACATGGACATCTGCTGTTGTTTGCTACAGATTGGTGGGTTAGAAGGACCATTGGCTTAATGTGTCATTTTTATACTCTTAGGTTGCTGTAGTTTTGTGCTTCTGTCCTAACAAATTTTATTTGTATTGTGCATTAGGATGATACACAATGCAAATTATCTTCCACCTGTCAATAAGGACAGGAGCATCAGAGAGCTGTTGCTAGGGATCTGTAAACTAGAATTAAATAATAAGTTAATGATAGTGATTTTACCATCAAAAACAGCAATAAGCATTTCCTACATATAAGCAGGTTTGTTGCCACACAAGCAGAAGGAATATTAAAAGTGATATAACAAGATTGCAACTTAGAAATCCAAAGGCATTTGTGGTGCTTTAGCATTTGGGAATTTAAGTTACCCATTGATACTTGGCTCAGATTTCAGAAAACAGCATAACTAGTTTATAAATGTAACATAATATGAATATTTAGCATACCGTTTTTCATATTATCCCTTTTAAAACCAATTTATAATCCATGAGAACTGATCAAAAGCTTGGGACACTTTTGATGTTAGATAAGGTAGAAGCTTAGAGACAAGACGTTCATTAACTAAGCACATCAATGAGCAGCAGTGTAAGTACTCTAGGAAAGTAAGCTATGAATAAAGTGAGAAAAGCTCAGTGAGGTCTGTCCAAAACCATCTTTCAGAAGTAGCAGCAGAATGACCAATAACTGAAAACAGTTAATCCAAATCTCTCTGTCCTTTAAAGGTGCTTTAAGAACCCCTACAAAGACTGTAGTGATACTGCAACATGACCAGCCCAGAAAACTCACTCCTTTGGTTTTACTGGGATTAAAGTGTGTCCTTCAAGTATTACTGTTTCTCTGTATCTTCAATAATTGCATTCAGTTTCTTGGCTGAACTAGTTTAGGGGAGAATTTACTGCTCATAGAGCCTGTCCGTGCTGCTCAGCAATCCTGCAGTGATTGCTCCTCAGGACAATTACATTGCTTTTGCAGGGCTGTGGAGGCAGTAAGTGGGGGATGATGGATGTGGGCTGCATATTCAAAGGCTGGTATAACCTACTGAGACTCAACATCTTGGGCTTCTTCTAATATTGTCAGAGCTGGGGTCCTTCAGAAAGAGGTTCAGGAGTGAAATTCTAATTTCAACCACTTTGAATTTCTCTCTGGAGTGCTTATCTCTGCACTGATGTGCAGGGAGCTAGGGCACTGGGGCTTGCTATGCTAATATTGAGCTTTGGGACACTCTTGCCCTTTGAAGATCTGTCACTGCCTGCCAGAAGCCTGTTGGATTTTGCAGTAACATCACAAAGCCCCCCGAGAGTGCCAGGGGGGCCAAGAGCAGAGGCTCCAGCTTGGCTAATGCAGCCTTGGGAGCTGGGAAGAGCTGGTTTGGGGAGATGGGCAGGGCTGGCTGGGGGAGCAGGGAATTGCAAAGAGAACAGATATGTAATTTATGTATGTATACCATCCTGTACATAGTGAAAACACAAGATAACAGGGAAGTGTAGATAACAGACACAGTCCCTTCTAGGGGACAAAGGAAGAGCAGAAATTGCTCCAGCACCCTCTCTTCCAGTCACAGAGGAGTAATATCTGAGTAATGTCACTGCTACCACCTCCCTTATCTTCTGTAATGAAGGAACACTTTCTGATTTGCCATCCCCTTCCTTTTGCTCCCATGATCCAACAGTTTTATAGAAAGATTTTTGCTTTATCAAATCTTCAGGTTAAGTAAATAAGTACATTGAAGAGCAGTTTGAAAATCTCTGTTTTCTGCTTCTACTTTCCCACAGGACAGTGTGATTTATTACCCCAGTGATTTATTATCAAACCAATGTGAAATTGGGTGCAAGAGCTGTGATAATGTGCATGCATTGGAAATGTTTAACAGTTTAGAAGTGAAATTAAAATTATGAGATGGCGAAGTGAACTGTAAAAATACCTGTTATATGAGAGAGACTAAGAACAAATGGCTCAATGAATGTCACTAGTTTTTCCATAGTGTTTAAAAAATGACACTTGAACACACACAAAAAGTTGTTTCCAGAGTAGATAACTGAATTCTACCTATTTAATGGACAGTACTTAGCAATGACTGCTGACCTGCAGAAGTGTCTCTTTATTCCTTCATAGATGGAATAGGACATCCCATTGCTAAGTGGATTTTGTAGATTTTGTTTGTCTCCCTAAAAGGCTTCATATGTTTCAGGAAAAGTCTTCCAGATGAAGTAAAGTAAATCTTATTTCCTCCTGTATGACTATTCTGACATAGAGCAAAATACTCACTTTTTGAACCATGACACACTTCAAGAGCTTTAGTAGCCAAAGTCACAGAAATTCAGTGCACAACCTCCTTTTCAGCTGCCATCATAATTTCTCTAGTTACCTTCTTTATCAGGCACTCTGCCTGATTTACACCTTGGAGCTTGCTGCATTTGAAATTGCATTGTTATTGCCACACCTTTGAAAGATAGAATCTGGAGTTCAGTCATCACAATGCAAATATCACCCCAAAGTAGGTGCCTCCCACACCTCAGTGTTTGTTCTCAGCCAGGTGCCAGTGATGCACTGCATGTGTGAATCTCATTTGCTTCTTTGTATTAAGGATGCCTGTCAAATACACAAACTTCATAGCTCACCAGGTACGGGTTGGGGAATGTTTCCTTTTTATTAATAACCAACATAATAGAACAGTAAAGTGCAGGATGTATCTGAAAAAATGAGCTCTGTTAAAGGAGTGAGAAAGTCCATATAGGAAAGTAGTGTCACAGTAATCTCCAAGGATGTCAGAGATGGAGAACTTCCAGAAAGGGACCAATAAAGAAGATTTTTCTCTGATAAATGTAACCTCTGACATAAAACCTGGATGAAGAGAGGAGTTTCTGATTGCATGGGCCAGCATAGAGACTTAATGGGTTTTTTTGCTTTTAATTTTTGGTATGAAAATATAAAAACACAATTTTCTTTATCTTTTTCACTGATGTAATTTATAAGACTACTCATAACTGTGTAGCTGTCCTGGGTGTTTGCAAAGTTGTAAACAAATACTTTCCACACCATCTATCTTAATCTAAATCAAGTGAAACAGGATATCAGCCTTTGGATAGTATTACACAACTTTTGCCCTTAAAAGTAGGAAACTGAAATTTTCAATGAGGACATTTTGTCCCAGCAAGCTGTTTTGGGATATTCAGCTGGTAATATGTTTTTCCACAAAAGCTGCTCAAATCAGTTGGAGATCTAGAATCATATGAGTCAAGAAAGATGTAACACACTGAGGACTGTGCCTGACACCCAGCAGTCCCCAGGGTATATTTAGCAATTGTCACTTCTTCATACAGTTTAACACACTCTTTTCATTAATTGTTAGAAGGCATTAGGAATTCCTCTTGTGCCTTCTATCCAGTAATGATTATTACAGTCATTACCAAGCTAATTGCAGTAAGCAGTCATGATTTTCATATTTTTCCTGTCACCTGTTTAAAAGAAGTGTATATAAGCATTAAATAATGCAGCTACTTAGTAACCGCATTGGAAATGGAATTCAGACATCTAATGGAATTCAGACATCTACTCTCTAAGCTCACAATGTTAAAACACAACAAAAAGCAAAATAGGAAATTGGAATGAAGGCAAAAAACTTGTTCTGTTTTAATTAAGGAACAGGTCTTACAACTCAAGTTAGACTAAAGGCATACAAAAATATAAACCAAGATAAAAATTCCCATTGCATCTTATTTTAGCTGGAACTACAAACTGAACTAAGAATATAAACAAAAGAACAGAGCATGTGCCTCAAACAGGGGTATATAAAGGAAAGATAATGGACAAAGAAAAGAGAAAAGAACTGTGTTAAATTGAAATGACAGTTGTCTCACATTTCTTAATGTTGAATTAACTACCTCAGAACAGAAACAAAATCTAAGAAACATTACTGTTCCGGTGCTTTTATCATGTTCAGCCTTTTTTGCTTAGATGAGATAAATGACTTCTTGAAAAGAGACAGTTAAATAGGACAAAATCCTTCATATGCTTTATATTGAAGAAAAACAAAGAACCAAAGTTCCAGTAGTTCATAAGAAGAATACAGTAATACATTATAAACTGCATGCAAATCATAGGAAAAATATTTGAAAGGATGAAAGTCATATCCAGTCAATACACAGCCAGATCCTCCTGGGTTTTGCCTTGTATTTTGAATAGCATAAATAATATTACACAAATATTATCATTTGAAAAACAGCAGGAGAAATGGTGCAGAGTGGTACTGGGCCAGGAGGCTGCTCCATACCTGCACCTCTACCTGTGTCCTCCTTCCACTCCAGGCTGTTTGGAGGACAGTGGCAGTCTGAACCCATACTTTTTGTTCTCTGTCTTTGCCTGTTTTCCTGGTTTTCCTGCAGCTCTGATGATGCTGCCCAGCCCTACTCCATCAGCTCCCAGTGCAGGGCTGAACATCACTGGATGAGATGCAGTGCACTGAGTGTTAACAGAGTCACTAAACCATTTTGTTATGGCTCCAGCTGTGCTCCTTGCTAAAAGTTTCCTGCCACGGATACACTGCAATAGTGAAGGCTACAAATGTATTGCAGCTGTCAGCCAGCTGTAAATAACAACCAGTTGCATTCAACGTGTCAGACCAGTGCAAGAATAGAGCCTGAGGAATCTATTTTGTTTGGAAGAGAATCAAACCTTAGGCATAGTTCTGTCCAAATGATTAAACTGAAGCTGCAGTGCACTTGAAAAAGAATTTAGGATTGCTATTAAATAAAGATTGAGTACTGAAACCTTTCTGATGAGGACAAAATGTCAAATTAATGTACATTTGCCATCAGGACACAGCTGTGGAAAGTTACCTCAATTTAAGTCACTGATTGAGGTGTGGGAAGTAAAACAGTGATTTCAGTTACTTCCTCAAAGAGGAAACCGGAATGAGAAGTCAGTATAACAAGTCATTTGTTTACTCCCCAACTCCATCAAACATGGCTCAAAGCATGAGGCAAAATTTGCAGTTAATTACAGATGATTGAAACAGTGAAAAACAAATCTACAAGTAATGCCAAACGAAACAGAAACAGAACACAGTATTTGGGGAGGTGGTCAAGAAGATCCAGTTAGGCATCACAACTCAAGAAGCAGCTGTAGCAGAGATCAGTAGGTCTGTGGAGGCCACAGATGTTAACATCGAAGGGAGGTTGTTCCTTTGCCCAGAGATTTGCAGATACAGACTTCATATTAGTAAGAGTTCCTGACAAAGCAACACAACTTTTAAGAAACACTGAATGATGTTGATAGTGACTATAAAATGTAAATTGTAGAGGCTGATATTAGATTATTCTAACATTTATAAGATTTATATCATGCCTAAGCTACTTCTTTGTTACTTCTGGCAGGAAATGGCCTTGTCCTGGCAGCAGCAGGATGTGATGCATTAACAGCTGTACTGGAGCCTGCTAAAATAACAGCAAAGATTTTCAGATGCAATAGCTGTCCTTCAGTTACTCTAATAATGCTTTATTAAAGTGCCAGCTGGAAACATCAACCGTCTCCTTTGTTGCCAAATAATTACCAGCTTTAATAAAGATGGCAAGTTAAAAACTTGAATGGGCATTTCTGGCTAATGTCTATACATAAATATCAATTTCTTCTATCAAAAGAGGACAAAGTCAAGGTAGAAGTTAGAGTAACATGACCTTCAGGTTTTATAGGTGAAGTCCTTCATGAATGTGTCTACACTACAGTTTAGGTTTTCATTTGATAAGTACTGAATTCCTTCCCTTGTTGGCACATTTGAACTTTGATGAAATGGAGATTTTGTGTAGAAATAATTCAATAACTTAGCAGAGGTGCCATTTTAACCTTAATGGAAAATAGAAAGTTAAATGGGTCCATTTTGTTCTGAGCTTTGACAAGAATTAAAATAAATGTTCTTCCTTTCTGTAAAACTTGCTTGGAGAAGTGCCATCAAATCAAATATTTCTACATCATTCTTTACCAATAAATAAACATTTTCAGCATTTCATGCAGTTGACAAACAAGACCAGTTCCTCCAAACTGGGATTCTTTCAAGATGTGTTTTATTTTCCCACACCACCTACCCCCAGCCCATCTGGAACCCATTCTGGTTCTGTCTTCTGGAAAGTTAATACAGCTATTCATTAGCCATTTCTTAAAACAGCACCATTTACAAGACAGTAATAAGCATCATTTCACATAAGGTTAAATGTTTACATGAACTGATTTTTCAGAGTTATCCAGCATAAATTTGTCCTTATTTTCTTGGGTATGGCTGTTAGCTTAATTTTTTTCTATAACGCCCCAATTCTTCTGGAATCAACAACACTCAGATGACTTGTTACACTGCAATACTCAGCAAAAATGCTGTAAAATTGTCCAGGATTTCAATTTATTCAACGACAGTATTTTAGTTCACAGTGATACCCATGAATTTGACATTCACAAAACACAAATGGTGAGATTCAGTCAAAGATAATCTCTGTCTGACCTAAATCGCTTCAGAATAGAAGTTATTAGTACAATGTGTCTTTCCTTTTACATGACTTACATCCTGTTTTCAAGTCCAGACTAGTCAGGGTGTCTCTATAGCCTTTGAAATCTAATCCCTGTCTTTTCATAGAACTGTGTGTGGGTTTGGCTAGAAAACTTCTCAGTGATAAGATATTGTTGTAGTGCAATTTTATTCTGAAAACACCAAAATTTTTGGCCTAGTATTCCTCTGCTTGTGGATCCCTGTTTGACAGCCAAAATTTATGAATTACTATGAGCCTTGTCAATATTGTGTTTTATTCAAATATTTCATCAGTTAAGGGGAATTTTGTTCAGATAATGTCAGGGATGTGAAAGCTAGATCCCTTGTTAGACTGCTTTTTAAACTATTTTCTTGCAAGCCTCAAGGCAATGAACCGATGCCTCCTGGATGTCATTTTAATATATATTTTCTGCACAGAAATGAAACCTGAATTGCATATATTGGTATCAGGAAGAGTCATAAATGTTGAAGCTCTGGGAAACAAAAATACCAAATTTGAGACCCACCAGCTGGTTTTACTACAGACAACGATGCAGCCTAGGTCAGAGCCATTTTCTAAAGGCTCAACCTGCTATTCCTGTAAATGAAAATAACTGACATACTGAACTTTATAGCAGATTTCTTGTAAATTGTCTGAATAATCACTCTTGGAACAATATTTGTGCTTTTATTATCCTTGTATGCCATGGGTGGTTTTCTCAGCATTGCAGTTCTCGTATTTCTATGGTTGTTTACTTACCTTCCCTTTAGCAGAAAGGGAATGATCATATGCTGTGGCCTCAATATGACCCAGAAAGAGCATGTTTCAAAAACCACATGCATAATCTTTGTGGAGAACTCACACATGCTGCTACAAGGCACAGAAAACTGGTTTCTTGCTAAATGTCATTTTCTTCTTCCACAGGACAGAAATAGAGTGGCAGAAGAACAGAAAATAATCACAAGCAGCTCAGCCCTCTCCTACATCCTCCTGCATTATTTTGCCATGCCGGAGGTAGGTAGCTGACCCACCTGAGTAGCTCAGGAAGGCTAATTGGCAGGATGACTTTCACAGACCTTGACTTTGCAGACGTTGCAATCAACTGGAAAAACATCTGAAATACTTGAACATGTGAGTGCAGATAAGATATTGTTGTAGTGCAACAATCAGTCTTAAGTCAATCTTAATTGACTGCCCTGTGAGAAGGTCTCCTCTTTCCATTGCATCTCCTGAGGTGAAACCAACTTCATGCAGGGCAGCCCCACTTGCCAAGGCCTGCAGCCCTGCCCTCCTGGACAGCATTTGCACCCCTTGGCTACCACTGCCTCTGGATCAAGAGTGAGCTGCGCTGTGTGTCCCTTGGCTGTATCATGTATGATCATGGTTTGGGTGGTAAAGCCTGATCAGGGGGGATTGCTGGCTGCTAAAGGCACATAACTGCTGAAATGCCATCTCAGTGCATCTTGTGCCTGTGTTCAAAATGGCAATTGTTTTAGTGTCAGTACTGCATAAAGGATGTGGCTTAGAGCAAAGTTCCCCAAAATGCGGGGTGAAAAAGCTCAAGAGGAAACAATGTTATGTCAAGTTACTCTAGCTTTTTCAGATAATAATTAAAATTTTTATTGATCCTCCATCCTTGTGAGACGCCTGAACACTGACCACAATTTCTTAAAATTACATATCTGTCTCTTTTTGCAGCCTTTAAACTTCACAAGTATCTGTCAGTCCCTCCATGAGCCTCAGAGCATCAGGACTTGCCATTTAAGAAGTATTACTGTCCAGAGATCACAGAGAGGAAACTGTCCCCCATGTGTGCCCAACACTGGCAATGAGCAGCTCAGAGCAGTGCAGGTAGCTCACACACATGGATGGCAACACTGGGCAAGCAGTGTGTGAAAAATGAGCTCTTCTCTCTGCAGCAGGGCATTGTCAGCCTAGTGCAAGGGGCGTTGGGCACCGTGGTTGATGATGCTTGGTACCAGAGTGAAACCCTGAAACAGGGCTCATGCATGTATGAGGCGATTATTCACTTTCTCTCCTAGGACACTTAGGCCTGAGACAGCATCAGACATTTAGTATAGACAGCTGTGAGCCTGCATTTTAGTGTGCTATACAAAATAAGCTTGTTTGTATATAAGTTTGTTTTACCATTTCTCTGGCAACCCATTCAATAATGCAGGGAAAACTGCCTCGGCATCTTGAGTGTGAGAGTTGTTAATTTTACAGAACAATCCCTTATATGGGCAGAAATTCAAATATAAATGCATAATGCTGGATCTACTGCACCTACCTGAAAATGTACACTAACTCCATGGCAATTATTCTTGAAAAAAGAATTGGTTGGTTTCAGGGTTTAAAATATTTATAGTAACACATGCAAATTTAAAGCAGGCTGTGCAATCCAGTCATTAGGACTCTATGCACAGGCATCCTGGCAACTGTTTACCTCTCTTATGGACTTGACTTGTTGATGCACTTGAGCAAATCACTTCATTGCTGGTCCTATGTCACACCCAAGAATGTCTGAACTGTTGTTAGACACCACCAGAAAAAGGAGCAATTTGTAAGAAGGTGACAAGTATCTTAATGCAGAAAACACCCCATCAAGAAAACATATATCCTTCTAGGAATTACTGCTTAGAGTGCTTCAGAGAAAATTAATCCTATGCACCAAAACATATCTCCAAATCTCAAGTTGAAAGTCTCAAAAATAACTCATGCAGGTAATAATTATTCTGCATGTGGTGGAAATTTGACCAACTAAAATAATACAGTGAAAAAAATCCTGTCAAAATACAGAAAATACTATGTAGAAAATCTTCTTTTGTATAATTTCTATTCTCTTCATGTCAGAAACATATTGTACCACCAAGTGTCAAATGTGGATAAAAAGACTGAACTCCTCCAAATTGCTTTAGGGTATGTTTCAAAAATTAAACATGCATGGAGTTTTGTAATTTCTGATCACACCGCAATACACAGGGAAGTAAAGACATGAATTAATCTACCCATGAAATTCAATAACATATGTTTACATGATCAAGAATGAGACTCGTGGAAACAGTAAATATATGCTTAGAAAATAATTATAGCTACTGTTGTTTTGACTGACAATGAAATCAGTCTTGCAGTCACCTACTGTTCTTACTCAAGCAGGAAAAAGTAAAATTGCTGATAAACTGGCTTAAACAGAGTAGTGTTAGAAACAGTAGTAAATAAGCAAATGGGAGAAAATACTGAATCAATTACATAGAGATGAAAACCCTCAACAGACATTACTGAGAGAGATATATACATACAGTTATATAGAGAAATATTGATGACCAGATATATCACTTTATGGATATGGAGAGATATATATGCACTTAAATAAGCCACCCTCCCCAGCTGGTTATTGTTTAAAATAAATGTGTAAAATTGTTAATAAATCAGTGTTAGAAAACTGAAAGTACTAAGAATGTGAGACAGGGAAAATTAAGATAAGTGTGAAAATATTTCTAGGGCTGTATGAAGAAAGCTTATAGAATGAGTTAAAAAGTTTAACATAATAACTGTGGGTGGGGTTCTTATATCTCTCTGAGAAATGATACTACTATGATACTTGTACCAAATTCAAGTGCAGGATTGACACCTATAATGCTAATCATTATAAAGGTTAAGCTTCTGGTTTGTACATTTAAAGAATGTTAGATATCATGACCAGTAAAGACATGAAAGAGGATTGTTATTTAAAGACTGATATTCAGAAAAATAAAATAGTCTGGAAAAAAAATTGAATCAAATCAAACCTCTTTAGCAAATAAAGAATTCATACATAATCACATCTACACTCTCAGATATAACCCATAGGAAAGGGATTTGCTTATAAAGAGTATCACATTTTGCAACTTATTCATAGTTGGAACAGAGGATGCATAAAATGGAGTCTGACATAATGCCAGAATGTGTCATAATAATGGCAAACCTACAGTTAGACCATCAAGCCCGCTTGAGACAGGCGTAGAGACAGGCATGTGTGAGCCAACACTAACCCTGGAGCTCTGTGGTTCTCTAATCTAACAGCAGCCCATAACAAAAAGGACATGACATAACTCTGCTACTTTGGCACCTCAGTAATTCAACTTGCTCCTAAAGTTGGATTTTTAATGATTAACAATATTTTTTGCCACTTCTGGTCCCTAAAATTCCATTCTTGTTTTGCTGAACTAACAAAACACGGGCTGCCCAATAAATCAGACCAGTGACGTGCAGTATTGCTCTATAAATCAGCAGTTTTGTTCCTGGATTATCCTGTAGGCATCTGCAAAAGACACTAAAGAGAAAATAAACACATTTTCAGGCTTAAAACGCCTTCAAATAATTCTCAGGTGCTGGAAGAAAATATTTATAGGCATGTTAATTGAAAATGGTGCTGATGTTAGAAGGAGATTTCATCGTAAGACTTATCTCTGAAGGACTGAATGAAAACTGGAAAGAGGGATTGCAGTGTTCTGTATACTTAGAGGCACTACACTAGTTTGATGTTAAAGTTGTCATGGGCTACACTACAGGGTACCACATCTCCAAAACAGGCAATATATTGTTCTGTAATTGTCCTGAATACAAGCATTGACTGCAGTAAGCAGGTGGCAATTATAACTGTGGGATTGATGACTGTGACATCTGTGGCCATGTTCCTCTTCCAGTTAATGCCATTCTATACAGGAAAGATACATTTTTACATGCTATAATGTTTAATTTGAGGGATGTCTGGGGAGTCCAAACACATATGCTTTGAATTCAGTCATTTTTGGACCTGAGGCTACTAGCTAAGTTGTATCCTACTCCACATTGCTCCTGGATGATAATATGAACTGAGAGTCTCAACAACTCATTAAGGCACAGGTGAGCTACATTTAAAGTGTTGAAGCAAGAATTTGTATTGCTTCCCACTCTTTGCTGAGAAATATCTGGATTTTTCCATGTATGCTATTATGGCTACTTAGGAAGACAGGAGCTGCTGTTGTAGCAATATCTCTTTCCTGCTCATTATTTACGAGCCAGTGCCTTATTTTGTCTCTCAAACTTTGGGTTTTTACAACTCAAAGACTGTAAGCTGCAGCCACATTGTAGTGTTTGCAAAATGCCCTGCTCCGAGCAAGTGTGCAGGAACAGGAAGTGCATAGACTGGGCTTCAATTCTTCACTTTGTATCTCACACTTGTCATCTGTGTGCCACCACCAGTTGAGATTTTGTTAGCTGGTATCAGGAAGGAAAAGTATTGTGGGCAACCTAAGTGACTACAATGGCTCGATGAGTTCCCTTCCATTTTTGCATGGGAGATACCTGGGATCTCCAGAGATGAAAAATTACAATGTGAAAAAGACACAATCAGAAACTGAGCTTTTTGAAGAACACCTATCTCCACTGAAGTTGTTTTTGCCTTTCCAGAGTTGTGCTCAAAACATGGAACTCAGATGATGGTGTCATGAAAGAAAGTGGCAATGGCTTACAGATTTCAGTTATGGAATAGTCTTCAGTGAAAATATACACAGCCTTCTTGTACAGCTTTTATCTTGGAATTATCAACCCTAATATAATTAATGCCCAAAGCACTAATTAATTTGTCATACCTATTTTGTATGGCAACGCAAAACCCCTCTCCCTGTGGATCAGTATGCAGGATTCTTGCCACATAATCATTTTTTCTCCATGTAAAAGAAAAGCATTTTCCTCCCAGTGCTGATCACTGATTTCATATCAAATAAATTATAATGCCCACCCTAGCAGTGGGTTTCTGGACAGGCATTAGAAAAGGGCACAAATTAATGACTGTGCTTGTGACTGGCCAACTGCTCCTTTGCTAAGCATTAGGTCCACCTAGTTTATTATTTTCAGGAGCAGGGAGGAATTACTCTCATCCACTCCGTTCCTGCTCTAGCAGACTGGCCAAAAATGAAATCAATATTTCATCTCCCAGGAAGAAAGCAGGGATAGGAAGGTGAGGTTTGTTCTTGTTACTGCAGTGTTACTACAGTGCTGATGCTTTGCAGGAGGTAAAAGAGCCCTCAAGGCTGTGACTGACCTCATGAGATACATGGAAATTCCACTGTAATTCATTGGATTGTAGGATTTCAGGCCTTTCTGCTGTCTGTCACCAGTCTGCTATAGCAGTAGTCTCTGTATGGCTAATTTCCCTCCAACACCCCTTGTAAACTTGTCTCTTTTATGTGTTATTTTTAAGGAATTAAAAAAGTGTAATGCAGGAAGAACCTAATGAAATTTGTGACCTTTACTGGGCCTGTTGCCTCCGCTTGAGGCATGGCACCCCTGATCAGGAACGGCACAGCCACAACACTCTTGCCACTCGGTCCAAGTACTCGCACACACCAATATGGTCGACGGTAAATGGCGTTTATTAACGGTTGGTTAGGGTAATTTATAACGGGTTAACGGTTTAACGGTTAAAGGGGAGGGGCTCTGTCTGCCCATGCCATCGCGATATCTTGCGGCCGGTGCCTGATCTCCCACATTGGGCCTAGTGTCATTTATCCTATTTTTAAATTTTAGATTTTTCTTGATCCAGATAGGATGAGAATGAGCTTATAATTAATTGTGGACATCAACAGACAAGAATATAAGAAATTCCAGTGACTGGATCTTTTTTTCCAAAACTAACTGCTGTATAACAAAAGGAAAGTTTGATTTGTCTACAGAGCAAAGAATCTCTGCCACAATTATTTCTATCAAATAATTGCAGACTGCTATTTTTTCAAGCAAATACCGTGACTAATGAACTAGAGCAATTGCAATTATGTTTGAGAAAAGCTCTATTACCTGACAATTTTGTGGAAAGTTTGTTCTACCTCTTCACTATTTGTGTCCACCCATAAACATGATACAAATTATAGTTTCAAAGCCACAAAAACAGACAATCTTTAATTTCACATTGTGTACCATTTATATAATGTAGCAAATTTTCCATGTCTATAAATGAAAATGCTCTGAAAAGGTAAGGAAGGGAAGACCATGTCTTTCTTCCTTGCATCATTCTGGAAAGGTTTGGCACTGGAGACCTTTTGTTTGTCCTTTTCTCAAAACATAATTTTTTCTTTTTCCAAATAGTCAATGACTGTTTACATGGAGTTGGCTTAAAGAGTGCTCCATGTCTGAGCCATCAGAGCAGTGTTGTGTTTAGAGTGTCTCACCTGTGCCACAATGAGAGCTCAGTGTAGCAGTGGGAACAGGCTGGCACCAGTGTGGAGCGAGGCAGCCCTGCTGGGGCTCATCAGTCACTGTGTGCACACTCCTCTAAGAACAGACAGCAAACCCAGACAAATAAAAGAACACAGTTATAAACCTAATTCTCATGTTTTCAAAAACTAGATCAGCCTAATAACCCCATATGCCCAAAAGGAAGGCCACACCACCACCTGTCCATAAGGAAAATCCGTCTGGATCAAGAAGATATGCTTGTTTATATAATAAATGAGTTTACATTGATTACACAGCTCTGTCCTTCTGCCCCTCTGTCCCACTTTTGCTCACAAGCCCATGCTGTAATCCCACACAGAGCACTGTCTGTCTGATCAGACCAAACTAATGACACTCTGGGCTGGTAGGAGAAGAACAATACATACATATTCTCTCATACACACAGAGTCTAACCATGTGTTTACAAATGGGTTGATTTTTTCACAGCAGTAACAGCATGCACTAAGTACCTCATGTTTTCTGCATTTATATAATGTGAAAAAAAAGGTTTAAAAAATAATTCTGGAATGGAGAAAAGTGAAGATGTTAAATACATCTCAATTCACACAATTGTTTTGAATTGAAGCTGCATACTCCTAACTGAGAGTGAGCTCCCTATTTTACCCACTATAAAGTCAGACTTATTGTTCACAATTACTGTCATCTAGCAAACAACACATACTGCTCTGGAAATGCCACACATCAGGCTGGGAAAGACAGGATTTTATAATTATGTTACAGCAACTAGCAAAGAAAATATTTCATTGCATATTTACTTCTTTAATAGACATAACACTAATATATTATAAACTATAATCAATTTATTATATGTACATATACATATACATATTAGATTTGGGCTCTTCCACATTCATAGCTGTGTACAACGTTGACTTTCACATCTGTCGATAAAGTTCCTATTTGTTTCTAAATAAAACATAAATAAAATAGTTTTCATCCAATTTAATTTTCATTTAGTCCTGATTTATGAGGCACATTGCAGGTACAAGTATGGTAACATGGGAATGCTGCAGCTAAATCAGAGTGTATTATTTCAATTTGTGATGGCAGAGTAAGAACCACGTGCAAATCTGTTTGAACATGATAAGAACAGGAACAAACATTCAGTCTGTGTTTTGCTGGGTATTATCAGCATTTTAATATTATGTGGTAGGCAAACCACTACAATGGAAGCAAGAACAGATGGGGGGAACACTAATGCTTTCCTAGACTGCAGAACACAACTGGATATTGTGCTTCAGTTGTCACCAGGCTCCAACATCTATATATGATCTCACATTCAGCTGATAGGAAAAGTGATGAAAAATAGTATTTTAATAAATTAAAATGACATCATTCATGCTGCAAGTGAGGACCATCATCCCCCTTAGTAAGTCCATGTCATCAGCTATGAGATTCAGGTGCAATGGAATCAATGGAGAAACACCAAACTTAGAGGTATTTTAAATACAGGGGAGAGAAAGATCTCTCAGCTCCTTTTCTAGAACACTAATGGAAAAAAAAATCAAACTTGTGCTTAAAAAATATTACCAAAGCAACAGCTGTGCTGTAGGATATTTATTCTGAAATTTGTTCTTAACATCTGCACTTGCATTCCCAACTGCTATCTCAACAGAGCAAGATATGTCACCCTATATATAAAAAGGGTTGCTTGAGTATACAGTGCAATAAAAAAAAAATTATATCTTGTATCTTAAAAACTATAGCAATATGTAACCAGATTTCTCAGAAAGTATCTTGTGAAGCCTGGCAGTCAGGCTCATAAAAGAGACCAGAGTCAGGGTTGGAGCCAGCCCTGACAAGCTTGCAGTCCTACAGGTGGACAGAGGTCAGACAGGGAGAAGCCAGCCAGAGATTCAAGCCTTTATATCAGCCATTTGTTAAAGAAGTGGTCATGTGTGAAGTTACACAGGGTCTGACAGCTTCCCAGAAATATGTCATGAAAGTATGATACCCTTTATGAAAGCTTTGAACCTCTGATGGCAGATCTGGCTCTAAAAATACAATGTGGGAAAAGTCCTGCAGAGAGGAATAAAGGAAGAAAACAATCTGAAGAAAAGACTGGAGCCTTTACTGGAGCAAGGGGAGCAAGGTAAGAGAGGAGATCAGAATGCTGAACAAGATGGAGCTACAAAGACCTTCAAGACAAAGATGAGGCTTTTAATGTGATTGAGGAAACAGGGGAAAGGAGAAACAGTGGCAGATGCTGGAGAGTGTTGTGTTTTGAGTGAGGAGGAGTGAAGAGATACAATTCCCAGTGAGACTGCAAGGAAAGAAGTTATATCAAGTGAGGAAAGATGCCCAAACGACTGTGGGTATAGTTAAAATGTATTTAACTGAGAGGAGGGGAGGATCAGAAAGACTTTCACAGCCGAGCCGGGATGTAGTGGCCGGAGGAGCTTCCTTCAGTCGGGAGTCTGAGTGACAGCATGGAGCAGTTGTCAATAGTGACAGATTAAAGGCAGCAGCGAGAGGATTAAGGGCAAGAAATAAGAAGCTTGGTGGCACTAGTGTGTTACACCTGAGCTGCCAGGGAGCCATTCACTGCCATGTCAGGGATGTTCTGCGTCACAGCACAGGACACACAGCACAAGGATAGAGTGGATTCATGGCTCCCCAGTGAAAAACTAGTAACTGGAATAGCTTGAGAAGCTCTCCAGGATTAACACATAAAGTGTGTTGAGCTCTAGACCACAAACTCTTTCCTTCAGAACAAATATCTCTCTGGCCTATGCTGTGGACCAGCTCTGTGGACTGCCTGGATTCCTCCCAGATACCTTCAGTTTAATATCACCTCTGGCAAGCATCCTTTTTAGAGTGTAAAACAGTTTCTGCAGTTTATATTTAAAGCATGCACATGTGTGCAAGGTCTTCACTATTGACCAGGAAAATGGAGATTGCTCTGTTAGACTCCTGTATCTAAGATTTTTGAGCCTTCAAAGTCTTGGCAATCCATACAGCTTCAGCATATTTGATCTACCAGTTTCTTCTCTTACAGTTTTTGATTTTGCAAAATTTACATGAATATTTTCACCTCAAGACTTTTTTTGACTTGTGTTTTTGTATTAATTGAATTTCAGTCTAAGGAACGCAAAAGCTTTTTTCAAAAAATATACCAAGAATAATGTTAATAATTTTGCTGTGATCCAACTCCCACTTTTCCTGGTTTATTTTCACCTAGGTTCTCCAACATAAGCAAGATGGATTTTGTTTCCTATTATGAGTCTTCTATTTTACTTATAACTGAAAATGGATCAGACACTCAACAGTTATATAGGAAAACAATTTACCTGCACCACATCTTTTATATTAAATACTAAGAAAATGTGAATTACAACAAAGTTCATGAAGTACTTTAAAAATTTGAATGCATATATATATGCCATATGCATATATTCCTGCATATAGCAGGAAATCGTATTATAGGATATTCCAATAAGGCATGTTTTATTAGCTAGTAACTAAAAAGAAATAATTTGTTAAAAATTGATAAATGAACAGAATCAAATAGTCAGAAAGAGAATTAAGCAAACTTGTTCCTCATTCAGAGAAATAAAATTAGCAATATTTCCATGTCTTAATCTGCCCTATGGAGGGCGTGCTTTTAAGACATGCAACATATAAATAAGCATTAGTCAATATAATCCTAATATTTGTCCCCACAATCAGGCTTAAAAAATAAAATTGTCCCATTCTTTTCAGAATAACTTGAAAACCTGAATTAATTTAGAATTAACAAGCAGTGTTATATAGGGAAACACACTTGATATAGCTGTCATTATTCTCTTCATTATGAACAAAGGCTAAACTGACACTTCTCCCATTCCACTCTCCAAATATCAGCCACCCAGAGGTTAATGGCTGGCAGCAACACCCCTGTTGAGGGGAGCAATCTCATACCTACCTGCAAATAGTACCCAATACAAGAGTTCTCATGACCTGATTGCATTAGGAGTTAAAATGTTTGTGTCTGCAATTTACATAAAAGTATAGCAGATTTTAATTTCCGTGCCAGAAAGAGAGATGGGTTGAAAGTGAGGATAATGCCAGACAGGGAGAATAGTGTCAGATGAATACCTATGTCTTTTCTGTCCTACTAGAAAGAGTGGAACACCAGCTGCCAGGCAGTGTCCCTACCCAGCATGGACCAGGCAGCTTCACACTTTGCATTTAGATTAGCAGCTGCAGCAAAAACCTCTTCAGGCAAATCTGGAGCTGCCATTTCCACAAAGGGTGCAAAGAACCCACTAACCAATAATAGAATATAATGTCATTCTAATAACAGAAATTTTACAATGCAGTCAGCTTAGTAGAGAAGGCCAACTACTTACAAACACAGTAAAAATTGTCTGTATTGCCTGTAGTTCTGTAAGGAAGAACAGTTAACAGCAGTTATTGAGAAATTGTTTCAGAGTACATCTCTGCTGCTTCTTCACTCCTGGAAACCAGGTGTACACTCCTGGGGATACCAGGAATACCCCTGGGAAGAGTGTCACTGACATACAAACTCATCAGTTTTGCTTGGTAAGAAGGACAAAAAATCCTAAAACTCAGCCTAGGATCCCAGGAGACAACATAAGCAGGGATGAGATTGGCAAATGAATGAGCATCAGTTTAAAAAAAATCAAATCTATGTCTCAGTAAAAAGGGATACAGACAAAGACTATAAATATTTTATATGTAATTGGCTCTACATTTTAACTGTAACTGCAGTGATTGCTGAATCTTGTAATTCTGAACCAGGACTGTCCCTGCAGACAGGCACTGATTAATAATACCATCCTCTGAAATTTGAGCTGCAGAGACCTTCAGACTTCAAGAACATTTTAAACTGAATTTATGTGTCCTTCCTAGTTCACTGAGCTCACTGTTCCATTGTGTCACATTTGCTCACAAGAGAAGACTTGACACCATAACTGGCTGACATTTTTCCTGTTTTCTTGTGGCACATTGACATAACATTTGGAAAAAATTGTGATTTTGAGCAAAAAAATTTATTACGTGGAAATGGTCACTCTGATCATACATGAGGAAAAATCTATGTCCCCTGGAGAACTGTATGTCTTTGCCATTGCCATTTATGCTTCTATTTACAGTCCCCATTTTTCACCTGATCTCATTATCAGTGTATAACAGTGGTACTCTAGTAATGAGACTAAAATATATCCTCATCAAGAGGCTGAGTCAGACTTTAATGTGTTTTTGAGAGAGATCCCCACAGCCAGATCATTTCCATTGTTTAGGAATATTTATAAATGGCTGAAAAACTCCTCCCATGTCTTCACTGACTTAACGTGGTCCAAAGCACAGATGATGGCGAGTTCTGAAATCCTGATCTTCTCATAAAGCCTTCAAGATCACTGTTAGGAGATGAGCATTGGAAATTAGCATCTCTGCCAGAGGGTCACAGATAACATGACTCAAGCCTATTAAATTTGTGTCAAGTAGATATAAACTGAAGTATAATATGTTGTCCAACTGCTATTTTCACTTCCTTAAAGTTTCATTTTTACTATTTTTAGGCATAATCCCTATAAAGTAAAACTCCCAAGAGATCCATGTACTTTTGTTGCCAGATCGAGTCAGTCTGACTGGACTCTCTGTCCATCTCCAGGAGCAAAGGAAGCAAAGTTATGGTACTTCAAGCAGAAACGCTTGTGCTGGAGACATTTCTTCCCTTGGCAAGCAAGATAAGCATGGAATCCCACAGGAAGTATCAGGTTTCTGCTGAGCATACAGTAAAAAGACTTTACTGCTTAGACATTTTAAGGTAGATATATCAGGTTACAGAGGCCATGGGTTCTCAGCACTCTCTTGTATTGTGTGGTAGTTCTGCCACTGGAAAATCCCCTTCTTCAGTTCTAGAGACAAAGCTCTCCCTCCTCATCCTCCATGTGGTCAACCCTGACACTCTAAATGATGGGAAACATGAGTCTTGTCTTCCTATTTTCTGACAGATTAAATAGATAAGAACAACAATAAAATAGGTGGCAGAGGCCAGCAAGATTGTCAGCAGGTCGTAATTTCTATAACCAAGTAAAAGAGAGAATATGTCATCACAAGAAGGTTACTGAACAAGGCTGACTCTCTTCCTTGTAACTTCAGCTGGGGATGTGCTGCGTATCCCACCTCTGTCCCAGGCACTCCCAGGCAGGTGATTAATGAATAGAGCTGAAGGATAAGTTAAGAGCTTTGCCATGGACTATGGAGGCTGCAACCACAAATCCAATATCCCACAGAAAATTATAGAAAAATATCCCATAGAAAAATCTTTCAAAAGGATTATGACAAGGAGTAGAGGGAGGGCGATACCATCTAGAGAACAAGACTAAATACAATAAACAGGCTTTGTGCAGAAAGCCGAGTGGAGCAGCCCCTGCTCTGGAGGCTCTATCCGGGCTCCTGACACTAGGTGTCATTGGCCCTGCACCTCCTGGGCACCGGGGCCAGCTCCGGCGGCACGGCTGCCCTGGTGCCTTGCTGACAGGGACCTCTCACTCGCAATGCTTGGGAATAGAAACCTTCTGTTCTTGTTGCTGGAAATACTTTTGCTCTCTTCTTCAGCCTGTTTTTAGCACTATTGTTTCAGATGCAGACTGATGCATAAAGAGAGAGGGTCGGTCATGGAGGGAGGCTCAGTTCCTTGAGCCAGAAGGGAAAACATGCTGCAATTCTGCCCTTACACCATGTTGAGATATATACATACACATATACATATAGCCTTTGCATTATGTTGAGATATATATGTGGTGGTGTTCACAGGGGTCCCAGGACAAGGGAAGAGATGAGAATCTTGACTCCATGTTTCAGAAGGCTGATTTATTATTTTATGATTTATATTATATTAAAACTGTACTAAAAGAATAGAAGAAAGGATTTCATCAGAAGGCTAGCAAGGAATAGAAAGGAATGGAATCATAATAAACTCCTGTGACTGACCAGAGAGTCCTAGACAGCGGAACTGTGATTGGCCATTAATCAAGAACAACCACATGAGACCAATCAAAGATGCACCTGTTGCATTCCACAGCAGCAAATAATTATTGTTTACATTTTGTTTCTGAGGCTTCTCAGCTTCTCATGAAAAATACTTTTGCTTGGATTTTTCTCCTAAAATATGTCCGTGACATATATACATACATATACATATGCACCTTGTATACATACATATATATACACACACGCACATATACAAGCTGCATGTGGGCAGGTATCTCTGCCTGTTCACATCACAGGCAGGAAGGTTGGAAGGGCCTCCCATTGCTCCAGTTCCACTTGTGCTGCTGTTGGGGCGGCTGGAGAAGCACAGGGCAGTGTCCTCTCACACTCAGCATGCTTTGCGTTTTTCTCTGAGAGTGATGAAAGACTTCCTTCAGTCACAGCACCATTTTGGTGATATGCAGGGTTGCACCTTTATCTTCCTCCAGCAAAGTGCAAAGGAAATTCTCCTGTCTTCTCTCATACTGACCCAGATGTAGCCAGGGGATGTGGAAATAGTGTATTAAGGTTACATCAAAAACACTGGTGAATTAAAAATAAAAAACAGTCCTACACAGGTGGAAGGTGGATGAATGTTAAAGAGAAGAAAAAAATTAAATTAATGAGTATCCGATTTATCTGGTACCTTCTCAATAATGTTTTTCTAAGAAGGTAGAAAAAAGTGATGTGTAGATGAATAGAGAACTACTATCTCCAGGAAATATTTGCATTGAATCCTCGAGGACCAGAGGTTGTCATTTACTCCAATACGGAGAATTTATATATTTAGAAAATCTGGTCTTACAAACCATAGAAGGGGAGGGGAGGAGGATGTTGAGAGCAGCTTTCAATTCACAAGCTGCTCTGAGATCCAGGTCCATGCTCTTGTGTTTGCCTTAGTTTTGGATAGCCTGGCACATACTTCTGCTATCACAAGAATAGAATGCCACAAGTCCTTAGTTCCCCTGTGCCTTTATCCCTCTGTATGAATCGGTGAGAGCACAACTACTTTTTCATCTTTGTCTCTGTCTCCATCTGTCTGAGCCTCTCACTGTCGGTGTGTGGTATCCAAAGCTGCTGATCGGGGTTTCTCCTCACAGCGATGACACAGATAGATAGTCAAAATCATTAGAGTGCTCAGGTAAATCTCCATGAGTGGTTTCAGAGGTTCAGGACTGCCATCTGCAGTTTTTAGCTGCAGTTCTAGCTGTTTTCAAGAATTAGGTTTCTCATAAATCAGATGTCCCCAGAAGCTATTGTTCTCAGGGACCACTGAACCACTTGTAAGAAAAATTCCAAGTTGTCTATGATCTGCTTAACGGGCATAATCTGCCACATATGTCCATTTTCAAATAAATTGTATAGAGACAAAGGAGGCATTCTTCATCTGTAACAGTGTATTTTTCCATTTTGCCTCTGGATAGTTTTCCCTAAAATTGTGACAATCTCATTATGCTCTTGCTGATTTTTCAGAAGGACTCCTTCTTTTACTAATTTATTAATGTTCCTTGATCTACAAGCAGCACAGCAGAACAGTATTTTGGCAGCATCTCAAAATATATCTTTAGTTTCATGATGTTTATTTTTATTCTTTTATTCTCAAAATAATCCTTATGCCATAGTGTACCTTTTTGTGTAACATTAAATATTTCCTAAAAAGGATTTTTTCCTTTTGGTTCAATGATGCAAACCCACAATGTTGACCCATATAAAGATGGACAACATTAACTTTGCCAGATCTGAAGTGCTGGCAGTCTTCTTCACTCATTTCTGTAGCTAAGTGAAGGGATCTAGTAAACTTCTCCTCTCCAGCCTCACTACCTATTCCCAGGAAGGTACAAGAGCAATCATCATGGGGACTTCTTGCTTCACAGGAATGAATCAGCTTAACCAACAGGATTTGTTTTCATATATTCTATCTGATTTGCTGTAGAGATTCTGGTTTGCTAGAACAAAATGTCATGGTAACACAGTTGAACACTCATGTTTCCCCCAGCCTTAAAGAAGAACCATTGTGAACTTTCTTCTGCTTCCTTCAGAGAGGCCAAATAATTCGCCTTCCATGCAAGGCGACAGGCTGCACTTCCTGCACTTCCTGCACTTCAGGTGTGGTTCCCGAGAGTGGAACACTCAGCCCCTGCAGTGCTGCAGGGAACATGACTGACCTGACCTGAACACCAGGAAGAAATCTTGTGTTTCCAGCCTGCTGTGCTTTGCTGCCAGGAGTACAAGACAGCTACATGCCTACTCAGGAGTGCCTACAGAAGCCATGGCCCAGAACACTGAGGGAAAACCTGTTCCCTCAAATTTACAGTGACCTCATGGCAGAATTGCTGCTTCCCAAACTGCTCACTCAGGGCTGTGTTCTTGGCACTTGCCTGGTTCAGACACACTTCGTGTTCTTGAATCATCTGCATTTCTCAGCACCCTTGCTCACAGGCAGACAGTTCTGCTGGGGTGAAGTTAATATTGCATGACTCCTTTCTAAAGGGGACAAAAAAAGGAGAAAAAACCCTCCTTCCTCCTTTTATTTTTAGACAATGGCACAGCTTAAATGATCCTGGACTCATTTCTGCATCAACTGACACTTCCTATTAATCTCACAGATCTGTGGGGGAAACACTTCTTAAAAATTAAAAGAACTCAGTATCGCTGGTAGAAATGCGCGGGAAGCAAGATGAAACCAAAGTCAGAAGCAAGACCTGCTTCTCCCTGCTGCCTGCTTGCCTGTCAGCATCACCTCTGCCCACTCCTGCAGAGAAGTCAGGATTTCTGATATGTGGGAGGCTTCTCAGATAGCGTCTGTCTAAAATGAAACACCAAATAATGCTGATACACAGCATGTAGGACTGTGTTCATTTGGTCCTTTTCCAATAATGCTAAATAAAAAATCATGCATTCACAGTCAGACTATACCATATATAACTGCTCATTTAACAATGATTCATCTTTCTTAGAAAATACAAAACATGCTGTTTGCCATGACTTGGAAAACAAAAAAGGCATGCCGTCAAGTACAGGGAAACGCACCAAAGGTTACATTATTAGTCCCCATTGAATGCAAAAGCTCACTTTGAGAAAGGGAAAAGGCATTTTGAGAAAACAAAAAGAAAAACACACAAAGATATTGAAAAGAAGTTAAGATCAAAAAACAAAAAAAATTTTAAAAACCCCAGAAACACAGGACATTTACGGATTTTAAAAAAAGGTCTGTGAGGAAATGAGCAGCAGTGCACAGGACCAAAACATGACAAAACTAACCTCAAAGATGTTGCAAAAGCAAGGCAAAAAGTCACGGAGGAAGACACAACTTGGAGGGGAAGATATAAGGGATATGGCATGGATATTCAAAAAAAAACAGACAAAAAGGTTCCGCAAAGAAAAAGTCCATCAAAAACCAGACGATATGCCAACAAGTGCAGGCACATGAAGTAAAGCTTGCCAAAACAGATCCCTGCTGAAGACCAAAACAGAAAAGAAGGACTTAAAAAAACTCTGAAAGGGAGATACCATCACTTGAAATGCAATTGGAGGAGAAAAATAAATTGGGGAAATTTAGTGACTACAAGGAAATGGACAGGGTTTATATCAGGTGCAGCGCAAAAAACCAAAACAGGCCAAAACTAAGCTCAGAGATGTTGCAAAAGCAGGGGAAAAAGTCACGGAGGAAGACACAACTTGAAGGGGAAGGTATCAGGGACAATGCGTGGATACTTCAAAAACCAAATAGGCAAAAATCTTCCCCAATATCAGAGTCATCAAAAGACAGGCCATATGCCATCAAGTGCAGGCACCTGCAGGAATG
>NW_005054297.1:95432-112039 GCF_000277835.1 Geospiza fortis | reverse complement strand
CCCTGCTGAAGGCCAAAACAGAAAAGAAGGACTTACAAACACTCTGAAAGGGAGATACCATCACTTGAAATGCAATTGGAGGAGAAAAAAAAAATTGGGGAAATTTAGTGACTACAAGGAAAAGGACCAGGTTTATATCTGGTGCAATGTAAAGGACCAAAACAGGCCAAAACTAAGCTCAGAGGTGTTGCAAAAGCAGGGGGAAAAGTCACAGAGGAAGACACAACTTGAAGGGGAATATATGAGGGACAATGCATGGATACTTCATAAAAAAAAAATAGACAAAAATCTTCCCCAATATCAAAGTCATCAAAAGGGAGGCCATATGCCATCAAGTGCAGGCACATGCAGCAAAGCTTACAGAAAGTGATCCCTGCTGAAGGCCAAAACAGAAAAAAGGACTCCGTGTCTCAGCCTAGGCTGCAGTACACTTCGGTGGTCACCAGATGTCACTACAGGACACGAAAAAACACAAGCGCGCACCGCTGTTCTCGAGGTGAAAGAAAAAGGAAGTTTATTTTCTGACTACAACATCTATAGTTTTCCAAAAGTGACAGTGGATTGGAGGGTGACAGTGCCACCTCTCCAACGACACTGGTCAAGCAAATAGTCTATCAACTTTATGGAGGAGGAGAAAGGAATGCAAAACAATGAGTTATTTACAGAAAGAGGGTGAGAAAATTCACTGCAAGAATGTCAACATCAGAAGGCTTAGAAAAACTTTAAAAACCAGGGTGACAGCATTTTCTTTCATTTTTGCCATTGCTGTGTCACCCTCCATTTAGGGTGCACTAGCTTCCCCACCAAATCTCAAAATCTGATCCTCAGGATCACTGATACCCCCAGAGGTGCTCCAAGCAAACTTCAGGGTGGAAAGCAGAGAGGACAGAAGGACTGCAGGTGCTTCAGGCTGAGTGACTAGCACCACAGCAGGTTTTCCTAAGAAAAAATCCACATCTTAAGCCTCTAAGGATGCCTTATTTGCCAGCATCAAATAAAAAAAGTGAACAAACAACAATAACCCCTAAAGTTAACCACTGAAGATAGCCCCTGATAGAAACAAGCTGAGCATATTTTCTTTAGTTGACTAATTCTTGTTTATCCTTTGAAGGCTGATGCCATAAAACTGACAATCCAATTACAATTTCCAGGCTGAAAGGATGGCTTCTAATTATATTGTTTTCCATCATTGCATGAAAGAGTGGATTAGTGCTGTATGATTTCATTCCCTGTACAAAATCAGATCTTGGTGTTCTTAAGTGTTTTATAAAAGACACATTAAATAAATTATTAACTGTGTTTTTGCAACAGAAATGGGCTGTACCATAAATAGGACAAACTGAAAATAAGGATCTGCTGCTGTTTCAATGCATCAGGAATGAGGATGACACGGTGCATACCGAGTAAAATGGTACCAATTTAAAATTGGAAGGAAAGCTCACGTTACTTTTTGAGGTGTGGGAGTGGCAGGTTGACTTCCAACATGGTTTTGGGGAAGTCACTGGGCCAAGGGGAGGGAGATTGCAGCTCCAGGCAGAGCCAGTCAAGCTGTCCTGCAGGCAGGTGAGGGTGTTCATGTTTCTGCTCTGACCAGGAGAGGTCAGTGATCAAACATGCCTGAAATGTCACCATTTCAGAGGTTCTGCTGTCTTTGCCTTGTTTCTTTCATGTTCCCCCGACCACATGTCTAAACTTTGGGATGTGGATATGGATCTTGACCCAAATTCCATGTTTCAGGACAGGGCTGAGCCACAGTCTAGGCTGGCATCTCTGAGCTTGGGTTGGATTTACATTCAAGTCATCGATACTCTGGGGAAGAAAAAAATTTAGTGCCTGTCTTGAACAAACATAACAGTTGCCTACAGAGAGATAAATAAAATACACTCAGTTAAATGACTGAAATTATTGGAGGATCAATCTCTGGCCTTTTGCTTCTCCTCCTTGTAGCCAGAGGTCCAGTCAGTAATTAGACTAGCAGTCTGAAAACAGAACAAGGGAGGAGAGCGTGACCTTGAGCAAAGCACCGTCCCTCAGGGTACAAATCATTCAGAGACACTTGTAGATGCACACAGCTGGCTCCACACACACAGCAGCTGTTCCCAGGCACAGCTCCTGGCCCACAAGAGCCCTGGCAGCCTCTTCCAAGCAAGGGCTGCCACTTCAGACCTCGAATCAGGGAAACACCGAATGGTTTGAGTGTGGTATTTTCTGGGTCCCCCATTGTTGAGAGGAATGATGAATCTGACTCCATGTTCTTAGAAGGCTAATTGATTATTGTATGATATTATATTAAAGAATGCTATATTAAAACTATACTAAAGACTAGAGAAAGGATACAGACAGAAGGTTAAAAGATACTAATGAAAACTCATGACTCCTTCCAGAGTCCTGACACAGCCTGACCATGATTGGTCATTAAGTTAAAACAATTCACATGAAACCAATCAGACATCCACCTGTTGGATAAACAACATCCAAACCACATTCCAAAGCAGCAAAACACAGGAGAAACAATCAGATAATATTGTTTTACTTTTTCTCTGAGGCTTCTCGGCTTTCCAGAAGAAAAATCCTGGGCAAGGGGATTTTTCCAGAAAACATGACAGTGACAGTTTAGGGTGGAAGGACCTCAGAAGATCATCCAGTTCCACACCACTGCCATGGCCAGGGACACCTCCCACAAGACTGGGTTGGTTCCAGCTAAACCCAGCTGGCTCTGAGGGCACAGCTGACCCATTGCTCTGGAGGTCACACAGCCTGGTGGACACAGCAGCACTGAGGATGCTTCTCTCCCAAGGAGCAAACAAGAATAAAAGGAAAAAAAGTAAAGTCAGAGTTGCTAAGCCCTTGAAGAAACAGTCTGAGCCATTTCTTGACTGTTTTAAAAGGCAGGTATTTCTCTAAGGAAGGTCCCATTTGACTGCCAAAGCCACACAATTCAGACAACATAAAGCAAGAAAAACGAGAAGACATGTAAACATCACGAGTGTAGTGAGAACACCATGAGGAAACCAGGCAGGTTCTTTAACACCTCTCTCCAACTCATACAAACAGATATGATCATAAATCAAACACAGAAAAAGAAAAAAGTGGCAATGGTTTGCTTCTATCTTTTATTTCTCCAGCACACTTTGAGCTGAGTTCAGAGCAGGAGCCAAACCCATGTTTTGGAGTCAAAACCTGCCACCTAGAGAGCAAAACAGCAAATGGAAAGGAGCAGGCTGGGAGGCTGGTGGGGTTTTTTACAGTAACTATCTCATAATGTTACAGATGTGCTGGAAGCTATAAATTTGCTGTGCTGCCTTTTACAGCAACAAAACAGGTTTTAAGAGACCCTCAATTATGTATCTGCACAGCGCAGACATTGTTACAGGATACTGCTCCTCATCCCAGCACCAACACTGCTCTGTGGTTGCTCATTACAGCACAGACACACAGGTTTACTCCCAGTCCTAGAAATTTATGTGGCTTTGTAGACAGAGAGGCATATCTTGCCTTTTCTTTTGAGATTGTGTAGCTGCTGCAGAAATAAAGTCAGATTTAATGAGAGTTTTTGGATGTTCTGAGTGGCAGAGAATTGTCTGAGACCTGTGAGTAAGCTATGGATGGTCAGAAGGTCCAACAAATGTCAGGGGGGACCTGGAGCTACCAAAAAAAATAAAACCACACAAAAACCCCATAAAAAAACAAAAACCAGAAAACAAACAAATTTTAAAAACCCAAAGAAACCAAACCAACAAAAACCCCCATGCAACAAAAAAAAAAAAAGCCAAACAACACACCATACACACACAAAACACATAAAAAAACCACAACCCTGGTGCTGTTGTCATCTTATTGCAAAAGTCCCATACCTTCTCAGTGATTTCTCATGGGCAGCTCCTTATAGCACTGACTCCTTTTTCGTCACAGCACAACCAACAAACTCCATCTCTCCTCACCCAGCTCACCCACTCTTTTGTAGCACTCATCTTATTGGACACAGCTGTGGCCTATTAAGGGCAGGGCTGTTCCTAGTCTTTGGTGATTAGTACAGCTGCAACTCCTCAGGTGTGAGACTACCTTCTGCACTATCTTTATTTTCTTACATTCTATCCCTCCACGTGGTGCAAGTCTGAGTAATCTCCCTGAGTTTTTTAACTTGAGCAAAACTCTCAGATTCCACTTCTAGGAAGATATCTTGTTCGTACCTCAAGTTCAAGTGGGACAAGCTGGCAAACTCCTTTAGAAAGTTGAAAGAGTTGCAGCATTTGAGAGTCAAGAAATTTTCCAAAATTGCTGGCATTGATATCAGGTCAATTCAACACTAAACCAGACTCGCAGAGACACAAAGAGAGCTCTGTGAGATGTTACTTCAGATGAAGTAGCCTCTCTCTAACAATGGTACCTAACAGGTTTTAATTCCTGTATCATAGAATCACTTCCATCACACATTCAGTGCCAGGGCTCTGTGGCTCATCATAGAGTCCAGGCAGGAAAGGAGGAAGTAGCAGATAATTTCAGGATTGTGCATTATTTATTTACCCTACATTATGAAATACCTTACCCCCACCACTCACCTCAGTCAGCCTCTGTGAAGGGTCCTCAGAGCCTTGGGCTGCACAGAGCAAAGGTTGGATGCAAATCAAAGAGCAATTCCCAAATATGCTCTTGCATGTAGCCTTAATTACAGACTAACTGCACCCCCCTGTGCTGGGATATAATCTCTGATAGAGAAATACAGTTTTAACCCCTTATTCAATAACTCAGGAAAAACAATTATTTAACAATATGGCCAATAGCATAAACCTAATTAAATTGCTACTGGAGTGCTGCAAGTTGATGGCCAAGACTTTTTTGGGGTTTTCTTGGTGTTAAAGTTCCTGTGGAAAGCATCGTACCCGGACTCTTCCCTCTTCACCAGCTATTTCTAGTCATCCCAAAGCTAGAGGCTGTCTCAGCACTCCCAGCCCTGCACAGATGCTCCAGGAGGAGCAGCCCATTGTGTACAACACCCAGAACCCACTGCTGCCAGGTATCCACAGCCGCACAGCTCCTTCTGCCACCCTCCAAAATCACCTGCAGGCTCCTGTCCTGTATCAAACAGACCTTCCCAGGAAAAGCTGTCATCTAATCCTGACCAGCACCAGGCAGTGGGAAAGGGAAGGCAAAGGTAAACTGACCAAATAGTTACATTGGAGCACAAGATTTAATTACACACTTTCAGCAAAATTAAGACCTTGGACACCACAAGCTGGGCATTGCTTTGAAAGCACCAGCACAGAAGGCAGTCTGAAGTTCTTCTTGAAGCATATCTCTCATGGGTCAGATCCTGGCATTTTCTGGCCCTGTTTGCATTGACACCTGGCTGCTACCAGGGAATCCAGTCACTATAAAGTGTTAGGGATTATCCAGAACCAAGTATTGTCCAGTAAGAGGAAAAAACCCAAGGGGCTCTACATCCTTCTCTCTTTGTTGAAGAAAATCAACATAGCAATAAACTTCGCTGGCCAAAATGTACTTAGAGAATTTATTGCTCAAAAGTAAAAGTGATTTATGGATTGACACCACTGTGAAACATAGATCAAGAAACACAAAAAGGACTATTGTTGCCATGTTATCGCAAAGTCCCATACCTTGGTGATTTCTCATGGGCAGCTTCTTGCAGCACTGACTCCTTTTACTTCACAGCACAGCTAACAAACTCCATCTCTCTCCTCACCCACTCTTTTGTAGCACTCATCTTCTTATTAGACACAGCTGTGGCCTATTAAGGGCAGGCCTGTTCCTAATCTTTGGTGATTAGTACAGCTGCAGCTCCTCAGGTGAAAGATTAACTTCTGCACTATTCTCTTACATTTTATCCCTCCACAATTCCCCCTTTTCTTCTACTTACAAAGTTGCAGCATCTCTAGAAAGGTATGTTTGAGTATGTTTGTCTCCAAAAAATCACAAATTTTGCCCAAATTTCGCCCAAATTTCGCCCCAAATCCCACCAATTTTGCCCAAAATCTCCCAAATTTCCAAATTCCCAAAATTCCCGAATTTCATTCCCAAATTTTCCTCTGGCACTGCTCCATTTGGGTCCTGAAACGATCCCAAAATTCCCCCAAAAAAAACCCAAAAAACCCCAGAAAATCAGGAGAGTTAGTGTCTTCAAAAAATGGTCAGTGAGAAAATGAGCTGCAGCACAAAAGAACAACACATGCCAAAACTAAGCTGACACATGTTGCAAAAGCAGGGGAAAAAGTCACAGAGGAAGACACAGCTTGGAGGGGAAGATATAAGGGACATAGCATGGATACTTAAAAAAAAAAAATCTTCCCCAAAGTCAAAGCCATCAAAAGGCAGGCCATATGCCATCAAGTGCAGGCACATGCAGCAAAGCTTGCCAAAATGGATCCCTGCTGAAGGCCAAAACAGAAAAGAAGGACTTACAAACACTCTGGAAGGGAGATACCATCGAAGGAACTGCAATTGGAGGAGAAAAAAAAAATTGGAGAAATTTAGTGACTACAAGGAAAAGGACCAGGTTTATATCTGGTGCAATGTAAAGGACCAAAACAGGCCAAAACTAAGCTCAGAGATGTTGCAAAAGCAGGGGGAAAAGTCACGGAGGAAGACACAGCTTGGAGGGGAAGATATGAGGGACATGGCATGGATACTTAAAAAAAAAAAAAGGAAAAAGTCTTCCCCAAAGTCAAAGTCATCAAATAAGCGTTGTTATGCTTAGAAGGTTTTCAAAGTGCTGAGGCAGTGCTCCAACATACTCAGTTTTCAGTATATTTCACCAGGTTCAGACCAGTTCTCTCATTTGGAAGCACTACCATCTGTAGGGTAAGGATCACTGTTAGAGGGGAGTATTCCATGCTGGATCTGACAGCCCAGGAGGGAAGGCTGCACATCTGCGTCTCCTGCCCAACCAGCAGTGAGGCTGAGATGTGTTCCCAGTATGTGCAGAGCACACATATATGATATATTTACTTATATTCATGCCCAGACACAGATGGCAAATACACAGAGCACTCACATGAACACAGAACCCACAGGAAATCTGTTTCTTCTCCCTTTCTTTTCAAGACTCTCTCTTCTCTCAAGGCTCTTTCTCCTTTGGCAAACCACAGCGCTGGTAACTGTCACAACTACACAGTGTCCATGCACAATTTGAAAAGCAACCAAAATGGATGTCCCTCAAGGAAAGGCCCCAGGATAAACTCAACAGCCTTCTATTGGCCTCCCAAAACCAAACAGTGTCAACACAGTTCCGTACTGAAGGCTGCTTTCTTAGGCACGGTGAAGGAGACTTGGTGTGAAAGTAATGGTTAGCTATTAAGTGAGGGTTACTAGAGGAATTACAGGTGCAAAGAGTGTTACAGAGGACAGGAATGCTGACAAAATGTAGTGAGAAGAGTATAGAAAGCGTACACCAAGATTTAGAACTCAGGTGTTATTAGTTCCATCATTAGTAATAAGTTTTTTCTGCCAAGACTTTAATGTAGCAAGTATGTCTTCTTTTCCCTAAAGAGACTAGGACCTCAATCTTGCCGTTTAAGGAAACTTCTAATGTCAGAATTTCCATTTCAGTATTATAAAGGGATCTGTACTTGTGTTGTCTGAGCTGGAGTGCCTCAGGTAAAAGCAGATAAAAAGAGCATGATGGATGGACAAGCTTGTCTAAAGTGAGCCGTGCTTTGTTGCTTGTAATATTCAAGTACTGAACTCTGTACTGAAGTTACTAATAGGCACAGGAATGTTGCTGTAGAACTTCTGGCAAACAATTGCAGATCCAAATTTCAAAGGTCCTTTGGTACATATTTTAAAAAAGGATAATTTAATATGAGTTTATCTAAAGTATTTCTTATGTGTGCACATAAAGCATTCTGTACTAAGATCAAAGTTGTGTGCTGTGTCATGATTACAAGTTCCTGCTTCTGCACTGCTGTGAAAGAGCAGCCCTGTACACAGAGTTTTGCTAGGAACAGTTAGGATGTCTTTTGAAATTACTAAGATGCCAGTTATGAAACTACATTTATGGAAATAAAAAAAAAGAAACAAATAGAAGGAGGCTTGCAAAGCTCAGGAAGATGTGCTTATTAGTCAGTGCTTATTCATGCACTCACTAATGTGAAATGTCACTTGTACAATCAGTGTGTCTCCACAGCCTGCAGCAGTGGCCCACAGGTGGTCTCCAGACAGTTACACACTTCCCTGAGATCAGAAACATTCTGTTTAAGCTATCTTGATACTTTTTACAAAGCACAGTTCGAAATTATAGCTCAGCCTTCCCTAGGGTGTTGTATCACTTTCCTGAACTCTTTGGGAATTTGCTGTCTGTGCTCCTTGCTTTCTTCCTTGTCCCATTTCTTGCCAGCATGAGGGAGCAGAGGAGACAACAGGTACAAAACAGACAGTTGTGTCCTTGGGCTCCTACAACACTGACTGGTGTTTAAGCTAGAATCTCATGGTTTGGAGGCAAGAGGAACCAGATGTGCTAAATAAAAAGATACCTCAGACTGATAATGAAACTTTGAAAAAGGCAAAGATGATTCTTGGAAGTTTTAACTGCAGTATTACAAGCATAAAGAGGAAAATATCAATGTTCTTGTGTGAAGCATTTCTTCTCCACTTGAGACATAAACTGAAAAATGGCCAGGATGTCCCTGGAATTTGGAGACTCCATCACATATTGGTGGCTTGACTTATTTAATCCATCCAAGTAGAACTGAGAATTTTATATGATCATTGATTACAAATACATCATTGCATTGTTATGAAAAGAAAATTCTGCCAAAGTGAGAGAATAATTTGTCACTAATTATCGGCTCATAATAAACAGCTTTAGGGTAGAAAACTGGGGGGGGAGCTCCGAATAAGAGTAAACTGAGCTTGTGAAACAGTCTTCCAGATGCAATAGAGGATACAAAAATTATGTGAGGGCACAGCGAGGCCAGGTGAGAGATCCCCAGGGGGTTCATCAGGGCTCCCTGAAGCAGCTGGGGACACCAGGCCAGCCTCAGCCCTGGGCATGTGTCACTTCCCTGGGGATGGGAACAGCCCAAGATCAGGCCAAGCCTTCAGCCCATGGGGGGGCTTCACTCAGGGGTCCTGTGCCTGGGCAAAGAACACTGGATCCAGCATCACTGGGGCTGGGGTGGGCATTCCTAAATAAGGGCTGAAATGGCATCCTGGGCAGTGTGGGGATGGTCCCCAAGGGGCTGAGAAGGGTCTGTCAGGCCTCTTGTTATCCCCCTCCCAGGGTTCCTGTGAAAAGAAAAGCCACAACGTAGCTGTTATTAAATTGGAGTACTCATTGTACCATGTCTATAACAGTAAAGGACAATAACTGATACAGGATCACTTCCAGTCCTATATTCCCATGTTGCATGTTGCAGTGGGGCAGAAAAAAGGACTCCCACAGTCAATTCTTCTCAAAATCAATAGAATAAACTCACTGGATCAGACACCTAAAAAAAGGCAGTCTAAAAGATGGTGCCCAAATGGCATTCTATTTTCTGCTTTCAGAATGAGTCACTCAGATGAAAAAGGCAGATTGTAAGTCTTTGTTGGTGCTGGGTACCGTTCTAGACTACACCTCCAAGACACAGAGCACAGTCAGAGAGGAGGTGTAACATCTGCAGCCTCTCCCTAGAGCTTTCAAATTCTGCTGATCTCCTTGATGCAGCAGAGCAGTCATCTTCTCTTGACTCAGCTCTAAACCTGCCTCTGCACATTAAGGTATTAGCACTCAGTGATCTGTCAATAAATTTCTCAAGAGCACAAATGATGCTACATCAGTTTTAGCACAGCCCCCATCTGGAAGACATCCAGACATCCATTATCACCAGAAAACCTTCCTTGGCAGAGTTTACTCACCCACTGGAACAGGAGGGCCCTTGCTACTCCTCACCTGATGAGCTTGTTTTTGACCATATTCTTCAGGTAAATAATAGGTATCAGAAAGGGGGCAGGAAATATACAGGCTAGTGAAATCCTGTGAAAATATTAATGAAAAATTCATGAGCTGAATATCCTGAAGGGGCCATATGGTGGCTCATAGAACTGCTTGCTCAATATTATATATATTCTACAGCTCTACTCTTTGCAAATTTTAACCAGAGACTCAAAAATATTGGTCATTGTGACTCTAGAGGTTCACAGAACATGTGAAAGCTATGGCTAGCAAAACCCCCTCTGTTAAGCATACTTCTGCTCTCCTGTGACAGTATCTGGTTCTTTAAAGACACAGTACAGCAGCACATTTGGCTTTAGCAGGGTTGTCACTGTCTTCCTGGTGCTGAGACCTGCAAAGCTTGATGTGCTATATAATGGCTTTTATGCACTGGAGGTCATGGCTGTTCTTATATTAAGAGAACCAGCATCTTTTTAACAATTTAACAATTTCATCTGCCAGAAATGTTTTTAGACCATAAAACCTCAACAATCCTGAAATAGCAACAGAAAAACAGACAAACAAACAAACACCACAAACCCAAAGCTCTTAGCACATAAGTTACTGTGGTATCTTGGGGCTCATAAAGTGAGTGATTTTAAAAGTTTTTTAAATGATGACTTGTTGCCCTAGATTAAGAGTGTTACATTAAATTTGGATGTGCTGCCAGAGTAATTTGGATTGAAGAGGAGGGAGAATAATGCACTTTTAGCTGCTTTCCTTTATGTGTGTAAAAGCTGGGTAGCACAGAAGGATGCAAGAACACAGGTTTCCAGAAAAAACCAACAGTGATGCAAAGCAAGGTGAAAATTCATCCTCTGAGCAATTTAGTCTTGCTGTTAAAGCAACAAGAGTGAATTTACTCTAAATTTCTGAAATGTTTTGTGGTATGATCCTGTATCACAAGTCTCTGAGTTAAGTGCCCTCTGGACATCCTCCATTTAAGCAAGTTCACTGAAACTAGGCTTTGACAGTTCAAAACTGGATGCAATATTACATAGGTATTAATAAACATTTATTTATAACTCAGATGTAGTGATCGGCCTTTTAAGAACATCTGGTGTTATTTATAATACCTTTTTGAATTAAATGGCCTGAATGAATAAGGTATGTACATCTGCATGTTTTTGTCTCTGCATGCAATTAATGAATGGTTTGCTGAAGAGTAAATAGTGTTCTGGTAGAATTTGGGGTCTGTTTGGCTTAACTAGAGTTGTACTCTCTGACCCTGTACTGCCCAGGGAGGATGGGACCAGACCATCTCCAAAGGTCACTTAATCATGTTTTTATCCAACATGCAAAACTTTTTATTACCCAATAGCTATTGTAAGTCAGAGAAGGATACAGATCAGGCCCTCAGTCAGCACCATGGAAATCTTTGATGCAGTTGTGTATTTGGGGCAATTGCAGCCCACTGCTGACCCTCATTGCCAGCCCAGGTAAGCTCTGCCAGCCCCGACAAGCTCTGACAGCCCAGCAAGTGTCACTCCAGGTTCATAGAGGCTTCTGAATGACACATGACACTGCCTTCTTTCATGGGTTGCTTGTGATCTCTACAGCATGACAATATTTCTTGACAGCTTACTTTATATTATAAATATTTACTTTATAATATAAATATAATATAATATATTATATTATATTCTCTGCATTTAGGAAAAGCCTTTCATTAGTGGATCTCACAGAGCTGTACAAGTGATAGATTTTTTTATAGTCTGTTTATATAAAAACAGATTTCATGTTCTGACTCCCCTATTTTACTTGGTAGTCAAATCTATTCCTTTTTTAATAAGTATGTCTCACTTAACTGCCTCTCATCAGCAGGATTTTAAATGGAGTGAATGTGTGAATTTCTGTCTGCTTTTTCTCTAGAGGAAGTTGTCAGGAGCAGCGTAAATGATATTCATGTGGGCCAAGAAACAACACAGGATCACTCACCACCTAGATTTTCTAAGCAGGGACCAGGCAATAACCAAAGAGTAAAATCCAAAACTTTTTTTCTCTGAAGAAGAATTAATTAAACCTGTTGGGAAAAAAGAAACCAACCCCCTACAAAGGAGCTACAGTTGAATCTACTGTGGGTTTTAGAGGATACTGAAGCATAAACATGTAAGGAGGCATTATTGGCAGATCTATGTCCTTTGTTAATATATTTAATTCCATTGAGCTAACTCTTGAAATCAGCAGACCAATTTTTTATTAATTCTGGCTTAAAATAATTGTTATCATTATTATAGTGCATTTCTCTCAGCAACAAGTGATTCTGCACGGTTCTTTTATGACAGAAGTGAAGAATTGACTGAGAACAGGAAGAGCTCTGTGTCACAAATTCAATTATTTTTAGAATTTTGCCTTTTTCATAAGGACTGTCACTTAATTGTCATCTATCAAACAGGCCCCCAGGACACTCTAATGTCCCCACTAGTAAATGCTGTTAAGGCTCCTGTCTAAGGACAGGCCTGACAGCCTGTTAATATTAACAATCATGCCAAAAGCATCAGCAAAATCAGGAAGTTCTCTTACTAAAAACTAAAAAATCTTTTTTGTATGCTGACTTGAGTAATCCGAAAAATGTGTATGCCTACAGTAATTCACAGATATGTTACCTCACAGGTAAACTGTTTCAAAAGTTGTAGCCTAAAGTAGTCCACGGATTGAACAACAGTCAATAGATGCCTTGATAAAGCAGTCTAATATCTCCTTATGGTGTTTCCATTATATACACAGATATTGCAGATGATGACATTGGTGCAAAACCACAGAGATTTAGGTTTTAAGTTCTATTTAAAGGCCTGATTCTCTGTTGTTTCAGTGGAAAGAAGGCCATTTAAACAGGATTTAGACATTTAATTCTCTTAAGGATGTAGGCCTTTTTTTCTATAGTAGATATATCACCATCGTTTTCCTGACAGTTCAGTGCTGATGATTTTAGCTTTTGGTTCTTTAGGCTCTGTAAAAGCTAGTCATTATATATGATGCAGAAATTGTAGGATAAATTTGGATCATTATCAGCTATATTTAGCAATCCACTTCCAAAGCATAAATAGCTTCACCATTGGAAAACCAATTCCATCATAATGTCTGCATACAGACAAAATAGAGCTAAGAAGGCCATATGAAATTTCCTGGCAGGATTTGATTTTTGTTCTGCCACTTTGTATTGCATTTTTTACATGGGCATTAAAGCATTCTGAAATAGGGAAAGAAAAAAAAAAGGTGTTCTTTTTGTCCTGCCTGGCAACTATTAAATTGGTAGATCTTTGAACTTCATGGACCTAAAGTTGTGGAAAATGGGCTTTAGAACCATTGGAATTAGAACTATATCCTATTCAATGGGAAGAATTTCTTGACACTTAACACATTGAATAGCCCGACTGTAGTAATTTAATAAATTCGTTACAAATGGAGTTAATCTAATCTCATTTAAGGAGCTTCTCTGTTAAGAAGCTCTGATTCCCCTTTCAGTGGGGTCATTTTGGCAGACTCTACTTAAGCTCAGAGAAGCATGGAAAACAAATGTCTCTGGAGGCTACTTAGTTTGGAATCAGATTTTCACTACGTGGAAAACGATACTAACCTATCTACAGCTCAATTCAA
The DNA here is from genome assembly GCF_000277835.1 of Geospiza fortis. NCBI lineage: Eukaryota > Metazoa > Chordata > Aves > Passeriformes > Thraupidae > Geospiza > Geospiza fortis. The sequence goes on along the minus strand of NW_005054297.1, from coordinate 98,514 downwards.
GTCTGTCCTCATAAATGTTGCACAACTGAGAGCTCCCTTTGCTAGACTGAGCAATCTCCCATGTAAATGAACACTGTGGTGGTTTACACAGTGGAGATGAGACAGTCCCTCTTCCAGAGTAAAGCTTTGGGATTACAACTTTTTGTGGACACAGTCACATCTTCTGATGCAAATCCTTCTTCACCATTTCAGAAATTCCCTGTAGTTTGATGAATTATTCTCTGACACTACTGCTTTTTTGAAGTCTTTTGCCTCTTTTTTGTTCCTCTTGCCTACCAGGCTTCTTTTTAATTTGCATATGTTAGTCTTTGTCTGCCTCATTTGCTTAATTAAGAGTATGGTTCTGCTCTACTAATGAGAACAAAATCTAACTTCTAAAGAGCTTGTTAACGTAGAATGGAGAAACTGTGTTATGATTTTAATTCTTGGAAAGTAATATATTCTCCAGCACAGGATTAATATTAATGTTAGAAGGAAGAAACTTGTCATGTCCCAAGACATAAGAAATATTCCCTATGCTCTTAACTATGTTATAGGAACTTTAACTGTATATAAGCTGTCATTAGAAGGCAGAAGATCAACACTTCCACATGTGGATGCCTCGAGGTAATTACTTTAAGCTGTTTCTATTGTAGGTCTGATTTTTATGGTGGAACCACATGCACACCATACCCTCCCTTAATGGGGGTGAGGAAATGTGAGTGTGTTCACAGCAGCTGAAAATGAGGCAACCTTGTTTTGAGGCCTAAATGGCATTCCTTAACATGCTCAGCTTTGACAAGTTTAGTTTGGATTCAAGCTGTTGGAAACCAGAGCACAGTGAATCCAAGCAAGTACAGGAATGGCATGGGAAAGCCACTGCATCCAGAGAGCTGTGTCTTCCCATGGGCAGGTCACATGGCAGACAAAATTATTCTGCCTCTTACCAGTGGCATTAGTGGTATGCTACAGGGAGCAGAGGCTGGGTCACAAGCAAAACGTGACAACTATAAATGGAGTGGCTGAATATCAGCTGCAAAAACAGCATGTAGGAAAGAGCACCACGACCCAAAATAAAATGCTCATGTGAAAACTCAGCATCTCCCATATAAGGCATCAAGAGCTTCATTAAATGAAGGATAATGTCTAGCCCTCAGGGGTATCCCAGGTACATAAGCGACAGCTGGAAGTCATTGAATTTTTTGAAAGTTTGCTTGGTCATAATGCTGTTAACTTTTTTTTTTTGGTAGCTAAAATCTTTGTATGATGAGAAACTTCATTTTTATCTGTCTCCAGTATACTCTCACATTTCTCTTCGTGTTTATAATAGCACTGTAACCAAATAGTACAGCTTTCTTGACAGATCAAATCAACAATAAGCATTTAGAAAGGAATAGGTTTTGTTTGTAGCTGTGTCTCACTAAAAGACAGTGTATAATCTGCCTCTGGGAAGAACAAAAGCTTTCCTGGTTTAGAAGCTTTGTATTCCTTTTGTTGTTGGGAGCAACACAGGTATGGATTCTGTGCACGGCAGCAGACGTGGGAACACTGCTGAGCGCAGAGTATCTACAGCACAGCAGTCCTTGTGACAAATGTAGGTGTTCCTTACCTGACAACTGTTGTTTTGTAATCCCAAATAGGGTAAAGATCCTTTTAGATGCCCCCTACGCTTTAACTGCTCAACACTTTTGGTAATTGCAAATTGCCTCGTTTAATTTGGTTTAGGCTGTTGTGAAATAGGGAGGTATAAGTATATATGGCTTCCCAAGGCTCCATTACACCTGTTTCAGGCAGGATCATTTTCAATAGAGTAAAATAGAGTAATCCACAACCCAGATAAGGCTGCAGACAGCAGTCAAAGCTTTGTGCTCAAAGACACACCATGTTCAGGTAATGTTTCTCACGGGGAACTTTGCATGTCCTCCCAGGTGGTGAATACCTTATGTCTTTAACCAGGAAAACAATTGGGTTTTTTTCTTACTTAAGGCAATTATGGAGAGTTTTCTAATGTATATAACATCTTAAGTGTTATCTTTGTAAGTGACTGAATTCAGCGAAGGAATTCGACTGGAAGTTAGCCTGAGGCAAAGAATTCCATGGGTTAATTATGCAACATTCCTTCTATCTCTTCTAAATCAATTGCCTCTTGATTTCAATGTCTGTCCCCTTAAGAGGGTGAGAAGGATCTAATTACCTCCCTCTGGACCACTTGTTACTGCCTATCCCTGTGAAATTCACTTTTATGAGCTTGTGCTGTATTTGCAATTTAACTGGATCAAAACTGCTTCCTTCCCCCCACTTGTGTAATTATTTTGTCATCGCCTCAGATTATTTCTTATACGTTTCCTGACAAGATGTCCTAAACAGAATGCTGCATTACTGGTAAAAGTGCAGAATGGGCTGGTATAACAGGGCTTTGTGTTTGTGGGTTCCCCGCACTCCCTCAAATTTACATATAATTTTCCTTTCTTCTTTGCACTGAGGGTACTAGAAAAACAAATTTTTTCGATGGTACTGACAAGAACTACCTTTGCCGAAGCAGGATTTAGTTTAATAACATCATATAATTGTATTACTAGCTCCAGCTAAAGATGAATTGATTCAAACATAAAAAGGGATGTAGCTTCTGAAGAGGGACTCATAACAGTATTTTGACATCTCTTAAACGCAGAGTTTCAGCCCATCTGAGAATAACATTATAAATCTTAGAGAAGAGCACAGAAATTAAAGGTCCATAGATGCCCCTCAGCCTAAAGTGTCAACAGCCTTTACTTGGTATTGGCTTTCGAGGGCTCCCTCAGCTCTTTCCAAAACACAGAGGTCAGAGAGAGGCCTTCTGCAACCACTCCTTATTGCTGGGACATGTGAAGTGCACGTGTGGTTACTATTCCAATTGTCTTACATCCAAGCTTTGCCTCAGATTTCCCCTTGTCTCTGATAAACCTGTAAAAATGAGAAATAACCAAGGTTTAGCTCTGTAACAGCTGAAGCTGATCTAAAACTGTATTGCTGATTTTGCAATATTCTTGCACTCATTTAACAGTCCTGTGGAACAGGCCAATACTCATTTAATTGAAAACCAACCTCGCAACTCTTCCATTTG
>NW_005054297.1:91984-95383 GCF_000277835.1 Geospiza fortis | reverse complement strand
GGGAATAAGGGGTAGCCTGGGGAAATGAGTGCAGGATTGCAGCAGCCCAGAATTACATTATTTTAAACTGGAAGGAATTTGATCTTCACCATCTGGAACAAATTCTGATTCTACAAATGTCAGTACCAAAAAGATTTCATACCAAATCTTAGTATGTTTGCATTTTTATATATTGAATTATCATGTTGTCATAGTATTTTTATTAAGAGAGTAACTCAAGCTATTGTATTTTTTAGCTTTCAGTGTATTTCAGTATACCAGGGTCAGAAAATATTCATCACAGTTTGTCTTTTATCATTGAATTGATGATCAGCATTCTGACACTGACTCTACACAAATCTGTTTAGAATTAAAGCTAAGCATTAGGTTTTAAAAAAGAGTATTTATATTCTTGATATTTGTAATAGTTATAAATATTTTATTAAATATATTTAATTCCTAAATAACCTACATATCCACAATTGGTGCATTATGAAATGCCATAATAGCAGCATCTATGGATGTGTAAGATTAATTCTCATTTCAAACTCCTTGTACCATTTCTGTTTGACTATCTAGGGGCAGATTTCACCATTTAGACTTCAAAACAGGGAGAAACAAAGGCGGAGCTTTGGAGGAAAAAAAACCCAACAAACCACAGCATAAAGACGTATTTTACTTAATTTTCTTTTAGAAAAGCTGATGGCTACTCAGCATCAGACAAAACTTGTATATAAATGCAATGCTATGCTAAGTGACTTGGAAATACCAAAAGACTCTGAAATACTTTCTAAGGAGCTGTTAACACGTGCCTCAGGCTATACTGCTGAGTTGCAAATTTAAGGGGCGTGTTTTCATCAGTATTCAAGTCACCTCTTAGTCAGCAAAGAAGAAGGGTAAAAGCTAAAAAAACATGAAAAGTTGCTAGGAATTTTAGAAATTCCATGTGCAGAGCAGTGCAACAGCATAAACTTTGTTCTTTCATCACTTTCTTAGCTACTGCTCTGAAATGCAGCTGTAAGTACACACACCTCCACAGAAATTTCCATTTTTTCTGGCCCAGAGCCTTAGGAATAATATTAGCATTCAACTCTCAATATGTGAACATTGATATCACTGCCTAATGGTCAACACCTACAGGCCTGCAGAACGGAGCCTTTGGGAATAGAAATCAATCACTACATGTTTCACAAGCCATGTATGTATCTGCCGTCCACTAGGAAAATAACAAGTAAAGAATAACATTTGAGCATTCTCTGAAGCAACCTCTGTATGATGTCCAGGACATCTCTATGTAATTACAGCTATGAAGATGAAGCATGCTTGAAAAAGATGCAGAGAAACCAGGTTTTCCAAATATATGCCTGATAAATGCCTTCATGCATGCCCAGTGCCAGGCCAAGGATAGCAGATTTTTTACATCTCTGCAGGTACATCAATGCCAATTGACATAGCAGAGATATCCCGACTCAGTCGCTCAAGAGAAGAGCTGTAGGACATCTGGGACCAGTAACTTCTACAGGTATTACTAATAAATCTGCAGCCAAGTACGAGCTGGCTGTGGTTCCCCAAGAGGGCAAGCACTTGTTACTTGAGCTTGCTGAAGATCTCTGTTCAAAAAAACCCCAAGACCTAAAGTACAAGGACAACTGTGGAAACAAGAAAAAACTGCTAAGACTGCTAAGCAAGTAATTAAAAACTAAATCAAATAGTTACAAAGGGAAAAGTAACAATTCATTGATTCAATTCCCTTCTATGGTCTGAGGAATGGACACTTAAAGAGTACCACCAGTTTTATTGGGAAGATCCAGATTTGGATTTCTCATCTCTTAAATACTTGAGGCACCTACAAAAAAGGGAAAAAATCTTCCCAAACTGACTTTGGATTTTTTAAAGGAGTTTCTACAGGCACACTTGCTACTTCCAAGCCACAGCCATTATTTCGCTATTTATGAGAACTTAGTGAATATGATATTTATAATGCATCAGCTACATAATTTCAAGTAAATATCAAATCTATATTAAAAATCCTAAGATGTGAGCAGAGGTCAGTGCTTTAAAAAACTACAAAGGCAACCCTTACAAGGAGGGAAAGTATCTTCAATGAGCTAATGTAGCTGCGAAAACGTAAACATGATTCTGGGCATGTAAGAAGATATAAAACAGCTTTGGGGCACAAAAAACCCCAAACTTATGGCCAATGTAGACTGCTTTGTTTTTAGCATGAAATATTGGCATAATAAACACATAAAGATTCATTTTATTCTAAAAAGATCCTAGGAGGTGAAGAAAAAAAACCCTGGTTTCATACGGATGACTTGATTTTTATTTGGCATATGGTAATTATTCAAGGAAAATACAGCTCTTTGAACACTGAATAAGGGAAAATCCAAAAACATTTAGCACAGAAGTGAAAAATACAGAAATCTTTTGCAACGATCCCAGAGTAGTTAAGTGCAGTCTTCACTGCTCCTTGAGCAGGATGGCTGCATAAACCAACTCAGGAAAGGCTCTTGAGAAATTTCAGCATCCTTTCACCCTGAAATGCTTATCCCTCTCTGCATGAAAGGCTTTACACCTCTGCACTGTAATACTGATTCTTCCTGTATTTGAGAACCCAAAGCTTTTCCACCCCAACCTGTTCTCCCACCCCCCAAAGGAGAATCCCACAGGGCTCCCCCATGTCTGTATTACAGGTCAGTGGGCCAAGAGCACACCAAAAGCTTTGCTCTTTTTATATTCTGTATTCACATGTTGGGCAAGGCAGTCCTGTCACACTCATCTATCCTGATGCTTTTTTCCTGTCCTATAGGAGAAAACTCACTCACTTTACAAATGATCTGATTGTACACATGATTAATATTAATAGATATATATCTATTATGTATTCATATTATTATATATTTTAATTTACATTTCCATTATTACATATTTTTATTTTTTATATATTATATATTTATATTAATATTGGAGGGATGGAAGAATTCAATTTATCCGAAGTTATATAGGAAACATGAATGGCTGTACGTGGTTCAACTTAATTTAAACAGTCATCTAACTTGGCCTCAGGGGACAACTCAGGTGATAAATTAGCAGTTTGTGAAGCACCTCAGCAACATCTTAAGTTGAATGGCACAAAACTGTAGGATATTATAATTGTAAATATAGAAGGGATGAAGAGAAGACTGATCCTAAAGAAAATACTGACTGTGGACAGGAATTGCCTTCCCAAGAGCTCTGTAAGAGGAACTCGGGAACCCGCATAGCCTCTCCTGCAGGAGGTGACTACAGCAACTCAGTCCCTGCTGACAAGGACCATGGTTCCCCACCAAAGCTCTGCTGTCGCGGTAGCTCAAGGCACACGGCCGGCATCCCGACAGCGACCGCTGCGCCAGAGCCCGCACAGAGCCCCAAAGGGAC
>NW_005054297.1:89292-91051 GCF_000277835.1 Geospiza fortis | reverse complement strand
CGGCAGGGCGTGTGCTGGTAGCGGGAAGGCATTAAGAGTCTTCCTTATATTTTGATTTTTTAAAAAAATATTTTTATTATTTTTTTATCTATTTTTTGCTTTTATTTTTCCGTAGAAAAAGTGTTTGCCAGCCTTCCACAGGTTGAACGAGGCGTTTCCAAAATTATTGGAGGTGATCCTAAGGGCAACAATTTTCTTTACACCAATGGAAAATGTGTCATCATCAGGAACATTGATGTAATGTATCTTGATTTATTTTGTTTTCTAGTATGAATCTTTCGCTAAGTTTCATTTTGTCTCCCTGCCCCTCCTTTTACAGCCTGTGCTTCATTCAGTCTTGGCGATTTCAGTCGAGGTCACAGATCCGTGATCAGCAGCGGGGGAATAAGTGGAGTGCATGACTCAGGCATAAAACCATAGGCAGCGACTTTAAAACACGTAGAAAATCTCGGTAAAATGTGCAATTCTTCCCCTCTTCGCATAGGACTTAAGAGATGAGAGACTGGTATATTCTGGTTGGCCCTGTTTATCTTCTTAGGTATCATTATTATGAAGTTGAGTGTTGTGTTTGCCTAATAAATGAGCTCTTCCCTCTTTGCTGTTCGGGGCCCTTATCCTGTCAGAGAAGCATGTAAATACTTGCAAACCTGTATCTTTAAACGTGTTATTCTTCAGATTCTTCCCCCCCACCCAGCCCAAACTCCAGGAATCAAAAGACTTATGTGTTGCTGGACTCCATGACAAGCTGGGTGCAAATTCTCAGCACTGCTCACAGGGAATTTTGTTCATCGATTAAATATTAGAATGCCCCAGTTTTTGTTTTCAGTAGTGTGGAGGTTTGCGTTTGTTTTTTTTTTCCGTGGTGCTAGCTAGAGAAATGTTAAGAGAGTTATTTGAATTATTTCTTTTCAAAGATGGCATTCCTTTGAAAAGCATGGAGGAATTGTTGCATGTTTAGGCCACTGTATTGCTACAGGTTTTTAAACATGAATTTTTCAAAGTGATTGCTTGTTCTTTAGAAATCAAATTCTCCCCTAGGTTTACTTTCCTATTGCAGATTTGGCCTGCAGCAGGAAGGGCTGCAGGGGGAGGGGCAGGACATACCTCTGGAATTTCTAGGTCTCCACAACAATGGATTTGTTTATGGCTGCTCCTGTAAATCACCTTTGTAAACTGAGCTGTTTCCCTGTTTTATCTCATCATCCCCACTAAATTCAGACGTCTCTTCATTGTCATGCCATAATAGATAAGTGCTACTAATAACTTAATTCCTTGCAGATTTCTTGATTGCTATCGGTTTTAAATTCATCCACTTAAAACCAAAAGTAAGCTCACACTCTGGTTTCAGTGTGTCGGTGTAATGTCTTTGTAATAGTGTTTTGCTCTCAGTATCAAGAAAAGTTCGAGTTTCTGAAACCAGAAGCCCCAGTTAAACCCTGTAATGACACACAGTGTGATGAGAGAAGAGGGAAGAGCCACTCTGCTTACATTACAGTTTCTGACCAAGCCGTGAATGCTGACCTTCTCCCTTGTACTGTTATTAATGCTCTCCTGACCCTGTTTTGGAGGTTAAATCGGAAGAAAGCAATTTGCTGTACCTGAATCAGCTCACTGAGGATTAGCCCGGTCCAAATGTGAGCCCCAGCATGAGCTGGGGGGTGTAGGGGACACAGTGACCTGAGAACAGGCAAGGTGGGATTGTGGGAATTCAAATTCAAACTGTTCAAACTCTCAAGGGAAGGTGGGAATGGAAGTCACA
>NW_005054297.1:66749-89254 GCF_000277835.1 Geospiza fortis | reverse complement strand
CTGTCTGACGAGGGGAGTTTGCTACTGTTAATAATTGACAGGTGACTACAGAATATATTGTAGCAGTAACACAAAAACTGACCAACCCCTGTTCTATGGCTTTTGTGCTGGAGAATGTTGCAGTTTGTAACCTGACTTGCAAGTGTGTCCACTCTCAGTTAAGAGCTGTGCCTTCTTTCACATTATGGAGGTCTCTCTAATAGTTTGCAACAACGAAATGAAATGTTGGGGGGTCTGTGTGTAGTCCCTCCATGAGCAGTTCTCCAATGGAATGGTTGTGCTCTAATTAAAAAAAAAAAAGCAGGTCATCAAAATGCAGTGATCACCTTTCTCCTTAAGTCTAAAGCTATCTAGCATTAGCTAATCAGATGAATATAGCATTCAGGGTTAATGCTTGATCTCTGAGTGTGATCTAGAGACTTCCTTTAACAAGAAGTACCTCTGGAGCAGTACTGGAAAAGCTCTGTGAGAAAGAGTAGTGATATTTTTTAAGGTTTCATACTTCATTAATATTTTATCTTCATGAGTCTAATACTACTTTGAAGTTTGGAACTGAAACTGCTTACTTTCATATGTGGCTCTGGTTTCAGTGTTTGACATAAGCCACATAAGCTTGCTGCTGGTTTAATCTAGGTACTACGTTTGTCTCAGCTCACACTATAATTTTCTCCTTAAATATCTTTTTAGAAGCGGTTTTTTGAGGGTTGGGCCTGATACGAAAAACATGCAAGTTAGAAAACTGACTTTACAAGCAGAAATAATACTATTGAATAAAAAATGTACAATTTGACAGCCCTGACTTACTGCCTGGTTTCTGCAATCTTATCTACCATATCTTAAATTTGGGTCTTTTATCTTTCATGTAACCCTTTAAGTTAGTCTCTCAGCTTAGTTTCCTGGGCTCTTAGAGATTCTTGCTGTAAAATAGCACCTACCATGCCATTAATAACAACATGCAGTGGGATCTGAGCTCCCTGACCGTGTAGGTGATGCAGATACAGAATAGAGAAAACATTATCTTGTCTTGCTCAGATGAAATCCAGTTGGACACAAAATGGAGAGGGATGTGCATGCTGTAAGTGCAGATGGTTGTGACTTAAGTAGAGCTGTAATGCACTCAAGCAATGCATAAAAGCAGGAATGGAAAAGAGTTCCTTTTTGCATGGGCAAGCTGAATTCTGTCTCCTGAGATGTAACAGTACTGCAGCAGCAAGAACTCTTGTGAGCAGGAGGCTGCTTTCTAACACAGAGCGGGTATTTTAGTTTTTCCTGATTGGATGGCTGAGTCATACCATAACATCAGGTGGTTTTCTGGTTCGATTGAATAAATCTGTATTAATTATAGCAGTTAAAATGGAATTTTGTTTTCATCCTATGAGTCAAGTTTCTGAAGCTGGAGCAAGACTGTTAAATGGTAGAAAAATATTTCTAAAGAGTAGTGTATTACTATTGTAGCATATATACACTGTAATTGAGAGGGGTGCAGAATGACTTTTTTATACAACTAGTTTGAAAGCAGTTTTTTGCCTTGATGTCATTCTTTTTTTTGGTTTGTGTTGTGCCTCTATTGTATAACGCTACTAATTTGCTGAGACACAGAGTTCATTTTATTGTCCAACCTAAAATATCTGAAATATTATGTCTGAATATCTGAATATTATGTCTGAAAACATAATTCAGACTGAAGAGATAAAATTATGATGGAGTGGCAGTGAATTTCTTTCAGGATTCCTGTACAACTCTTGATATCAGGTTTTCTGGCTTTTAAGCAGAGTGCAATTATCAAGAAAGAGCAAGCCTAGCACATCTCATTGGTTACTGAGTGATTTTGGGTACATGGTGATGATTAACAGCCATGTGTTGTGGTTGACTGCAGGCTTAAGTTTCATGCTTGACTACAGTAGAATTTTAGATGTGTGTTGCAAAGCACAGCTCGTATTTAGTATTCTACTTGAGTAACTGCTTTATCCCTGGGCTAGCTCTAAGAAAAGAGCCTGATGCTTGGCCTGTTATTTTGGAGAGTGTTTTTCTACTGTTGAGCAGGTATTTGAGAAGAAAGAGTCCCAGCACTTCAGACTTCCTTAAGAGGAAATCCTTTTTTGTGTCAGTTGTTAGAAAGTAGTGTGTTGCTTCAGTGGTACCAGCAGTGTTCTGCAATGTGTACTGCATTTCTCACTTTTAGACAGTTGCTCAATTTAAGCTGGAAGGCGGAGTTTGAGAGAAAGGAGTGCAGAGAGAAATTTTGAATTTTATTATTGAGTTTCTGATTTTATTCCTTTGAAAATGAGGAAGTACAACTTTGTAACTTTTTTTTCCCCTTTTAAATAGAATCCTGCAATTGCTGACATCTACACTGAGCATGCCCACCAGGTTGTAGTTGCCAAGTATGCTCCTAGTGGATTCTACATAGCATCTGGAGGTAAAGTATCCATGTGGATGAGATGTGTGTGGACAGAGGTGTTAAAGTTACTGGCAAAACCACAGTAACACGTCATGTGTGTGTGTGGAATATGCAGTCAATGGGATGTGCTTTGGTGGACTTAGGTGCACGTCTTTGGAGGAGGAGTGATTTCTGTCCTTGTTCCTCTAACCTCTTTCTCAGGCAGTGAGCTTAGACATTCTTGGTCTTTTTAAAATGTAGTATTTCAATAAAAAACCCAGAAATGAACCCTAAATACTTAGTGTGATGAAGACTTTTGTAAATGCAACAGAATGAAAAGTTATTTCTGAAGTACAGGATTATTGTTTGTGATGTTAATAAACGTTGATACTTTCTAGGCAGGAAAGGGATTCCAAAACAGTGTGTACTCATTTTTTTCCCCCTTCTTCCTGACCAAACTTGGCAACATTTATGACTTTTACTTTTTAGCATGAACTAAAAAAGCTTTCCTTGGCAATTTAGCTGGGAAAGAGGCAGAGTCTCAGTTTTCGTGTAAAGTATATGAATCAATAGTCTGAGGATGTGTAACGTGAATTTTTACAGTGTGAATTTCCTGTATGATAGGAGGTTTTGACTATGAAAGAACTAAACAAGCCTTTTTTAATAGAAGCTTGCATCAAATAATTGATATTTTTTTCAGGAGGAGTGCTATACAGTGAAGAATATTGATAAATGCAATACTGTAACTTGTATTTCTTTCAAAGACTTGCAGCTAAAATATAGATTTTTTTTTTTAATGCTTGTCATAGTCAATTAGAAGTGCTTTGGAAACGAGTAATGTGCCCAAATGGATATATTTTTAAAGTAATATATCTGAAAATAAAACATTTTGAATATGAGCCCCTTAGAAATGAAGCACTGATTCCTGCAAAGGTCTTAGAATGGGAGCTTCACTTTCAGCAATTTCAAGGGAACTGTATTTTTTAAGTGTAAAATGTCCTGTCCTTCTTGGTTTCAGAAAGAAAATATCAGAAAGCTATATTAGAATAAGTATTTTTGGAGTACTGGGGAACCTTTAAGAACACTTACAGCAGAACTTTTTTTTTTTTTCTCACATTCTTGTCTGAAAGGGACCACAGCCAGGATTTTCTTGGCTCAGTCTTGTGTGTGGACAATGTGTCAAATTGAATACCCTCTTAAAATCCAGTTTGCATTCTGTATTCTACAAACTTGGTGCTCTAGGTTTGTGCAGCACTTAATACTCAAAATAACTATCTAATTTTTTCTTGTAGTCTTTTAGATTTCCAGTCCTTTGTAAAAGAACAGTAATAGATACTGTGCTAGGCGAGTATTTGGTTAATTTTTGTCCTACCCAAGTGAAAGAGTTTAGGTTGCAGTATTTCCCTTAAAAAGCATCTTCTGTGTGTCATTTATAAATAGTTTTGTGATACTGCTGAGCATGGGGTCTGAAGATAGATGACCAGGCTGTTTAAGCTGTTTCTAAGTATAACATGTAAGATTCATTTCTCTGTCTATAAATCTGCATTAGCCATGCAACCTGCATTAATGCTTCATGAGACAGACCTTTGGCATTATGCTTTTGGCTTTTATGGTAATTTCTCTTATTATAGTCATAGCAGATGTAGAAATGGGAGATACTGAAAAGTTAAAGCTCTGTGTCTTACCTGTTAATAGATGGAGAAAACAGATTGTAAAGTCCATATTAAAATTCTGCTTCAATAACAAATTCTCTCTGTAAAGTTCTGAATTCGTCCTTTTAGCAGAAGTGAAGAAGATCAGTCTATGACCAGGTCCAAAAAATGCAGGGTGGTTGTATGTTTAAATTGAATTGTAAAGATGCACCACTAAATGGTGAACAGAATTTAAGCATTCTGCTGAGGTGAAAGATGCATATTTTAGCACATGGTTTATTCTGAAACAGTGGCTTTTTTGAAGGGTACAATACACACAGACTTTGCTGTGTGGGTTTCATTAGAGATGTGTAAATTTGTCTGTGTATAAAACAGTTCCTCCGGTTACAATCCTGACAATCCTGCACCACAGTAATTGCTCTGAATAGCTCTTGGGTTTTACAATACTCAGTGGAAACAGTGACCCAGGGAGCTTTCATTATCTCAAGTCTTAAATTGTTAACTGCTTGTGCCATGTCTGCTGCTTTTGACATTACTGTTCCTGAATATTCTGTTGCATTCCTGTCTAGAATTCCAGATAGTGCAGGCATCCACACCGTTAAGTGTGTACATGCTTCTGTATAGAAAAAGTACACTGATGTGCATGAATTGAGTTCTGTGGGCAGAAATCTCTTTGTACATTACATGTGCCTGGTATTTGTATGCAAAACAGGTCTCCTTTGAAGGTACAAATGGGAGTGCATTAGCCACTATCCACTGTACTTCTCCCTTCTTTTGGGTGTAGGGTGGCTTACTTCCCGGTGAAGGGTCACTGAGCTGTCTTGTAGCTGCTGGGCAGGGGGACTGGGCTGGCATCTTCTTTGTGTAACAGATACTTATCACAAACCAGCTGATAACATTACAGTTACTACTCTCTTACTGTGCAGTTTTTTTCATGTGTCTGCAAATGCTTTCTCAGTGTGTTGTATTTGGTGCTGCATGTCTTGAATCATAGTATCTGGTTGAAAACCTGATTTATTGAAATGGAAATAGTCTTAAGCATTCCTAAATAAAGAGATTTGTAGTAGTTGTAATAGGGTAAGGTAGTAGGTCCCTAGTACAAGTCTTTAGTGTAGCTGAAAATCTGTACTCTGGCAGATTGATGAGTCATGTGACTGAGTCATGCTGGAACAATAGTTATATTCTGTTTTATTATGGCAGATGTCTCTGGAAAGCTGAGAATCTGGGATACTACACAGAAAGAACACCTACTGAAGTATGAGTATCAGCCATTTGCAGGAAAAATAAAGGACCTTGCATGGACTGAAGACAGCAAGAGAATTGCTGTTGTTGGAGAAGGAAGGGAAAAGTGAGTAATTCTTTTGTGTTTGTGTGTGCTTATACATACATACATGCATTTACTATAAACCTCTGCATTCTAACATCCTTGCAGAAAGCTTTTAATTCTTCAATGGAATGAAGTCATTGATTTTTCCCTGTCTTGACTTCAAGTTGTGCTGCTCTGCAGGAGTATTTTCTACGTAGTGTTCAGCAGCTTTAAATTAGTTGGAAAATACGGTTCTGTTACAATTAATAAGTTTAAAAATTGTATGAAACTTGTTTCTTAGAGGTAAGTGGGTATTACTTTCAAGAAAAGCTGTCTGGTCTTTTTTTTTGTCAAATTTTGATAGAGTAGGAATGGGAAAACTATTTTGTCCCTCTTCCTTCACTTATTGGACTCATGGTCTTATTCAATTGATTGAATAAGAGTTAAAAAAAAGTGTATCTGAATTTTCTTCTTTGGTAAGATGTCTGTATTTTTAGGTTTTATCGTGGTAGTTTAATGAAAGGGCAACAAGCAGTCGTCCGTTACGTGACTAAATTAGATGCCGATTTAGGTTTGTGTCCTCCATTTAATGTTCAAAGACTGTGAGAACTTTTAAAGCACAGTCTAGACCAGGTAGTCTTATGCCTAAAGGGCTGAAAAGCATCATGTGGTGCTGTTCCTTAGTCCCCTGCACCATTTTTTAATCCCTGTCATGTACTGTGTCCTTGAAAGAGACTCTTTGTCCTCCATTCCTCCCTCTGCCTCTCATCTCCCTGTGGGTAGATACAATGTGAGTTTGCTCTCCTTCAAAAACATGGCCAGCTTCCTATTAGCGAATGCACTTTCAGTCTAGAATATTGTTGAAGGCATTCTAAAGAAGGCCTTTCAAATAGCAATGCTCTGGCAGTTTAGTGCCTTGGTATTGATTATACTGTTTGTTTGTTTTTTTTAAGTGATTTGGAGCAAGAACTGTCAAAAAAGCTTTTACAAATATTATTACTTAAAGATTTAAGGAAGAAGAGTTTTAAAAGTGATGGTACCCAATCTAGGCTAAATAGTCAGAAAACTGTGATCCAATGTCATTGTTACCCCAGCTTTCTGCAGTCTGTGTTCTGGCTAGGCAGATGGAGTAATTTACTGCTTTCTTTTATAAACCAACAGTTTTAGTGAGGAATATACATTGGATCTCTGAATTTTAGAAGCTTTATATGCAAAACCTGATTGTCCCCTTCAGCAAATGTCTCCTATTGAAGATTAGAATCTCTCACCAGCAAGATCTCAAATAGCCTTCAGGGATCTATGATGCGCTTGCATGAGATTAATGAGATGACCTAATTTCTTTTCTTTGAGTGCACTCAAATCTGCCATTTGCAGATGTTCAAGGAGTTAATCTACATGTAACTGTTATGAATTGTATTTATTGTGTGCTTTTCTCACTAGATTTGGAGCAGTGTTCCTGTGGGATAGTGGCTCTTCTGTTGGTGAGATTACTGGGCACAATAAAGTGATCAACAGCGTGGACATGAAGCAAACGAGACCATATCGGCTGGCAACCGGCAGTGATGACAACTGCGCTGCCTTCTTTGAGGGACCGCCTTTCAAGTTCAAGTTTACACTAAGCGTGAGTTGAAGTTTAGATGTGGCTCTGTTGTTAAACTGTGCAGTTTCCACCAAGCTTGCAGTTCTTATCACAACTAGCTGTTATAACAGAAGTACTCAGTTCCCCCTCTTGAAGCATAGCTGGTGTCAAGTGGGTTTCTCAAAACCATGTATAACTAAATGTTTGTCTCAGGTCAAGAAAACCAAAATAAATGGTTGGTTGAAAAGAGAACCTGAAAGAGTTTTTCCAATATTCTTTTTTCCTTGTCACTAAGGTATGGAAGGGATGAAGTAGGATGTTTTGTTGGCTCTGTTGATGCTTTCAGAGCTCTGTTTCCCAGTGCAGATGTGTGTAGAATTTCTTAAAGCTTTCGAAGGTGCAGGATTCAAGAAATGTGGTGATTTTAATGTAATTTTCCAATCTGATAGAGTGCTCAAATCTGAAATCCCAGGACCCACTTAGAAAGGGTGAATGTAGATTTTTGAAAGCATAACTTGATTTTTATTTCATAAACGGATATGTAACTTGTGTGGTCAGTTTTCTGTTTCCATGTTCCTTTTAACTTTGTTTCTTATTCCGTTTGTTACAATCGCTTACATGAAACAAAGCCTGGAACTATCGCAGTGAAGGTAGTCATTGTTGCTTAAGGCCAAAGAAAACAAAAAGCCAGAAAGCTGCAGAGCTTTGAAGGCAGGAGACCTCTTGCCTCAAAAAAACTATTGTAAAGATGTTGGATGTTTTTGCAGTAGTCGATTGAAAATGTTTAGTTTGTATTTTAGTTTTAGTTTTAAAACCAGTGTAGTAGGCCTTTTATTTTCTTACACATTAGCCTTGAGTAGTCTTCATATGCTGACTTTAGTAAGGATTCCATTCCAGTTCTAGAAAAGGAATTGTTTTGAGCTCTACGATCCAATGAAATGATGTAGTTGCCTAATATATTTCTGAACTTAAGCTGATACTTGCATTTTGCTAAGCTGATTCTTTTAGAACTCTGAAGTCCAAATTGCTTACCAGTGCTGCTTAGACTGGCATATGATGCAGTCTGCCTTTTAAAGTGATATTTGGGTTGATATATGGGATTCTGGTATGGGCTGTTATATGGTTTAAATTAGAGCCTGCAGTATCATCGGGGGAAAAAAGGTATAGTTGGTGAAAGTAGGTTAGAACCTGCCTTCCATATTACTAAAAATAGTCTTCCAAATCTCTCTGCATGGGAGCTTTAGCCTCATTGTGGTGCTTCCCTATTTAACATGTGTTTTTTAGTTTGCGTGGTTTGAATAGTCTCCTACTTGTAAATAGTCTATTTGGGGAGCATACATCAGTCTTGCCTCATTACTTCACAGAACTATCACTAATGCAGTCTCCCAGGAATGGAATTTCAGTAAAATAGTAACTTATTCCTCATGCCTGTGCTTTTTTTTCTTTTGCAATAAGAAGGATAAAATACTCTTGTGTGTATAAAATCACTGCACAATGAAGTGAGAGTTGAAATCTGAGGAATGTTGCAGAAGAAATCAGTCACCACTGGGAAAGAAGCTCATGTTTGTAGGCTGCATCTGAGTTTTTTTACTACTTATCCCTGCAACTGGGTAATCATTCTTCTGATATGCACTGAGTTATTTTAACTACATCAGTAATGATGTCACAGTGTCTTCCCTGGACTGTTCTTGGCCCCATGATTCTCTTCAGATAGAGGCTAAACTTGCCTCATAGCAATTCTCTACAGCAAGCATCTCCTACACAGCTAATTTATGGTTCACCTGTAAGAGAACTTCATTGTTAGTAGATTGTCTTCTATGTAAAATGGTCTCTTTTTTGTTTGCTGATTCTTACTTCTTCTCTACAGGACCATACACGGTTTGTGAACTGTGTGAGATTTTCTCCTGATGGGAACAGATTTGCTACAGCTAGTGCAGATGGGCAGGTAAAACACAAGGAACTCTTTTAATACTGATTTTAGCATGAGAAGATTTTCTTGTGCATTTTGGGAATAGGATTAGCATCGTAAAACCCACGTTGCTTCTTTTTTATGCCACAAGTTGAAACTTTTAACTATCCTCCTGTAAATCTGTAATAACTGATAAGTGGTAATAACCAGACTATTCTTACTTGGATTTTTTTCCCCATGCCATCTCCCTAGCATCCTCTTACAAGTTATTTTGGGAGGAACATGTTGGACTTTTAGAAGATATATGTTATGATCCTGAGAGGTCTAGCTGAAATAGTGAATTCATGGATAGTAACCCAGCTCCATATGTACTCCCTACTGATAAGGGCAGGTTGACAATGACTCTTCTACCATAGGTAGCTTGACCTTCTCAGAGGGTGGACTCTCATGAGAGAAGTGCTAAGCAGCTGTCATCACAGTAGGAGTCAAAACTGTAACATTTTCCAGAATTTCAAATGTCTGGATCCAAAGTACAGGGGACTTGCTGTAATTATTTACAATTTTCATCTCAATTATTTAGTCTTAATTATTCAGTGCAGCGTAGCTTGTGCCTCTCCTTAAGAAGGACTCTAGTGTATCAAAATATCAGATATTATCTTGGGGTTTTTTCTGTTACTGCTTTTCCCTTTAAGTTGTATGTGTTTGTGCTCTTTTAAGATTTTTGTTTATGATGGGAAGACTGGAGAGAAAGTGTGTGCTCTTGGTGGAGGCAAAGCACATGATGGAGGTATTTATGCTGTAAGTATCACTTCATTTGTGCAGATGATCAGTAGTGTTTCATTACCTAGTTAATGAACTGCAAAGTCTTGGATTAATAAATGCATTTACTGTCTTGTGGTGACATTTGTTTTTACAGATTAGTTGGAGCCCTGACAGTAGTCAGTTGCTTTCTGCTTCTGGAGATAAAACTGCTAAAATCTGGGATGTTGGTGCTAATTCTATTGTAAATACTTTTAACATGGGATCAAACGTGTTGGATCAGCAGCTGGGTTGCTTGTGGCAGAAAGACCATTTACTGACTATCTCCCTGTCTGGCTATATCAATTATTTGGACAAGAACAATCCAAATAAGCCTTTACGTGTCATAAAGGTAGGTTAAAGTTCTGTTACTGCATGAGTTTCTGCAATAAATGACTCAGTGATTGAAGCTGTAAAGATGAAATTGTAAGCTACTGTAAGGTAGCTATTGAAAAATAGCTTTGTTTAATTAGCATTGCCAAATGAGCTGTATGTGACTGTTTCTTGAATCAAGAAGTTACTCTTTACATGGGTGACACTGTTTTGTGCAAATACCCAGACTGATAATTTCATTTTAATTAATGTTATCGACTTATCTTTTGTTGCAGCTTTTAAGCATTCTTGAGATGAGAAAAGAAATACATCATAGATAGAAAACTACCAGAGATATCTCATTCTCCCAGAACTAGTGTATTGTGGACAAGGTGATTAGGGTTACCATGCAATTGAACTTTAATTTTAGGATTTAAAGAGTTTGCTGGCACTAGACTCTCTCTCATGGGAACTTACATTTTTACATGAACTAGAAACATTGTCCCAGATTTTTGCCATCACTGCTATAATTCTGGAAGTTGGTGTGGGTACATGACCATATTTAGTCCTCTTCCCTGAATCATAAAGTGCCTGAAAAGCAGTGATGAAGAGGCTATGAAAGTATTTTGGCTCATCAGGCTAATAAGGACATCCATGGTGCTTATTGTTTCTCATCAAGGACATTGCAATAGCAGTGCTATAACAGTTAAATGGCTGTAAAATAGTGGTTTTTATACTGGGTGACTTTTTATGCTTGTGAATAGCATGTTATTTTCTGAATAACCTATCATTCTTCTCAAATAGGTCTATGTATGTGTTAAAAATTGCTCATCAGTAATTATTTATGTTCCATTCACAGGGTCATAGTAAATCAATTCAGTGTCTTACAGTGCACAAAAATGGTGGAAAGTCCTATATTTACTCTGGAAGTAATGATGGTCATATTAATATCCTTTGAATAATGGTGGTACTTGTTCTAGTCTTATAGTTTGATATGAGAGCTCATTAGCAGAGATGGAAAAGAAAAGCTTTGCCAAAGACAAAGTTTATTGGACACAAGTGAATACTTTGTCTAAAGTTTATTTAGCTTTCCCCTAATACCTGTTTTAATACCTGCCTTCACACTTTCCTGCTAAATATAAGCCAGCTCTTAATTTTCAGTTGTTGTTTCTTTATGATAGGTAGCTTGATAGTATGGAGAAGCAAGTGAATATATAAATTAGCCTCTTGTAACGTCAAGAAACAGCAATAACATGTTTTCCACTTACGACAAAATATGCAGAAAGTTATATTTCCAGCATTTTGAAGCTTATAGTTAAAGCTACAGTCCTTTTTCCTGCCTTTAAAATGATGTCATGTTGGCATAAGCTCTTATAAATACAGGTCCTGTTTCTTTTCAGACCGGTAATACAGTGTGAGTAGTTCACATGATGTTACCATGGTAAAATGAGGGAAAGACAGTGTTACAAGGGCTTCTATCTAAAGTTCTTTAAAAAGTATTTTCTAGTCTCAGACCTAATGCTAATTACTCCAGTATTTGCTGCTGTTTGTGATAGATCATTTAACTCACTACAGAACATCAGAGTTTCACTTAATAAATAAGGTTGCCCATGTAGCTTGTAGGGTCTCTGTCCCTAGAGGTACTCAAAACCTTACAGAACCCTGCAGCCTGTTGTAGCTAACACCAATTAGAGCAGCAGGGCTGGACTAAATCTCAAGAGGTCCCTTCTAACCTTAGCTGTTCTCTCAATTATGTAACTTTTTATGGTGTGGAATTTGACTGCACCAGTATCTTCAAATGTTCCTTAATTCTGTTATGCACATTATTGGGATTCTGAAACTGGAGAGAATGATGGTTTTTCTGGGAAAGGCCACACAAACCAGGTTTCTAGAATGGCAGTGGATGAGATGGACCAGCTGGTCACCTGCAGTATGGATGACACTGTGCGCTACACCAACCTTAGCAAGAGAGATTACAGGTTAGTTAAAATGTGGCCTTTTATTGCACTATAATTGCTTTACAGCAAGAGTGCTGTTGACTTTATATGGTAAATAGAAATGCTGGAGTTTATTTAGGTTTTATGTTACCATGGAAACTGTAGAAATGATTACTGTACCAACCTTGTGGTTTTTTTGTCAATGAGAAATGCATCCCAGGCTTTTCAATTTGCTTTGTCCCTTCCATGGGTTAAATGGAGACTGTCTTGTATTAGGTGACTTAGTTAGGGGCTTTGGAAAGGTATTTGCTTTGTCATTCATAAATACTCAGGGGTAGTGGAGATAAATATGTTTAGGAGGAGTGGGACACTGTTTCTTCATGGAAACCAGAATTTAAAGAATCCTGTTAAGATAATCTAGTTAGTTTAAAAATTAAACTATAGTATAGTAACATTGACTTTCATTTCAAAGGTTACTATCTTGATCAAGTTTTAAACACAAAGCAATAGGAAACTTTGCTGATTAGTAGATAAGAAAATTAAGTTATGTATGTTCTTGATGATTAGTGGGTGATTATTTGAATGGGCAATTTAAAATAATGGTAGACATGGAATAATTTCTTCCTCCTTTGTCCGTCCTGCTTCTTCACCTTGTCACATCCTCATCCAGTGGCCAGGATGCTGTGAAAATGGATGTTCAGCCAAAATGTTTAGCTGTGGGTCCTGGTGGCTATACTGTAGTTTTATGCATTGGACAAGTAAGTATTAACACGTGGATTATCAACTGTTGTTGTGTTAATAATGCCATGTATGGTTACACTTATCTATTTCATGTGGGATTACCTTGCACATCTATAGAATTTCCTAATAAGACCTATAGGGAACATAATTCAGCAGTATACTTGATAACCCTTGTCTTTTTGCATCCTGTACCAATTTCACATTTAAATTTCAGAAAGTCCCTTGTGTGGATGCATCTGTATTTGTTATCAATACAGCTTTATGCTGGAAGGTTAAACCTCAGAATCACACTCATGCCAGATCTGTTCAGTGACACAGTTTTGGCAAAAGGATGTTTTTCTCCTGCTTTTTTTTTTTTTTTGCAATTAATCCAATTAACTCATGCTGTTGTACAGCATAAGCAGCTCTAGCTCACGTGCCACTAGTATGCAGATCACAGAAAACTGAGACATTGCATTGAGGCTCTCTTGTATCAGAACATTATTAACTTCTAATGATTTATACTTTCTGCATGGGTGCTGGTTTTGTGTTTTTAATATTTGATAATGTTATCCAAACCTGTTTTCATGTGTGTTATAACCATAGCATAGAGCTGGATAGGAAATAGCCTTTAAGGTTTAAGACTGCAGCATTAACTTGCTACTAATTTGGTCCTGCCTCCCTCCCTTTAACAATGAACCAGGAAGGGAGTAAGCCTTGCTAAAAATACTGATTTGTCCATGTTTATTTCATGTTCAAAGCCAGTGAAGCAAAGCTGAAGGCAATGGAGAATGCCCTACACTATGTAGTTTAGAACACACAAGTACTGCAGTACAGCAGATTAGTTAGTCACCACATGTTGGCATTTCTTCAATTTTTTTTAAGAATGAAACGGTTCCCTTTAAGATGAGAATACAATAAAAATCTGAGTAACTAGAGAGAATTTGTATTTTTGACTAAAGTAATAGTTTTATATTAGGTACTTTGAAGAAGGGTCTTAGTTTCTGGTTTTCTGCTTACAGATTGTCTTGATGAAAGATAAGAAAAAATGTTTTGCAATTGATGACCTTGGCTATGAGCCAGAAGCTGTAGCCATTCACCCCACAGGAAGTACAGCAGCAGTGGGAGGAGCGGTAAGGTTGCACTTCCTAAAACTGTATTACTGTGAACACTGGAGCAAGTAACAGAAGTATTAAATAACAGTAGGTGTGGTGTGTTGAGAAATGGTAGGTGACAATTTGTAACAACATCAGTATTGTTTAAGTGTGTGTATTTGGTGTTCTTGGGCTTTCGTTCCCTAGATTGTGACCTAATCTGCCTAATTGTGACCTAAAGTCTATTTCACTTTTTCTTAAATTAAGTCTTTTTTCCTTTATTTGCTGTTTTGAAATTGCCAAATTGTTTTTATCCAGTGTGTTCTTGAAGTTGGCAAATTATAGAAAATGGGTTAATTTCCATACTTTGGTGGATTGTAACCAGCATAAATGACAGGTTATCTAAACCTTTTCTTAACATAAGCATTACCAGACAGAATTAATGCAAAAAGTTCCAGGAACTCCTCTTTCTACTGTAATGATTTTTCTACCTTTTCTCCTTCTTTGCTATTGATTTGCAGGATGGGAATGTCCATTTGTATTCAATCCAAGGAACCTCTTTGAAAAGTGATGATAAGACTTTGGAAGCTAAAGGTCCTGTTACTGACCTGGCATATTCTCACGATGGTGCCTTTCTTGCAGTCTGTGATGCAAACAAAGTTGTCACTGTCTTTAGTGTTGCTGATGGCTATGCGGTAAGAACTTGTAAATAATTGATGTAAATTTGATGTTTCTGTGACTGTTTACCTGCTATTTTGGGCTAGTATTGCTATTTACAGCAGCCTATGTGAACCCTCCAGATGGTAAGAATGGTCAAGGAAATGTGCAGCATGGGTTGACTGCTGGGAAAGCACTGAAATCCGTGTAATAATAAATGAATAGTTAAGATAGGGAAGGAGCTGGATTTCCACAGACTAGCCATAGTTAAATACAAAGAGTTCCTTTGGATCTGCAGAACCACTAGTTTGTTAGTTTGGGATTTTTAAAGGAAATAACAAAATATGTCTGTTAGAGAATTTGTGTGCATTTTTGTAAAATGGACAAGAATGTAGGCTCAGTTTGATAAGAATCATACAAAAAATACAATGAAATTCAATTACATAAATAAAGCAGACTTGGCAATGAAATTCTGCTGGCTCAGGCCCACAGTTCCATGGTAAGGATTAAGCTATGAAAGGGACATGCTAGGACAGGGAATCTTGCTTTATCTGCCAATCTACCGTCTTTTAACTAAAAACCAAAAAATGGGCAATTTCCACTTTTCAGCCCAAGCAGTCAATGCATATCAGCCTGTAAACTCCTTAAACTTTGACTAAAACAACATTGAAGTAAAAACACAGGATGGCATTCCAGAAAAAACTTTTCATTTTCCAGGTAAAAATTGAAATTTTGCCTTGTGAAACATCTGTGGAATTATTTTAGAAGCCTCTAAATTGCATATCCCCTTAACATATCAAGATTTCATAGAAAAATGTCTTAGTAGGTTTTTTTTACAAAAGGGGTTTGTGTTTTATTGGCCTACTAAGTGTTTAAATAAATCACATAAAATTAAGCCACCACTTGGTTTACTTAGTGCATCCATCTGCATCTGAGATGTACATTGTCTGGAGTCTTGCAGTAGCTTGTTCTGATGCTGCACATTGAAAGCTAGTGATTTCCTGAAGCAGCTTTAACTGTTGGAATAACCCTTGTCTCTCTAATTTTCAAATAGGAGCATAATGTCTTTTACGGACACCATGCAAAAGTTGTTTGCATTGCATGGTCACCAGACAATGAACACTTTGCTTCTGGAGGCATGGACATGATGGTGTATGTTTGGACTGTGAGTGATCCAGAGACCAGAGTCAAGATACCAGGTATGTTTTCTTCAACATACTGCTTTTGAAAGTTGTTAGTAGTTCTTGAGATCCAACACTGTTTTGTACACTAATGGTAAGCAGGCTTCAAATGTTCCCAATGTAATTTAGCCTTTGTTAATCTCTATCTAGCCACACTAGCTGGAGTTCTTCTGTTATTTTTGTAGTTACTTTTAAAATCCAGTACTAGTATTTAATGCAGCTAAAAATCATATTTGGAATGTGCTGAAGGTACCTTGTCAACCCAGCCTTCCTAACTCTTTTCTGTTACTTTGCACTGTGATACAGATGCTCACAGACTACATCATGTCAGCGGCTTGGCGTGGCTGGATGAACATACTCTGGTTACAACATCCCACGATGCTTCTGTTAAAGAGTGGTCTATCTCCTACAATTGAAATAAGCCCCCTCTTTGGAAGGACCTAATCAGGGACTAGAACTACTGCAGTGGAACATAGCATTTCTTTTAAAAAATCTGTATTGGCCTCTGGGTCTGCTGTCATATCCTCATATCTTTACAGGGTGTTCATATCTGTAATTAAATGTACTTTGAAAGCTTTAGCGAATAACAGTTTGCACATGAAAAGCACTTAAATTATGTCTGGAGCTTAACCTTTGTGCTGAACATTCCAGAGGCAACAGCCGAACAAGTTGGTGTGCAAGGTTCAGGCGCGAAAGATTCAAACTCAATCAGTTGTTCTTTTCTAACCAAGAAATGTAAGACTGTACAGCATGAGAGTAATACTTCTCATTTTTTCTAATTACAGAACATTTCTGTACTAACAGTCATAGTAAGAGTATTTAGTTGTGGTCTGAAACCAATCAAGCTGTGTGCAGCTACTGTATATTGCTTTGCTTCTCTATACTGCACCAAACTGTTGCCTCAGATTTTCTCCTCCAGATAAGAAGGTGGGGTACATACATAATAAACTTTTTATGTATTTCATGTCAAATCTTTGTGGTTTATTTTAAGGTGGAAGTGTGGGATTTTAATGTACTTACTGTTGTGGGTATAATGTTTACAAATAATCATTGTAGCAACTTGTTGCTTCAGAAACACAATTGTTACTTCCATGAATTAGGACTGTCTTGTCATTTCAGTGTCAGAGAAAAGAAATCATTCTGTTTTAAAGATTAAAGATATTTTCTGTTTGAAGGAGAAGCATGTTATTGTTTAAAAAATGCAGTACTTCTACCACCTTTTGGAAAATACAGGAATTAAACAAAGTGAAGTGTTGTTATGACTTAAAGTGATTTTTGAGAAGATGGTGTTTGCTTGGTGAGTTTTATGCCTTTGCATGTGCAGAACAGTTGCATGAAAGCATTACCTCATGCGAAGAGATCCTGATGTTGTGTTTAGTTCCCTTCTCACACTCCACAATAGGTTTAAGTGATTTGAAGCTAGCAGTCCAACAAGGGTGGAGGAGGACACTCTGATGCAAAGTAGTAGGAAGATTTGTTACCATCTCTGATGGCCAAAAAGAGTTGTTGCTGTCTAGAACCTTGGAAGACTTAAATTTTCTCTGCTAAGTCTCTACCACCACCACCACCACCACCACCACCTTTCCAGTTGTCTTTGGATTTTATTAAGCTTTCCTTTCTGTGTGGACTCGCGTGTTTTTTTTTACCAATCATATTTCTAATGACACTAATAATACAGCAAATAAAATGCTTTTGCTGCTTCTCATACTGTGGCCTATTGCTCAATTGCTAAAAAGAAAAAGCCTTACAAAAATGAAATGTTGGTGAAACACATTTTGAAAAGGAAAAAAATGTTGATTTCTTTTTAGGAGTGGTGATCAGAATGTCTCCTAGCCTGCAAACCAACATCTATAGTGGAACAGTTGATGTAGATTTTTTTTCTTCTTCTAAGAAGTGGGATATTTTGCACCATAGTTTCTTTGTGTTTACTGTGTCTCTCTGTTAGCAGTTTTGCATGTTAATTCTTACTAACAGTGCAAGGACAAGAGAAGTTTTGGAAAAGGATGTGTTTGATATTTGGTTTAAGATCCAAATGAGCAAGGTTTTCTTAGGGTTTAGCCCCTAAAACTTGTTCTGCTGTTGCACAGGGACTGGCACAGCAAGCAATTCCTCCATTGTTCCTGAGTCTGATCTGGAAGAGTTGCTATTGAACTGCTCAGTGGGTTCCTGTGGTAGTTGAATCACTGTCATTTAAGTAATTATAAGGGGGAAGGGAGGAGGAGTTAAGCAGTTACCAGAGCTTGTGCACTATGCCTGAAAGGTGCTGTGTAGGATGAGCTATTTTTTGATTCCTCGAAGACCTTGTAGTACTGCTCCTGTGGAATGCCTGTTAGCCACAAACCCTGCCTTGAGTTGTGTGTTTGGATGGCAGTGAGGGTGACTGCTCATGCTTCAGCTTCCACTGGATTTGTTTATTGGCCTATGGCCTGAGCTTCTAATTCCTTAGGAGCTAATATGGTCTTTGTAGTTGGCTAGCAAATCCTCACTAGAAAACTGAAAATACATTCTGCTGTTGGTCCAAATGTCTTAGCACAGGCTCATTGTTGATCCAGTGTACACACACCAGAAACTGATTTAAGGAGTCTGGCTGTACTGCTCTGAATCAGGCCCCTACATTACTTGTGTTTGCCCCAGACTGCAAATGTTTTGTGCTAAACTCAAACCCCTTGTCCTGCCCTTAAACAGAGAAGCAGGAAAAAAAGCCAGGATGGTCTGTACAGATTGTAGTGACTTCAAAAGAAAATGGTCATACTTGACATCAATATAAAATCAGGCTCAGAGGCTGTAAATTAAAAAAACAAAAACCAAAACAACAACCAACCCCACACCGTACAAAAACTTCAAAGCACCTTAAATGTTGTTATCTTAAGAGTTGTATTTTAATGTTAGTTCAAGCCCTGTTCAAACATAGCTCCTCAAGCCCCCTTGTTCTTGAAGGCTTCTGTTTTAAACATGAACATGCTTTTGAGCTCCTCCTGGCAGTTACTGGAAAGCTGGATTCACTTCACCATGACTGGCAGTTTGCCTGCTTTACAGTGAAAATGCAGCTTAATTAGGCCAGGGGTAGATTTGGAGAAGTAACATGACCAGTAATTCCTCGCAAGGCTGTAATGCAGGCATTCCTCTCCCATCCCCCTTTACTGTGATTTAATCCTGGCTGCCTGTTCCATTTCTGCCACGCTTGTACAGCACATTGGCCTTCCAAGAAGCTGCTCTGTACAGGCAGCCAGAAATTTACCAGCAGCTGTTGTGTGGAGTATCAGCAAATCCTAAATGCAATTCTTTAATTGGAAATTGGTAGAGGGGAAAGATAAAGGGCATCACTGATCTATTTGGAGATGGAGGTTGTTTGTTTTGTTGCACACAATAGAATTATGAATAGACGTTCTGACACCCTGGTTCCTCTGCCAAATGCTTTTGCTCTTAACAATTAGAATTCCTCAGACCGAGGGTAACAGCCTTAAAATCTTAATTACATGAATATTTTTCTGAAGCAAAATGCCAAAGATGTAGAATCCTTTTACCTGGAGCTGATTTTTTTTTTTTTGGAGGTACATTTTTAAGCAGAGAACCCAGTATGTCACTGCAGATACTGTTTCATGGTTGTGTCACAAGAAAGGATTTGCTGATAAAAACTGTTCCCTACAGTAAATTTTCCCATGCCTATCTCTGTGATGAAAGTATACAGAGGACAAAAAGGTGCCTTCTGTGGGCCTGGGAGCAGAATTATGCAGTTAACTGGCTGGGCTGAGAACAAGTCACAAGTTCACATATATACAGCAGATGTTTGTTCTAGAGGTGCAAACCTTCCCAGAGAGACTTAGGAATGAAGCTAAGCAGGGAAGGAATCATAGAATGTCTCAGTTTGGAAGGGACCCATAACAATCATCAGACTGCAATGAATAAATGTGTGTGTTTTGCATACTAAAGGCAGTTTGTTTGAAGTACCAATATTTTTACTGACAAGAATGAAGTCTGTTACACCAATTCATAGACATGGTGGAAGGACCTAAAGGCCTCATCTCAAGTATGGTGTAAGGCTATAGGCAATACTGGACAGCTTTGTTCTGTTTTCTAATCAAGTTTTAAGAAACTGAAAAGGATGGAGATCATGCAGCCTCTTTGAGTAATCTTTTCCACTTAACTCTCTCCTAATATCCAACCTGATACTCCAAGCTGTTTTGCATGACCACACATTTATATTATCTGTTACTAGCAGAGAAGTAACAGATAATATAAGGTTGAACACTATGCCCTTGGCATTGTACCCCCTGGAATATTTTCTCTGTTACCTGCTGGCCCCTAGCTGGATGTTAAATTGTTGACTTCTTCCAGCACACATACCTCAGCTCCTAAGGAAAGCTGTTGTGGGAGGCATTGTCTGAGGCCCAGATGTGCTGCATCATATCCTCAGCATTGCTGTCAGCAGTGAGATGCAGAATTATGAAGTGGTCAAGTCTCATTTGCCTGTGACAAGTCCATGTTGGTTATTTCTTCGTCCTGCAAGTATTTAGGATTAATTCCAAGGGGAGTGTACATTCATTCCTCTGGAGACTGCAGTGGAAGCAAAAAAGCCCCTGTTCCTTGGGTCTTCTTTTTATTCAGAGTCGAACTCTTTTCCCAGTGATCAGAGCCCTCTCATGATAAACATGGTTTGTTTCGTCTATGCCAAAGTCAGAAAGTGTTGAGTACTTGAGCTTTTTCTATCACCTTGTGCCAGTTTATTTCCCTCATTTAAGAACAGACCTCCATTTTTCCTTGAAAAATTCAAGCAAGAAGAAACTTTATGTTTTGTTGCCTTGTTGCTTGAGACCTACAGAAAGCACATCATGTCTGAGGAATAAGCGTCACTTTGAAATCATTCTGTAATGATTAAAATTATTTCTGTAGTGTTCAGTCCTGGAGCTGTAATAACAGTTACATCCTGATAAGAAGAGCTTCATAGATGGATATATCTTTATGAAATTCTACATATCATGGTTGATTATCTCTCTGACCCAATCTGAGAGAAACTCAATCCAGAAGCCAGGCTTAGCTGTTCCCTATTCCCACTCTGTAGGTTAGCTGGCAGCTGAGTGTGCTGCCTATGGAGCTGGGAGCAGTGGGGCTGCTGGCCCAGACCAGCCAATCTGTTCTGTGAGCAGTCAGCCTGTGCCCACCTCCGAGTTAGATCAGTGAGTTCTGACTTCCTGCAGAAAAACATAGAAGTTCGAAGTCCAATTTACCCCTGACACCAAAAGAGGCTTCTTCTATGATACCCAGAATTGCTTGACATTCCTAATTGCCTGGTCTGTGTGACTGCCTGCCAATCTGTCCCACATGAGCAAGGGAGTCACCTGTATTTAGCAACCCCTGAAAACATGGCTTATCAACATCATTCAGGCTGCATTGTCAGATTATCTGACTACCTGAGAGTTGTTTAACATGTCAGTCAGGCCTCAGTGTTTGCCTGTTTGATTTGCTTTAGTCTATAAAGCTTGCAGGCATTAAAATGGGAAGGAGGAATCTTCTCAGGGTAGCCAGGTGTGAATATTACAACCAAATAAGTATTGTTAAATGTCTATGCCGGGATTCTCATGCACTGCAGGCAGGCCAGATTTCTGGTTGGCATATTTAGCCTTTGTTTCCTGGACCCTGTTGCCTGTATGCAGCTGCAGTCTGTGCATGACTTGTACAGAACACAGGGGCTTGCCCCATGCGTTGCCTTTGAAGGCCCTTCAAATGCCCACTGACCTGCAGGGAAGCAGCACTGGCTTGCTACTGATCTCCTCAAAGTTCTCAGCATCATTCTTAGTGCAGAGACTCTAGAAGCGCCCATTGCACCCAGGTGCAACCCCACAAGTCAGGGGCATTGGTTCCAGGAATTGGAAACTGTGGGGAAGAAGCTGCAGCCAAGTTAAAGCATAAGGTATTTAGACACTGTCTTTCTACAAATTTCCCAACAGCCTTTATTTGGAGGTGGAAAAAAGTCCCTTCTGCTGAGTATTTTTAATAATCTTCACGGGCAATCCATTTCCAAGCAGTTAAAACCCAAATCTTTAATGCATGCTGCAGACTAAGCTGTGCCTCAGTTTACAACAACAAAAACACCTGCACTGTATTAAAATGTAAAAGGGAAATGTTAGGTAAGGAAGGGTTTAAGAACACACCTAATCAGATCATAAATGTACATATTTGGTACTTTTTAGACTTGGACATTAAAAATTAAAATAGAATCAGGGAATATAGTTGGAATTTATGAGTTCAAAGGCACCCACAAGGATCATCAAAGTCTGACTCCCGGCCCTGCCCAGGACAACCCCAAGTATCACACCACGTGCCTGTAAATGATGGGTAAGTACCAGGTACATCTTTGCAACTAGTAGTTATCACATTCTGAGACACAATTTAGTCACCAGGACTGCCCTGTGCAAAGGGGAATGATATTTATAAGTAGTAAAAACCATCCAGGGTTAAAGAGCGATGTTATAGTTCCGTGGTGAAGGCATGTCGCGGATCGCTGGCGGGGGAGGCTTGGGGCGGGCGCTGCCCAGGGCTGGTGACCGGCGGGACGGAACCAAGCGGGCGGGGCCGGCCGGGACCGTGCTCCAGCGCCAGGTGGCAGAACAGCACTGCTGACGGCACCTCCACTCCGCTTCCCACTACTGTCCTGCTCAGACCGACACTTCCAAGCTATTTCTGTTTCGGGAATGACTTAGCTGTCCCTGCGTGGGACGGCAGCCTACAGCCCCGGCCAGCCCTGCTCGTGTGTCGGTGTATCCCCTCACGGCAGCCCATGGCCCCGGCCAGCCCTACTCCTGTATCGGTGTATCCCCACACGGCAGCTAATGGCCCTGGCCAGCCCTGCTCGTGTGTCGGTGTATCCCCCACACGGCAGCTCATGGCCCGGCCAGCCCTACTCCTGTATCGGTGTATCCCCACACGGCAGCTAATGGCCCTGGCCAGCCCTGCTCGTGTGTCGGGGTATCCCCCACACGCCA
>NW_005054297.1:39120-66581 GCF_000277835.1 Geospiza fortis | reverse complement strand
TGCCCGTATTTCGGTGTATCCCCTCACGGCAGCCCACGGCCCCGGCCAGCCCTACTCCTGTATCGGTGTATCCCCTCACGGCAGCCCACGGCCCCGGCCAGCCCTGCTCGTGTGATCTGGAGCTGGAGCTTTGCTGCCTCTCTTCTGATAACATTGAATGCACAGAAAACGTCACAGCTGGACTGTGCAAGGGTCAGGGACCAGCTGAACCAACAAAGAACTCATATGAAGGGAAGGTCTTTCAAGGTGGGTACATTACACTCCTTGGCAGGGGAGTGCTGCTGGGTTTTGCAGCAGCCTAGTGCAGCTGACAGGTTTGAGCAAGCTGCAGAGCCAGTCCTGCACTGGCAATGTGGGCAGCGTCTCAAGGGCTATGAGGCATGGGCCTTCAGCAGATTGCTTGAGGGGCACAGGGATACCCAAAAGACAGTGCCTGACATGACTTAGGTCTCCCAGCAGCATAGTTCTTGGTGATGCAGCTATGCCTGAGGGTACATACATAGCAGTCTTCCTTGATAATAACATCATTTCATCCTCTCACACGAGCTTTTCTGGCAGGGCAGTGGAGAGAGGCTCACCACCATTGATGATTCTGGTCACCATCTCTCCAGTCGTCTGCAGAGGAATCTGGATAGGCTGGATCAATGGGCCAAGACCAGTGGTAAGAAATTCAACAAGACCAAATGCTGAGCCCTGCAGGGCTGACCCCAGGCAGTGCTACAGGCTGAGGGTAGAGTGGCTGGAAAGCTGCCCAGTGGAAAATGACCAGGGAGTGCTGTTTGACAGCAGCTGAACATGAGCCAGAGTTGCCCAGGTGGCCAAGAAGGCCAATGGCACTCGACTTGGATCAGGAATATCGTGGCCAGCAAGAGCAGGACAGTGACTCTCCCCTTGTATTCAGCACTGGTGAGGCCACTTCTTGAGTTCTGTGACCCATTCTGGACCCTGCAGTTCAGGAAGAGCATTGGGGTGCTGGAGTGAATCCAGAGAAGGGCAACAAAGCTAGTGAAGGCTCTGGAGCACAAATCTGATGAGGAGAAGCTGAGGGAGCTGGGGGTGTTTAGCCTGGAAAAGAGGAGGCTCAGGGGTGACCTTATCACTCTGGACCTGGTTATGGAATATCAAAAAAGAAATTAAGCCAAAGTTCACACTGGGTACAAAGTAATTCAGCTGAGTTGAGTTGTCTTGTTAGGCCCAAGGGAGCACAGCACAGCTGGGCATGGCACTGTGGCTGCTTGAGTTGTATGCCTGGTGTGAACCAGGCTCGGTGTCCCAGCAGCTGGACAGACAGCAAGGACAAAGTTGCCGACTGGCCCTACTTGGCCCCTGACACCCTGGTCCCTGGAGAACAGTGGCAGGATGGGAAGCTATGCCTGCCCTCACCAGAGCTGGGCAGACTCAGTGGAGGCATTGGGAGAACTGGAGGTGGGCATGTGGCCTGGGAGCCACACAGGGGGAGTAGCAGGGTCTGCAGAGAGTTTTTCTGGGGACAGAGGTAGGCAGTTTTCCCATGCATACAGAGGAGACTTTGTAGAGATGGCTGGATTTTTTTCAGAGATCTTTTTCATTCCACCTTTTCCAGAAGATGAGCATTTCTTTATTTGAAAGTTCATAGTTCAAATTTGTGTTATAATCTAGAGTTAAAACTCTTTCCATGAGCCAGAAACATATATTTTAAGGAAGAAGCACAGGCAGTTGTATTTTTCAATTAGGTTCCTGTCGCAGTAACTGGGTTTGGGTACAGGTTTCGTATGATCTGTTCTGTGTATCTTACCTGGCACTTCTGTTTGTCCAAAAAAATTGTTGGGAGCTTGGAGGACACCTATCATCAACTGCTATCAGCTTCTACTATTTCAGCTGTTAAGAAGTTAAAGAAGTTAACCTTATCTCAACTGTGGTTCACCTGTAGAGAACAGATGTTGTGACACACCCACATGAACAAGTGACTAAAAGAGACTTTTTTTAATAGCATGTAGGAGAACACCTCTAGCTCAGCCAGCCAGATAGCTCTGTCCTCTCTGAGAAGTTGCTGAATTTCACTTAAGAAGGCTTCCAATGCATACAAGTACGAAAAACTGCTACTTTTTGCCAGACTCTAGCCCTATCATGGCTTTTGAAGACCTTTTTTTTGTATCTTTGAAGAGGAACCTCCCTAAGATCAGCCCTCCAGACCTAAAGAAAATCAAGCCTGTTTCTAAAGCTTGACCCTATTGCTGCTAGACCTATGTTTTATCCCTTGCTTGTATCAGGTGTATGGCTGGGTGTCCATGTGTCTGCTCTCCCATCCCATGTCCTCCACTGAGAGATCCCACCCATCTCCACTCACTAGCTCCAATGTGATGGTACTGGTTCCCAGAGGGTCTTAGAGTGTCTTCACCAAGTCCTGCTAGACCTTTGATAATGCTGCTCTGAGACAGAAGGTACTTAATTTAAATGCTTTAAGTAATTCTATCTCTTCCTGTTCCCTTGGAGTAGGTTCTGAATGACCTGATCAATGCACTCTTATCCACAAGGTAACAGATTATCTGCAGAGACAACCCCATTTCTGCTCTGAAGTTGCCTGGCTCATGGAAGGAAAGCTTGAGATAAAATCCATCCTGTGCTCTTGCTGTTGGTTTTTCCCAGATCCACAGAGAGTTTGCTGGAATGCAGCATCTACCCAGCACTGTGAGCTGGATATCCCATTTATGGTCTTTTATCCCTTTTTTTGATGTCTCCTCCTTGTACATTGTGATACCTAGAAATGTAAGACTGGCTCTGAGTGATTATTTACAGAAAGGTGAGTCACTTTCCCAGGTATTGTTGCTTTCAAGCCTCTCTATCACTTTGGCATGAAGTTGTTATTAACCTCTGGAACACCTTCATTGCAATTGAAGCAGAAATGGTGCAACACTGGCTTTTAGGAAGGAAGACTGCCAATCACTTACTAAAATTGATTCAAGTTCTGCCAAGAATTTTAAACTTTCTGGATATTTTTAAGGAAGAGGAAAGCAGTTTGGATAATGTAAACTGAGTGTGAAAGATAACATCTTCTATGAGGGGTTTTCTAAATGGTGGCTGGTTCTGATAAATGTAATAGATACTATTTTTGAATATTGATATATGTGTCTGTTTTGGCATTGTGTTGTGAGGTTCACTTTAAATCATTAAGCTTTACATTATTAAATTATGATGGCTCCATAAAAATGCTATACTTTGAAGAGGGATTAATATATAAATCATAATGGTCCTGATTCAATTCACAGTGGTTTGATTTCTCCATGGAACCTACAATCTTAAAGAGATAGGCTGTTAAAGAGATCAACTAATTTATATTTTGGCTGCTCTTTTATGTCCAAGTCAATTAGCTTAAAATTCTTCAACCATAAAATCTTTTCTCTTTACCATCTAGTCAAGCCCTGTAATAACCACACTGCACTTACTGGTATGTAGATTGGAACTGAAGTCTTCTAAAACTGGAATTCTATACCTTAAAATCTTCCTCCTGTATTTTTAGATGAATTTGTCCATTATTGGCCAATACATGATGTATCAAATACTTCCATGATGCATTTTCATCACTAGCAGTATGCTAGTGCAGAGCAGTGTGTGTGTACTTGAAGGCATGTATGGTTTGCACTATTTGTTTGTCCATTTAACTCCTCCTTTTGCTCAATTATTTCTCTTGTTTATTATTAGTACTTGCCCTTTCAAAGGAGAAAGAGAGCTCAAATGGCCACCAGCAACCACATCATGAGTATTTTGGGAAGATTCCCCTTTAGAGATGTGCAAACAGGGTGCCCACCTCCCATTCATAGCACAAACGGTCTCTCTTCAAATGGTTTTGTTAGAAGAGGAGCCTCCAGTCAGGCAGCAGAGAGTCTCTGCTGAGTCACATGTGCCTGCCTCAGGAGCACGGCAGGATTGGTGCTCTGCCAGGAGGATACCGTGCCAAAATTGTGTCCTGTGTGCTGTAAGTGGCCATTCATCAAGTGCAACTGATGACATCCTGACAACTGAGTCAGGTTTATTTGATTTTAGAAGAGACTTTTTCATTTGCATGCTGTAAGCGGAACAATCTCCTGCTTGCTATGATCACAGTTGCCCTGCTTCTTTTGCAACACATACCAGTATAATACACCTAAGGTAACACCTACATTACAATCATTGCTGCATGCCAGTAGATTTTACAGGAATATTTGACATGATCATATGTTCCTGTTACCTTATTTAACACAGTTCTCTCTTAGTACTTTTTTTTTTCTCGTAAATTGTGTCATTTCTTTTCTTAGGCAAGAAAAGTCTTTCCCTGTCACTTATTACCTGAGAAGATGGGAATGTATCACGCAAAAAAAATTGCTAAAGGAAACAATTCAGTCCATTTCCTGTGGGCTGTAATTGGCTGCCCAGTGCCCCCTGGTGAGACACCTCCCCATGCAGCATATCTCACCCAAGTTAAGGTCACAAGGAACTATTAGATCATCAAATTTGGCCTGATACATATCAAAGGCATTTAAGTTTCACCCAGGAATGTCTTGTTTGTTACATATTAAGTTTTCAGGGGATAAATCTACACCATTGTCTAGTGCTTAGGAGCAGCTGAGGTCACTTAGTTTGTTCAGCCTGGAGAAGAGGGGACTGAGGGGAAACTTCATTGCAGTTACACCTTCCTCGTGAGGGGAAGAGGGGGGGCAGACTCTGATCTCTCCTCTGTAGTGACCAGCGACAGGATCCAAAGGATTGGCTTGAAATTGTGTCAGGGGAGGTTTAGGTTGGATATCAGGAAAAGGTTCTTCACCCAGAGGGTGGTTGGGCACTGGAACAGGCTCCCTAGGGAAGTGGTCACAGCAGCAAGCCTGGCAGAGTTCAAGGACAGTGCTCTCAGACACGTGGTGTGACTTTTAGGGTGATTCTGTGCAGGGCCAGGAGTTGGACTTGATGATTCCTTCGGGACCCTTCCAACTCAGAATATTCTATAACTACATGGTTTAGCAGGATTGATCCCTTCCTGTGCCCCAGCAGAAATATTTCTTGTTCTCACCAGGACCAAGAAGCCTGGAGGCCAAAGACCCCATGGCTGAATACAGACTGCAAATTCAAGCAGAGACAGCTACACTCTGCAAGATAAAGCAGGGTTAACGTGAACAGCTTGCTCATGTCCACACCACGCGGTGCTTGGATTTGTACCTCTCCTGAGCATTACACTTTCTGATGAGTTCAACAAGTCTGAAGTTATACAAGTCTGTGTTGCAACCCATCAGGGGCATAGTTTGATAACATGACATGACCTGGGTGTGTTGCATGCCTTGAGAAATTGCCTGAGGGTACAAAGTCTGCTGGGATAACATTGGAGGATTGTGAGGGGTGGAGGAGCCAAACCTGACACAGTTTTGTCCATAATGCCTATTGTGAATGCTCCTTGCAGTCTGCTGTCTTCTGGACTGGGCCATTGTCATCTCGTAGTCGGCTAACTGGAACAGGTCAACAACATGTCACATACTGACAGCTGCTGCAGTGTTGTTTCACCTAAGGGTTGGTTTTACCTAAGACCTGAAAGTTACTGTAGGTAACCTTGCAGAATTCTGCAGGTTAGCAGAATTCCCGTATCTTGTAACTGTGTCATGCAGCCTTTCTGACTGATATAGGGAGAAGGTGATTCCAGCTTAGAATATATACCAGTACTGAAATGGGACCTAGAGTTAGAAGATCTGGCCTGTTTTTTCACCCAGAACTAACAAACCCATGTAGAAGTCATGTGCCTTCCTGGCAGACACATATGCAAGTTTTTTGTTGACTAAAGATGGATTTTCTTTGAACATTCATAATGAAAAATGGTTGATGATTGAATAATTCTGTCTTTTCCTCTTGAAAACATCAACACTGAATGAAGGATGGACCTACTTTTACATCACAGGAGATTTCTTGATTTTGTAACAAACTGTCAGACAAGGAAATGGCTGGATGTAGAATTCCCCAGGGTGTCAGAAAAAGCTGATTTCAGTAGGGTTATGCTGACATAAATACTGAAACAACACAGTCATTGATCAAGCAAAAACAGAAAGACAATATTTTACTTGCTTTGATTACTGCTTTTTTCACAGTAACTTCATCACAGACAAAAATTTAAAAAATATTAAAATTTATAATTCTCTTTTAATATGTATAATAATTTTAGAGAATCACAGAGTTGTTGGTGTTGGAATGGACCTCTGGAAATCATCTTGTCTACACCCCAGACTCAAGCATGGCCTCCTACAACCAATTGCCCAGGACTGTGAATAGGTCATGTCTAGACATAATTACAGTAACACAGATATTTCCTTCTGATGCTGAATTTTTGTTATAATTTCATGCATGAATTTTTATTATAATTTCATCACCGGGTCTTTGAAAAGCAAACTTGTGCTTTTCATCATCCCCAGACAACTCTTTTGAGTGTCCATGAGGAAGTCTAATAATTTCAGCAACACTGACCTTGGGAATCTGCGTACTCCAAGATTACATGTTAGAGATCCCAAAGAGATTATTTACCCAGTTTTGGACTATTATTTCCTTTATAAAGTTATGTTCATGAAAAGATTTTCAATTCCTTTGGGAAAACAATTTTGGAAACATGGACTAAGACTTTCATGGTCTAGATTGGTCTTCTTGAATCTACCAATTTCTTTAAAGAGCTATTCACTGACTGTGAACTGCCTTTTGGGATTCTTAGCAGTACAGCCTACCATACTGTTTGTTCTTTCTTTTCTGATAATTTTTAAAGATCACTACTTTTCCAATGAGGACAAAATTCCCCAATTTTTACTAAGTTCCAGTTTGATTCATGACAGCACTCAACATAAAACATCTGTGACCAAATCGAAACCACGCACAAGCAGCAACTCAATCAAACTTAATCTTTAAGTAAGTAATTGGGGTACTGCCTGAGAACATGTTATTCATTAAAAAGGAAAGGATTTTTCCTTCTAAAAGCCTTGCTGCTACATACAACACCTTTCCCTGGCCTCACCATGCTCTATGGTTCTGCTGCAGATTTCAATCCATTTTGCCATGTCTTAAATTCTCAAATGTTTCTCGCAGTTCACCTTAAATATTGAACTTGAGAAAGGACTTGAATATTAGAATCCTTTCCCAACAGAATCAGAGCATGATTCTTCCTTCTGCAGCCTGATGACCCAGCTGGACAGGACAGCTCACTGGTTCCTGATGCTCCACTCACTGCACAAGGGATCAGCCTGTCTTCCTTGCAAGTCCAGGTACCTTGTAGTTTAGCACAGTTTTAAAAAGCTATTTTGAGTCCTGCTGTCACTGCTATGAACACAGCTTAATAAAAACAATTATCTAGATATAACAAGAAATAACACCAAAAAATGTATCTCTAGAGAAAACCAGATTCCTTGTCCAAGTGTGAACTTTGCTTTTCAGCTGCTTCAAAAACATAACAGCAGAGCACAGCTTTGAGGTCTTACCTGTGAACAAGCAGCAACAGAAATCTGATGCGAGGGAAAGCTGCAGCATGTTTGTGCAACCAGGGCAGAGCAAGGTTAAGACAAGTATTGAGGTAAAATATGTGTTGGCAATGCCAAGCCAGGTTATGGGTTAAAAAGGGTCATTGATTTTGCAACAAAAGTACTCTTTGGGTGTAGGTCACATGTTAGCCTTAACCCATCAGTCACTTGATTCAGTATTGTGGTTTTCCTCCTAACAGAAGTGAACCTTTAAACTGAAAATATGAGTAAGAGTTACAGTTATAAAAATTTGGACTTTCTATCAGTAAGCAAGAATTAGGATTCTTGGGCATTTTTTAGTAAATTAATATGTTATAACATTTTTTCTTATTGCCAAGGTCCACCCAGGATTGTCCCTAGTAAGCTACATGACAAGATGCAAAGGTTTGGAACAGGCCACTTCAGTGTGCACATGAACTACAGCCACTGCAGAGTTTTTGCTTCAACAACTTAGCTGTTGCTAGATCCTGCTGAGGCCATATCCTAGGGATGACTAAAGGATACCTACTCCATTTTCTGTTTTCCTTTTTAAACAAAAATCAGCACAAATCATCACAAATGCTAAGCCTTTTGAGACAAGAGGGCAAACACCAAGGATTTTGAACTTTTTGTTCCTAATCCTAATTAGAAAAACTCACTGGTAATATTTTCATCATTGTTTATACCATCCTGAATTTAATAGGTTCCACTTAACTGGCATTAACAAAGAACCAGATAAAGAAATCTCCAAATTGGCAATTTACTGGGTTCTTTTCCCACCACTTCTTAAACTGAGCTGAAAGATTACATTTTGTTTGAAATGTGAGAAGAGATGCGGAAGATATTATGTAACTGATGCCAGTACCAAAATGCCCATTGGTTTCAATAGGCCCAAGATTCATATGTGGTCTGATATTTGTTCATAGGTATTTCATCATTCATCATAAATCACAGACTCACAAACCCAAGGCCCTGCTGTTTTCAGTGTTGTACAAATGCAAAAGATCTGTTCATTTTCTGTCTCTCTCCAGAGCTGCACTTCATAATTACATGTAAGATACAAATCTACTTAAAAGAGAACTCATTTTGTGTGACTCAGTTGTAAAAGACAGATGGGGCCATGTTTACAGCCAGGTAAATTCTTTGTTGTTAGGAAATTTACAGTATAGCTAACAACATTCACAAATGCATTCAAGGTAAAAAAAGGGCTCGACCTCCAGTTGTTTTGCAGTCTGTGTGCAACAAATAAAATGTTGTTCTTCTTGTGCCTTGATGCAGATTTGCCCAGAGCATTGCAGCGCCAAACATGGACAGCTGAGCTGGCTTGGGTGCCAAAAGGAAAAAGGCTACAATGGCTCAGTGCTGCCCTAAGGTGGAGAAGCAGGCTGAAAGTAAATAATTTATATGCTTTTGTGTGGCAGGAGTAACCAGGGAGACGTCAGTGCCACGCAGCACATGCAACCATTTTGTTCATATCCTCTCTTGTAAAAAAGAAAGTTGCATCAAGCTCCAGGGTTGTCCTGTGCAGGGCCAGGAGCTGGACTTGATGATATTTGTGGGTCACTTCCAAATCAGGGTATTCTATATGAGGCTCCAGAGAAAACCTGTTCTAAGGGGTAAATTGGAAATGTAAAACATATCAAAAGCCCTCATTTTCTAGAAAATTGTTCAAATTAATTAATAAGAGACATAAACCCAAACTCAGCCTTTGAGCTGCCAAATGCTGTGACACGGGTATGTCCTTGCAGAGCTGAGTCTTAGGGCACTTGGAGAACAGTCAGCAAAACCCATCAGAGAGTATTTGATTTAATCCTTACTAATGAATCGACAGGGGTTTCACTAGAAGGCTGTATGTGGAATTATTTAATTCCCAGCTTCACTATCCATGCTTCCTGTCTGGCAACACTCAATTTTTGAGGTCTTATGATTAAATCTGACCTGCCAATTCTGTGGAAATTTCCTACTCCTGTTGCTGCTCAGCCTCTCTGATGCTGTGTCTGTCACAGCAGCCACTTGGTGCACTTAGAGAGAGAATACTCCTCATCTTGACAGAGTATATGGACAGCCCTACACCAACATGCTATTACGTTGAAACTTGTCCTCTTTTAACCTTACTGTTGCTATTTCAAGAGTAATTTTCATTTATACAAATTAGACCTAGTGAAGCACACGAATATCAACCAAATGTGAACTCATGGAAATTTCTCCTTGCTGAACAGCAGCATTTGAGCAATTCAGAAGATTTGTATTTCCTGTTCACAAACAAAAAATATCTAATTTTATATTCTTGCCTGGTATCTTTATTGTAATTCTGTGTTTTTCACTTTCATTCAAAATGTTTATCCTCATAAGACAGCTTGAAGTGGACTTTAACCATAATATATACCAAATACCTCGTAAGAAAGGACTGTCTCAGACCAGATTAAGACAATTTCACTAACTTTATTTGCTTCCAGTGTTTTCTGGCATTTTTGAAATATTCTAATGGTCAAAAAGAGTAATAATTTAGACAGGAGCACGCTGCCTCTGCCCCTTGGCCGTCACAGTCATTTTGGCATCAGCAGATTTCTCTTTAACAAGAGAAAAGAATGAAATGAGGTCTGTTTGCTGGTAGGATTAGAATTCATAGATCAAAGCCACTCAGAGGATTTTGATGCTATAAAGCCACAAGAGGTTTAGAGTTGTATAAGGTAAAAAAAAGGTCTTCCCCAGGCAGTTGCTTCCTGAAACTAATATGTAGTCTTTGTATTACTCCTTGGAAAAAGGACTGGGCATTTCTGTTTCCTTGATGTTTGTATTTGCTATTTGTGTCATTTACTCTGTATAACAAGAAGGAAATTCAAGACATGTAATGTGATGGAAATGCCCCAAGGAAAGTAGCAGACATGGATGTAGACCTGAGTCACGGGTAAGGTTGGAAGGGATCACTAGTCCAACCTCCCTGCTCAAGAATGGGGAATTTTGCTCAGAATTGTGTCCAAACAGCTTTTTAACATCTCCAGGGGACTCCACAGTCACTCTGGGCAGCCTGTTCCCGTGCTCAGCTGCCCTCACAGTAAAGTTCTTCTTCATTTTCTGATGTTCAGACACTCATTCTACCTGTTCACCACACATATCTGTTACCCCTCTCTTAAGCCCCAAAAATATGGCTTATTTTAATTTTCTGGATTACTTCATTTGTTTGGTAGTATTTGGCAGTAACATTCTAATAGATTTTCTTTAAATTGAAAATTTCTGAAAATATGTTCATTTGGACTAAACTTTCATTGAGAACCAGGAGAAAATTTGGAAGGTAACTCTCTCTGCGTTACTTGCAGAGGACAGACCACAACACAGTCACTTGAGTGTTCTCTAGGATATCAGAAACCATTGAAGTGGTTTCTT
Source organism: Geospiza fortis (assembly GCF_000277835.1). Taxonomy (NCBI): domain Eukaryota; kingdom Metazoa; phylum Chordata; class Aves; order Passeriformes; family Thraupidae; genus Geospiza; species Geospiza fortis. Next base: position 55,731 of record NW_005054297.1, on the reverse strand, counting down.
GTTAGTATAAGAAGGGCAGGAGATAAGAAGATATATTAATGGAGAGAATTTCATTTCACAGAGAAATTGTGTGGCCAAGGCTTGTACAAAGCTCTAATCTCTTAACCTGGGCTTTCTTCCAAAAACATTACAGTAAAACATTCTTGACATTATCATTCTGACTAATAGACTCAGCAGCTGAAACAGAGGATGAAGAATTTTGTTATTAATGCAGATAAACTTTTACACTTGATCCTATTTGTTCAGTGTCAGGCTTGCACCTACGAGCCCTTTGCTGACTGCAGCGTCTCTGAAAGTGTATTTTTAATGCAGATAGAGTAAAGGGCTGTGTTCCCTTTTTTTTCTTAAATAACTTTATTTGGCAGTTTATTGCCACAAATCTTCAGGAATACATTTGAACATTGAGACCTATTAAAAGCTGAACAAGTAGCAATGTGAGTGGTTTCCCTCCTATTTACAGTGTAGTTTCTGCCCTAGAAACTCTATAAGGGGTTACTCTACAACTAAGAAGCACTTAATTTTACATATATATTATTTTAAGGTGGGCTGTGAGAATTCACACCACATTATTTACTTCCCACAGTGTTAAATGATCACATTTCTGAACCTGCTTTTAAAAGATTGTGATCTGAGTCAATGACAGCTCTTCATCAGAAGTCCATGGGCCTGCATGCAGTAAAAACTGATAGAAATGGCAACCCCATTCTCCAATTCTCCAGTGCTAGTTCTTGTGCTGTTACCTGTTCCATTAGCTGGGAGCTGAATATGCCAGGGAAACTTTTTTGCGTTCCCTTGCCTAGAAGTTGGATTTGGGGAAAAAGAAGAGCAGCTCTTAGGGAGGACATTCCTACCTGATCTTGAATATAGAGCCAGGCAAAGCATCTCACAGATTACTGCTGTCTTGGTCCCTAGAACAGTCTAGTGTTGCCACCTGGTTTGCAGTAATATCTGTTTACATTTGCATGTTCCCCTGCTCCCCGAGTTCTCCTGCAGACCCAAGCTCCATAAAAGCCCCATTCAGTGATACTGCCTCAGTCACAGTGAGACAGTACTTCTACTACAGGAAAAAAATTATTAACAATTGCATCATGACAAACAAAGGACCTGAATTGTCAGGAGTTGGCAAAAATCAGAAAAAAATTATTTTTCCCCTTGGAAGAGGCCTTAGTGCAACAGAACAAGACATGGACAAAGAAAGTAGATGTTAACAAAGAAAGGAGTATATCTTGTAGAGGAAGAATTCACTGAGAGAATAAAAATAATAAAGAGGGCTTGGTTCTCAGCCAGGCAAAAGTTCAGCAGAGAATTAAGCTGTGTTTACAGCAACCTGATAAAGGAGTGGGGCCTGGCTTTTCTGGGCTTCTAAAAGGGAATCAGATGTGAAGGGTGAACAGAAAGATCCTTGCATTTTGGAAAGGGGACCATTTCTAAATGATCCTTACTTTCTTGTTCGTACCCTAGAATAAAAAATACATAGAATATTAAAAACTCCATCCAAAGACTGTCTGTTCATCTGCTTGTTTACATCAGTCATCTCTGAACCCAAGACCATCAGTAAATGAGAGGATTCAAATTTTAAAGAGGACTGTGTTGGTTTGAGGGCTTGTTACTAGACCTTGGGATAGGTAATTGGCTCAAGGACTCTTGTGTCTCTGGTGGAAACTGGAGACAAATTATTATTTGGTAAAACAAGTGCTCACAGCCTGGGAGCTGCGATATAAAAATGTATATATACATATATACAATACATGCATATATCTAAAATACAATACAATGCATATATACAGTATACATATATAATGTCATATATAAGTGAATTATATATTTTAGTATTGTTTGGCCTTGCAACACATGATTACGTTTATACATTAAAATATGTGATTTTTTTGTAATATACAAAATATGAGGATGTGTTAAGCCATAGAAAATTATAAGTCTAGAGAATCTGACATGCTAAAATGCTGTACCCAACTTTCACAACTTGCAGCCTATTCCACAAGTGATCTTTCCAGACCTTAATTGATAAAAACTCAGTGGGTATGAATTAGATATTTTATTAACCAGTAATTTTCAAAATCTAGAGGGAAAGTCTATTATTTGTTATGTAGTATGACCTTGATGATAACTCTGGCCTCCATGAAGTTCCAGTCCCAAAGCACTCCCAGACAAAGTCCTGGTATCTTCCACCAAAGCTGAAGGACTGACTGTGCTTAGTTTTAATCTGGAAATAGGAGAACTTTGGTTGCAATATCTGCATTTGTGAACTCATGGAAAAGTACAAATGAGGAATCACCTTTTATGAAGTACAAACTCCTCTGTAATTTGAGTGTATGGCTGTTGATGTCAAAGGGAAGAATTTCATATAAAAGAAAGCCATGACACTGCAAGCAAAGTTTATGGTTTTATTATCTGTAAAATGTGTCTGAAATATTTATATAAAAACAAAGCAGTAACTCTTTTTGTATGTATTTCAATGTATAAATGTTGTCATTTCCTACTTTTCTCTCCTTGAGGTCTTTTACATGACTGATCTATTGGGCAATTTATAATATTAATTATGTTTTGTGTTCTGGCAATATCTGTTGATCTCACAACAAGCAACAATCAGTCATACACCTTGTATCTTAACCTGTAATCTAGAATATTTCATCTACTAATAGCTGTGTTTGGAAAACTGCTACCAGGAGGACTATGGATAATACAGAAGTCCAGCTTTATACAAAACAGGTCTGTGTTATACTTGTTATGCAACAACAGCAAGCAAGCCTTGACTTAAAATGAGTTGTGTTTCGCTTGCATGGTGACTATAATCCTGAAATATATAATTCTGATACATTTGGTGATCAAAGGGCTGAAAAATCTGCCCTGTGAGGAAAGACTGAAGCAGTTAGGTCTTTTCTTCCTGGAAAAGAGAAGATTCAGGGAAGAGCTTCACCACAGAATTTCAGGTTTTGAAGCATGGCTACAAAGAGGGCAGAGGCTCTCCCTTCTCAAGGAGCCACAAAGAGAAGGGGCAAGGGATGTCAGTTATTCCAGAGGAGGTTTCCATATAAGAAAGAAATTTCTCATAGTGAGTACAATCAATTATGGGAGCAACCTTCCGATGTGGTAGAGTTCCCATCATTGGAAGTTTTCAAGGTGCAAATGAACAGGATGCTAGACAGTCTCACCTGGGCTCCCTTTCTCATGAAAGGCTGAATCAGACAATTTGCTGATGTCCCTTCCAACCTGGGCTGTTCTGCGATTCTCCAAAAATTTTGTAAAAAAACCCTCCTGGTGTTCAAGAATTTAATTCTGGATGTGTTTGAAAATTCCTGGGCAATATGGGTAAATGATACATATCTAATTTTTATTTCCAAAATTGTCATTCACAAAAATGTAACAGGCTAGAAGATCAGGGATTCATAAAGCCAAAAGGCCCTACAAATAAAGGCATATAAAGACCAGTAATACAAGGTCAAGACTGGTGGGAGACAATATCTGTGCTGTAGAATTGAAGCAGTAGATGATTTTACAGATAATGCCTAAAGCATAGTACATATAGAAAGAGATCACCCAGGAGTGTAAGTGGTACATTCAACATTAACTTCTGAGTCTGAGTAATTGAGTATTTTACCATGCAATTAAAAGGTAGAGGTGAGATGAGGGAGAGCATGGACAGTCCTTATTCTTCTACATCAATGCCTCTTCTGTATGGGCAATTTCTTCCAAATCCATACTTCTATCTTCCAGTGAAAGGAAAAGGGAGAGACTGGTTTCCTTGGGCCCTTGTCCTCCTGTGCATTTTGGACATTAAAGTGAGTGAATGCACCACCAACACTGCCAGCTCTGAGTTCACAGGTGAGCAGCCCAGCTAGCCCACAGCCACAGCACCTGGGTTTTGGGGAACTGCAGGTGTTTCCAGCCTGATAATCATGTTAACTTGTGCCTATATTTTCTTAGACATGTCTAAGATTAAGAACAGCATAAGAACTGTTCAATTTCTAGTAAACATGTTTTTAATGTCTTTACAAATGCTGAGTCTGACTAACCAGTCTGAGTTCTAGAAGGAAGTCAATGCCATGACGGATGTGCTTACAAAGTGCCCTAATATCCAGTGAGTCACATCTGCAGATAATCAAGGGAAGTTATCACTTCTCAGTCGTGGTTGTTAAACACAAAATATAGGTCACATGGCCTATATGGATGAGAAGCGAATTTGGAGAATGAAGAAGCTCCATATGTAAGCAAGATACTGAAGTAAGTGGAAGGATGACTGTGAGTTACTCATAGAGAGAAGCAGCCTGCATGGACTGAAAACAGAGGTGTGTGAAGTCTAGACATTGTTTCCTGGCAAAATCTTCAACGGTTTTCCTACTCTGCCTCTGTCCTTAAGGGAAAAATCAGCTACTCTGCATGCTGTGTGAGAAGGGACAGTACCCTGGGAGAGCTCTCCCTGGAGAGAAAACAGATCTTCATGAAATAGAGACATCCTTTTCTGAGAGGAAAACAAAGGGGAAAAAAATAGCATGTGGGCACTGACAGCACCAGAGAAAATTAACGTGTGTTCACAAGAGGCTGAGGAAGGATGCCAAGGACTTCTCTAGAGGTCCTGGTTTGTGGAGACACCAATACTCTGAGCCTTCCAGTGACTCTCCCAAGATATTTTCTGACAAACCAGAAGAAATCCAACATACACAAACCAGAGGAGCAGCATTTGAAAGGAGCCCAAATGTGGAGTCAGAATCTGTTGTTTATTTTTTCACATTTTAAGAGTTCATGGCATGCTGTTATAATTCCACATGACACTCTTCTCAAGAGAGAGGTGTTGGGATGGTCTTTAATGAACAGTAGGCATTTATTCTGGCTTATACTTCAAATTTGAACAAAAGCCTATTTCTTAATCTGAGGGTCATATTTCCACCTTTGGCCTTGACTTTGATTTTTTTCTTCACATAGCGTATCTCACTGGTTTTGAATTTTTTTGTTTTTTTAGAGAGAGAAACTCTGATTTTTAGTTTGAACTTAAATTTCTTTTTTTATGTGCCCAAAAGACACACATTGACACTAATAAGGCAGGAGAGGCCAATAAATGCTCATAGCCTTTAAACCTCCGTCCAGTTAGTCTTTGTGCAGTATGTCATGATAGTGAATATCAGAATTGTGGATTTTACAATTGGTATGCCTCAGTTTCCTCATCTCTAAATAAGGTTTGTTGATAAGGGCAAAATTATCCGTGTACTTAAATTATATGTAAATCAAGCATCTAATATAAGTATAATTTCTCAACCTGAAGACTTCCTGAATTTCAAAGGTACTTGAGGGTCGCCTATAGGTTCATTTCTATCAGAGGGAGAAGTCTCCCCTCAATTCTACATTGTTATACACAAAATCAAAATATTGCTGCTGGCAAGCTGCTGGCTGAGCAGCGCAGTGCTGGATGGTAGCTGAGACACCAGGGACCTCAGCTGCTCTGCACTACAGAGTAGAAATGAGCGTTTGCAAATTCCAGAGCAGTTTGGGAATGGCAATAGAAGGAACTGAACTTTTGAAGGCAGGAAATCTGCATGTGAGTAAAGAGAGAAGGAAGGGGGAGATGGGTAATTAAGAACCAAGTGAGAAAGATTAAAGAGCCATGAGAGTCCTCATGAGGAGAGGGCAATAGGCAGCCAAGAGGGCCATCATCCCAACTTCTTGCTTATCACAGAATCAGGTAGGTTGGAAAAGACCCTTAATATCATTGGAGGCAAGGACAGCTGGCTAATACTATATTAGAAAGATCAGGAGCTCAGTGGATAGAGTTCTTCGAAAGCATGAGCGATATTTGGGTGATCAGCTCCATGGAAGGATGGAAGTGAATGTTTGAAAGCAGTATTAAATATAGCTGGAGCAGACTAAAAACACAAATGGCAAGAAAGAAAAGATAATGATAAATAACTCTCCAATTCAGTAAGCTAAATAATCCTAAGAGAGTAAACTATAAATAGGCTAGTATTAGGGTAGAAAAGATCTTTACTTTCTGTGAGCTGCTCCAGCTTGTCATCTATATAGTCAAAATATTTTTTGATATGAAAAGTGTTAATAATTGTTATCTAACTCCAATATTCAGACTATTTCTAAACCTTTATCACAGGCTGCGTTTACAGACTGTACTAATAACTGACTTTATCTGCAGTGCAGCAAAGCTACAAAATGGAGCAGAAACAAAACATTACTTAAGGTCATGGAAACCACATTGTGCTTAAAATTTATCAAAGACATGTCAAACACAGTCAAATGTATAGGAGGAGGTAACTGTAATCTTCAGTCCTCTTTTGCCCAAACCTAATTAAGCTGAAGTTTGTTAACAGAGAATAATATTTTTGTGGTCTGTCTAATGAATAGATGAACAGATAGTTCTGTATTTTAGATTACTAAATGATATGGAAAGTAATTTAAGTATCAACTTGGAATATGCATCCTGATCCTTCATCTCCTACACTTTAAAAAACTTTGTAATTTATGTATATGATTGAATCAATTACTTCTAGAATAATTTTGTGAGTTGCCTAGAACTAACTCCTCAAACTACAGGCTTGATGATGGCTATGGTGGCTACAAAAAAAGGTTCTAAAATTTTCACTTTGCCTTGGCAAAGTTCAAGATTAAAAGAAAATATCAGCAGAAGACTATTTGCTTTAGGCATATCATGTATGACAGAAAAAAACCCATAAAAAAGTACAACGGGCAGAATATGTTTGAAGAATGAAATATTGGAATTGACAACAAATTAACCATTTCTTGCAAATCCATGAAGTTCCTATGACAGTGAGCTTTACCCAGAAATCAAACAGCTCAAAGTCCAGCAGGGAATGACAATTAGCCTGAAATATTCTGTGGCTGTTAATGTGCCACAATAACAGCCACAATATTTCTAAACACTGGATTTGATTTCTACACTTAATCAGAAATAGTTAAGATTTGAACATGTGCTATCCTCATGCTGACCACTGACTAGGGATTTGGACTGGAACTACAGACAGGAGGCAATTGTCAGTATAACAATGTTTTCATTGGTTTTATTAGTCTGACTGCTTTTTTGGTCGTTATGTACAGAAAAAGATCTAAAAATAAAGTGAAGTGAACCAATTAGAGAGCACTTTTGGTAGTATAATTTATTTTCTTAAGGGAATTTGTATAATTTATGTTGTCAAAGGCTATGTCTATTAAAATTATTTTGTCATACAATCATGAAATAATTTAGATTGGAAGGGACCTCTGGGCTTCACCTAGGCCAGATTTCTGGAATAGCAGTGTGGAAGTAACTTCAATGCTAGAACAGTTTTCTCAGAAGTTGCTCTGGGTGCCTCTTTAAATGATCCACTGTGAGCATTATCTTTTTGAATATACAACCAGAATTTCCCTTTCTGCTTCAAAGAAGAGCTTGTTCATGTCCTTTCTCACCTCCCCCTGCCTCATGAAGTAGAAGACAGTAATTAAAGCCACTGCTAAGCTTCTGGTTCTCCAGACTGAACTCCTTCAGACTCTGCCTCTATGTTGGATGTGCCAATAGCCCGAGCAGCTCCTGAGTTTCCATCCATCTGCACATCCCTCTCTGATCCCAAAGGACCCAGAGGTTGACAGAGTATTGCAGAGGCAGCACTGCAAATGCCAAATCATCCATTATCATGTCCCTTTGACTTACTGCTGAGGCTGCCATTAGTCCTGTAATCACTTTTTAGAACCAATACTCGCTCATATAGAAATCTTTTTGAATACTAAAGAATTAAACTAACATACTATTGAAAAGATCTCAGAAATATAATTTTTCTTTGAAAACCAAGTTTGGGAATTTCTCTAGATTGTGTGAGTTTAAAGATCTGTATTTATATCTCAGAGTAGCTAAATCCCTACCCTAGACTAATGCTGAAATATAAGAGGTATTATGAAAGAAACCAGGATTAAGTTATCATGTTTCTAAAGAATCACAAACCATTTCTTATAGGACTTTCTTGCCTAATTTTACTTTGTTTGGAATCAGAGAACTTCTGAAAATACTGAATAAAAGGCAGAATCTTATGTTGTTTTTTCCTTTAAATTTAATACAATTCATATTTTTTTTTTTTTCAAGAGCAATATTCATAGGAAAATGCTCAAGGAAATTGTTCCATTTTTCCCAAAAGTGTGAGCATTTCTCTCAGAGTGGGGTTGAGTTCTTCCCCTTCCAGGAACAATTGAGCAGAGGAATGCAGCTGAACAGCTTTGTTTAATTAGTCAGTTTTTCTGAATTAAGGATGGACTAACACTCTTAGAACAAACAGTATAAAAGAGGTTTGGCAATGATGAAAAGGAAAAACTGAAGACTTGTTATTGAAAGAATAAGAGAGTAAATTTCAGCCTAAAATAAGACCTTAGTAAGTAGAATAATATATCTCCACAACCCCTTTCTTTTTACCCATATAATTGTGTATTTTACAAGCTGGGATGTTGAACTGGGGAGTTCTGAACTAGTTAAAAGAAGAGTGTAGGTGTGCCAGGGAAGGTGGGTGGTTTGTGCCATCTTAATTTTGTGGTCTCTTCACCTGTATATAAATATAGTATATATATATGTGTGCATGTATATATATATATGTTGCATAGATTGTGATCTGTTTAAAGCTTGTATGACCAGACTCCTTATGAGCTGACTAATATTGTCTTCTTATAATCACTTGGATTTCTCCACATATATATTTTTGTCTTTAATTTTATTGGGTTAATTTATTTGATTTGCATATTTTTAGAACATATCTACTACAATTATCTTGGCACACATCAGATTCCAGGTCTTTCTTCCATTGTATTTCCATCTTCAGATCCATTAATCCATTGTTGTGTTCAAATAACTCAGGATATATCTTCTAGGTCAAAAAAAGAATGTTAAGTGATGGTAAATTTCTTTTCTTATTTTATTTTATTTTTAAAATTTTATTTATAAAATACCTTAAAACTGTGAAAAGTTTATGTTCCTTGACCTGCCTACAGAACTTGGAAAACTTCCAGAAGGGATTTTTTCCTTTGGATATCTTTCTAATTACTATCACTGCTGAATAACTGATATTATGGTTGTTTGAATTAGCCATAAGAACCCCAGAACTGCCATCCTTTGGGACAGATAATTAACCACAATTTATTCTTGAATAAAACTTAACATTTACCATAAAATCCCAGAGGCATATTTGTATTTTACAAAATCTTAGTTCATCCCATGGTGCACAATGGAGCATATTTAATAGCACAGCCTATTCCAGTACTGCTACCTCTCCCATTAGCATGTATTTACTGGGATCAGAGAGGACTGCTAGAAAGCAATTCCTCATGCAAGACTAAACTCTGCTTTAGGGATAGATATGCCTCCTAAGAAGAAGAAAAAACCAACAAACAGTACAAATACTAATAGGAGCGGAAATATCTGTTAAACTGATATAGTGTTAAGAAAGAATGGAGCTTGTCCTTTTTATATTTTCAAGTAAGTATTTGTGCATAGTTCATATGATTCTTGAAAGAGAAAGCAAGTTAATTTTAAAGGCCAGGTCTTCAATGGTTCAAAGTATAAATATTATACAGTGAAAACAAGTTTGGGCTTTTACTTATCTTACAGGGTTTCTAGTTATCTTCTTCTCCTTGGTCTGTGCTCCAGGATTAAGTATGGCTTGTTCTGGTTCAGCCTAAGGTTCAGATATCTACAGAAAAAGATTCCTTGTGGAAAATAAGAACATGTATCTGGACTACAAATATATTTGAGGGAATATTGAAGTCCATGACATTTCTTCATTTCATCGAAGTTTCTTTCTCTGGATTAAGTTCTGGTGCATTTCCACAGAGAAGTCATTCTGGTACAGGAGTCATCAAGTACATGAGCACGCTGTCTCTTGAGATCAGAGATTAATCACTGGGCTAAATACCTGATATTTTTTAGCTGTCGTTCCAGGATATATCTAAGGTCAGTTTAACTTGACAAATGTGGGTTTAGTCGCCCTTGATCCTTACCCTAGTAGCTCAACATTTTCACCATATTGTCTTGTCAATAGGAAAACACCTTAAGGTTTATTTCAGCGCAGTCTGTCTGCAGCCTATATTTTCCAATCTGCAGCTACTTCTGCAGTGACTGTAGGAGCACAGTGGTGAGACCCCTGCACCACACAGTGAGCTGTACACACCCCCAGCCCAGTGTGACTCAGTGGTGAGGTCTCAGGTCTGGTCTCCTGTGCCCTGCCCCACGTGCAGCTCTGTGGACACAGGGCTGCTGTGCCTAACACTGCCTTTTGTCTCTGAGCCAGCTTGGAGACTCTCCACTCTAATCTCCTGTAAATCCAGCTCCAGGATGGAATGATGATCACTTAGTGGCTGCAGATTAACAAGATTACATGGGGGTTTATTTGGCATATTAGGTTAAATTCCATGCAGGACTTGGATGGAATTGGAAGAATCAAAACTGATTTTATAAAGTCAAGCTAAATTTTATTTTAAACTCAGTTGTATGAACTGGATAGCCATAAACATAGTGAAAAACTCTGTAGTTGTTTGCTGTTTCTGCAGTAGCCATAGTGCTCAGTTTGAGGCGAGATGATAGAAATCATATCAAGTAGAAATCTGCTCTGAGCACACTGAAAATCTCTCTAACCAGGTGCTTCTACTGCATGCCTCAATGTAGCAGCTAGGAGCAGACCTGACAAAAAGAGGCAGCCATGGACATGAGCTGGAGGAGCAGCTTCAGTGACCTCTTCATTCCAGTGACTTTCAAAGGCTTCCTCACCCCAAGACACAGACTATTGACTGCTCCTCAGTGGCTGAAGGGATTAGGGCTGTATCCCTCTGCAAAAGTCACACCAAAAGCAGTATTTCTTTAACTCTGTGTGCTGAGAGTGACTCCTAGGCTCTGAACCTGGGTCTGTACTGGAGTGCCATGAACAGCTATGCCACAGCCTCAAGCTTTCCTTTGGCTGTTTCTTTTCCCCTAGTGAACCTCCTCCTCATCGCTGCACACTTGGTACCATTTTTTCCAGGACAGGTCATAGCAGTGCCTTTCCAGGTCTCCACTAGTCCAAGCCTGATCTATGGGAACTGGAGGAATGGAAATGGCTCTCCTTATGCTGGGTATGAGTCTGAAGCAAAGTTCCCCACTTGCTGATGCTGTTCCAGGGGATTATAGTGGCATTGCTAGAAATGTTAACACCCGAAGTTTTTAGGGGAAAAACAAACAGGCAGTGGGTGTTAGTCTGTTCCCACAGAGAATGGCTGCTGGTACTGTCCTCCCAGCAAGTTTCTGAGCTGTAAATCTCTGAAACTATACGTATGTCATGGTTATGAGAGACAAACTCAGCAGCACACTCTGTGACTCATTGTCCATGGTATACGTTTGTCTTTATAACATTTGCATGGTCCTGAAATGAAAACTTCTCAGCAAAGTCCGCATGGCTGAACCACAGTCTTGAAAACTACCAACTCTTCATTACTTTCTGAAATACCTCACTGATGTTTTAGAATGATCCTGTACTATGCTGGTCAGAAAGTTCCAGCAGAATAAGATGAAAGCGTATAGCATGACTGACTTACTGGGACTTGTCCTTTCTTCTTTTGTTTGTTTTTCTCATACTATTTTCTTCACCCCAAGTGCGGTGAACTCCCTACAAAGAAGCTCTTTATCTGCTGGATAGGGAAACAAAATGCCAAACCTGGGGTTTGTAGTCACTACTGTGTAAATATTTAATACCAAAGATAATGGTTCTTTGGGAATAAAGGGTGTATCACCAATAATTGTTACTGGCATTGCTATTACAGTCTCCTGGATCCAAGCCAGGAGGTCTGGCAGATGCTGGAGGAAGCACACTCAGATCCTTAAGTGAAGCACTAATGTAAATACAGCAGTGTGTCCTTTGTCAGTGTCTTATTCAAGCAGTGTGTGGTCCCTTTGACTGGACAGTGCTGAGTCTGAGGAAGTTGCTGTGATAATTGTGAACCCAAGGCTGAATTCCAATAAAGTTCAGGCAGAGAAAGATACTGGTTTGAAAAGAGTTCTGAGAAAAACAACTAGATTCTGGAGTCAGCTTCCAATTTACTAAATTTATTAGTACCCATGTGACTAAAGCTGAAAAATGCAGAATTTCTAAGATGTGTCAATTCTCTAAATATTCAGCTTGTGTGTTCTTCAGAATGCTCTATATGTAAGACTGAATGAAAAACAGCAAGTACAGAACTGGGCATTTCAATGAATAATAATTCTGTATTATTGTATTCATGCTTAATTTAAAATGCCTGTTCCTTTTTTTCTTAGCTCAAAGGCTTCCTAAGACAGGTGTTATTGTCTTTCTAAGGCTTTTGTTGCAGTGAAACAGACTGCATGAAAACCAATGAAATTAAGGAAAAACCTGCTTATTTTCTCTGAAATTACCTCACTGATTTTTTTTTTTTTTCAACTTTATTCTACTACAATTAATGACTTCATATTAAGGCAACCGATTATCTTATCTGCCGTGTATTTCTCTCCCCACCAGCTGACTTTGTTCCTTACATACTATTCAGTTTCTTCCTCCTGAGGGATTTAAGGCTAAGTACTTATCAAGCCAATGAAGGCAGGGAATATGCAGGACATGTTAGGAGTTTTCTTGGGGAGCAGAGAGGTGTGTCTTGTGATGCATTTGGTTACTGTGCACAAGAGGGACAGAGGGAGCCCTGAGCAGTCTCTGCCCCACAGGGAGGGCAGTGACGCCTCCCCCGCCCCCATCAGCCATGCACTGAGTGAAATTCCACTTGTGGGCAGAGGGGTTGGCTGTCCAGAGCCCTTTCTGCTCACTGGGAGGGAAGGAAGAGCTTCTTCTCTTTGTCATCCTTTCTCTTGAGTGCCAGCACAGCAGAGGATGCCCAGGAACTCACCATCTCTTTACTGATTCACAAAAGGTTTGTTTTTATGGGGAATCTTCTGACTGAGAGGAGTCTGTGCATGTAATGTCCCAGCTTTTATCTTCTGGAGGAACTGTTCTGTAACTATGGCATTCCTTGGAGGCAAAAATATTCTTTAGTACTTTCTTTGATTGATGTAAGTATAGATTAATCATATGCTAACTTGGCAAGTGGCTTTATTAAAACTAATTTCTGTCTTCAAGCAGTACAGTTTATTATAACAAAATAGTAAAAAGCTCATTATAAAAAGGAAACAAAAATTCATGGGGAGTTTCAGCTCCGTGGCACAAATTGTGAGTTGTAAACTTGGGGTCTGACATAAGTATTCTAACCAATATACAAGGGAACAATCTTGCAACAATAAGATCCAAAAAAAGGTATGCTGGTTTCTTAGAGTGTGCAGTAATTTATGTGGAAACTGAGATAGATGGGGACTCTTGTATCCTTGTTTGTTTGTATTTAAGAGGGATCAAATATTTATGTTAATGTGAATTTTTTAACTCAATCTTATGGGATCTACTCTGAGTCTAAACACATTTTGAAGGAAATTTTCCTTGCACCATACCCTTTACAAAACAAATTAAGACATTCCTTACTCAGCCAAGGGTCCTAATTCTGTTTTACATATGTTATTTATAGTGAGGCAATTCAGGGGGCAAAGATTTACATTGATCTCCTGAAAACACTGAAAAGTACTGTACACTGTACAGTACTGAGGTTGTGATATTTTATCTTTTTGGAGTCCAAAGGTAGAAGAAAGTAATTCACAGAAAGCACCCTTTGCTTAGCCACACAGTGTGAAAGGCAAGCAAAGATCACAGACTGCCTCAAGTCTGTCAAGAACATCAAAAGAACAGACCCATCTCTTTTTAAAAACCTTCAGCATTAAGTGATTTGGAGTAAATTTTCACTTCATGACTTTTGAGAAGAATACACAACACCTGTAAAATTCTTTCTTCCTGCAAGCACTTTTTGGATCCTCTATCCTCAGATGTAGGAGACAAAAACTAGCAATACCACAGACTTTCTTACCTGCTTGCTTTGAATTTTGTTTCTGTGTTTCTGTTCTAATGGTTCTAATGCTCTATGGTCTAATGGGTTGTCCCCAGTCTTTTTGAGTGCAACATTATGGCTAAATCACCAAAATTCTTTACTTGGAAATTCCACTTCCACTAAGTCATAGAGTTAAAACTCTAAGGCTGAAAAACTGCAAGTTGAGCAGGTCAAGGACCTGGTTTGACACTGGGTACCTCCCTCTCCTACTGGTAGACTCTCCTAGTGAATGTATTTAATGCTAATCATAAGAGGATGAATCAAAATGAGTACAAAATGTGTATAAAATCCAAATCCCGTAATCTCAAATACCTGCGGTGGTTGGTCAGACTCACCCAGTCCCACTGTCAGGGAGCTGATGCCAGGCTCTGCATGCTGCCCCGTTTGCTCCTGGAGCAACCTGATACCTCCCAGGCTCCTAGTCCAGACAGGATTGATTCTCTCCCTATAAGCCCCTGTTCTATTCTCACTAACCTCATATTTCTCATTCTTCCCTTCCTCTGCTCCTCATGTGAGGAAGGGTTTTGTTCCTCTGCCTGTAGGTGAGATTTGCTCTTTGTTGCTCAGTCACAGTGCTGGGAGTGCAGGGGTAGAAGAGGAGGAAGATAATGGCTGTATGGAGAAAATAAAAAATGTGAAAAAATCTACTTCTCAGTTCTCATAACCTGGGGCATGTGTGGTGGTGGTTTAGTGGGTTTGTTCTGTCCTGTTTTGTTTTTCAAAACAAACCTTTCTAAATAGCACTATGCTGAAACATGGAATAGCCCTCCCTATCCATTGCCACGTCCAAAAAACCTGGTTCTCTCTCTGCACTTCAGGGATGTGTGCTTCACAGTGAGCCTCATGTTATAGAAACAAAAAGTCAAATATAGGTTCTATAATTTTTACATATATATAGGTACAGCAAATCACTGAAGAATAATCTTCAGTCCTTCTTCACAGTAAAAAAAGGGCCTGATAAGAAATAGAAATTAACTACTTATTTCTGACACTAATCTATAACCCCAACTGCTTAAAGACAGTTAATCTCTATTTCTGGATTTCCAGTCAAACAAAACTAGTCCATGAATGAGAAAGAAGAAAATGGACAAGTAATGCAACAAGGGGTTTTCCTTCTTTTCCCCACTGCACTGAAACAGAGGAATCCTACCAAGGGATATGGCTTTCTCATGACTTTGTTTTAGCAGACAGAAGTTGTTCCTCATTCCTAAACTGTGTGTTACTGTGGAGAGGGCAATGAGGCTTTCGACTCTTAACAGAATTTTACTAGGAAGGAATTTTATGAACAAACATCATAGACAATGGGTAGAAGGAAAAGTAGTAGAGATTTGTTTACAAAGAGTTGTCAAATCAGGTTTCTCTAATTGCAAAATGATTTTGAGGTGTGCCACAAAGTTTGGTGAAGATGTTTATTACTGTTCCATTACTTTATTACTGCTTCTTAGTTTACAAGTTGGTAAGAGTCTTTTGTGGTCATACAACAATGATACATTTGAATTTAAGTTTAAAAGGAAGAACAAATAGGTAATATTGGAAGCTACCAGAATTTCCAGCTGGAAAAAACCCCTTCAGATTCTGCAATAGGAAGCTAAAAATCTTTTTGATTGCAAACTGTTTTTAAAAGGATTAAAAAAAAAAAACCAAAACCAAACAAAACAATTTGAGCTCTTGAACAAGTGAAGCAGATAGAACAAGATCATAACACAGAGACTGGAAAATTTGAAAGGAATGGTATCAGCTCTTAGACTTTGACAAAGGGCTTAGAGTCTACATTGCTACAGAAACCGAATCATTTAATTTCATGCTAAAACACCTAACAGTAACCTTGAAGAGGAGAAACTGTAGTTAACATAATGTTTTATCTGCCAAGCTGTCAGTATTTCAAGGCAATGCTTGCAAACATGAAAGAACATGTAGAGAAGAGGGCAGCTTGAAAGAAAGTCAAAGCCAGATTCCTCCCTCCTTGGATTTTTAAAAAAAAAAGTTCAGCCACATGTGATCTAAAGCTGTGAGAGCTTCTCAGTCTCCACAGTCGTTTGCAGTTGTCACATTATCACTTCCATTGCTTTCATATCTGTAAGATCCCTCACTTTGAAGTCCAAGAATTTTCTTGGGAATTTAGGTAGAAGAATCTGTATCAATAGTTCAGATCACTTCAGTTTAGAGGCAACAGCGAATTAGGAGAGCTTTGGATGGTTGGTGTCCAAATGCAGTTGGAATCTTCTCCATGTTTGCTTTCACTTAAAGCTTACCACAAAAGAAGTGTAGATCCAAGGAGTAAGATCTGAGAAGTAACATCACATGTAGTCTGCTGTCTCTAAAATCTGTGTCAGTCAGAGACCAACAAACAAGACACAAACAAGTCTTGATCATGTCAGAGAGGGCTGTGGCTTCCGTGTAACTATGCGTACAGGCATGAATCAGAGCAAGGATGTGCATGGCAAGGTGGTGCAATCCAACCTCTGATGTGGGAGATTATCTTGTCCTTGATATATCCCACCCTCAAACGATACTAGACCTTAATCAGCTGATGCAGGTCAGGACAGAGGTCAGCAATGAGGCCTGAATGCCATAGGGCCTGGTATGGTACACAGTCTTTGGCTGTTATATCTGTTGTGGATTTTGGGGTAAAGAATCAGCATCCACTTATGTCCCCATAAA
>NW_005054297.1:33877-39076 GCF_000277835.1 Geospiza fortis | reverse complement strand
ACACACAGAGAAAGGAGTTGAAGAGTTAAAGCTAGGGTTTCAAACAAAATTGAAGCTGTGATAATTGCAGACAGCAGGATATTGGGGCAGTGCTTTGCACCCAGAGGGAAAAAAATATTAATCAAAATGATCAAGGATGGGGGGCCATGTGGCAGTACTGAGCCTCAGATAACACCATACTATGATCTTGCAGAGATAGGAGGAAAGGCAAGATGGTGAGAGCAGCTTAAGGAGTCTCATGAATTAATTTCATGCTTTAACTAAATCATTTGAGGAGTAGACAGGAAATTACGGTGACAGAAGAACAAGAGAATGAATGGAGAAGATCATAAAAATTTTCCAAATTTCTGTTTCAAGAGAAATGCAAAATCTCTTATATCTGAAGAATATAACATTTATCATACCTTGCTGCCTTGAGGACTGTTGGGAGCATATCAAACTACAGCTGACACCAGCATTTAAGCCTTTCAAGCACTTAGATATATTCCGGATGTTCCATGAAAAGAACTTATATGTGTGTAGTGTATGAGCTTATGTGTCCACCCAACACAGCTTTGGTGGCAGGTCCTGCAGAGAGAAAAGTTACTATGGTATGTCATAATTTTCCTTCCTTTGAGACAGTAATTCATACAGGAGTAAGAGAGATTACATTTAATGTAGCACATCAGCACACCAGCTGTTTCTCACAGGCTGGATAGAAGCTGCAAGCTCTTTTGCAACAGCAATTATACAAGTCAGTTTTTTAGTGCTCCTGCTTCCTTGGGTTATGTTTTTTGCAGTTCAATGAAACAATCAGGCAAGCTTCCAGCTGTTAGTTAACTGCATGTGAATTGGTTTTTTTTGAAGAAGGGGAAATATCAAACAGAGTCTGTAATAACTAGGGAAACACCATCATGAGTCTCAGTTTATACAAATGCATGGTGTTTCCCTCTTCCATGGTGGTGATTCTTCTCGCAATGTCATTAAAATCTTGAGTGCAAAGTTGGAGAAACTGAATGCTGCATTATAACCATGTTTGCTTGCAAACTATTATCTTGTTCTGACGCAGTTGATAAAACAGTAATTGTTCTATTTAAATGTCATACCATTTGTTGATAATGAGTTATTAAACTACAGGGTGGATATTTGCTCTCACTATTTTTGCAGAACACCATATTATGCCTATTAAACTGTTTCATCTGAAGCTTAAATGCCACTCAGAAGATTCTTTCAGGGACAGGATTAATTATGTTGTCTGCATCTCACTAATTGATACATGACGTATTATGGAACATCGACAAACTGTTTTAGAATTAACCATCTATGGAGCAGACCTCAGAGTGGCATTTCAGACAGTTTTATGTTCACAGCTCAGCTGTCAGGAGAGTGAGGAGAAGAAGAAGAGCAAATGTGCATAAGAGAAGGATTTTACTATACCTATTGCTAAAAGATCTCAACAGTTCCTATAAGACATGTCTGTTTCTGCTGCTACAGTTACCTGCCTTGCTGTCCTCTTGTTTTTGACCAGATCTAGTCTCACTAATTGAGAATCCACTCTGTTTTGCAAAATAAATGTGAGGAAAAAGGTTAATGAGTTTGCCTATTTGCCTTGTGCCCCTCCATAGCGAGATTTGTGAGTCATGGTATTGCAGCAGTTTGCAGGGCTCCAGAGCACACTCAACACTCACAACATGCACAAACCTTTGCTGTGCAATGTCAGAAAACAAAAACCACTTTGAAAGCCTGATGTGCACACTCTGGAGAGGGGTTGGGCAGGGGAAAAATGGGAGCAGGCATGCCAGGCACTGGTGGTATGTAACACCCTGATGGGTTGTATTCCTCAGCCACAAAACCATGCAAGTACAAGAATCTCTATATTTTTGCTTAACTACAATATTTCTTTTTCCAGGACTTTAGGAATAGATGGTCAGAAACCTGTGCCCCTCTCCTCCAAAGACACTACAAACCTGTTGTATCACAACTGAAGTAGAAAGAGCATAAGGATTCATCTAATAAGATGGGAGTGAAGGGGCGACAACTTTGATCAAACTTTTTCTGAAAAGGAAATAAACAACTGAGCAAGGGGTTTTTTTTCAAGAATCTTGAGAGGATGAAAAATATGGAGAAAAAATAAAGTAATTAAATATTGTCCCAAAGGCAAAATAATAACTCAGAGTAGTCTGATAGAAGTCCAGTCTTCAATCAAGGTGTGATTGATTGCCTCTGCTCTTTACTTCTTATTCTCAGCCTCTTGCCCTAAGAGAGTATTTACACTGAGGACTCTGCCTCTGTGGGGTGTAGTGCTCCATTTTGTTGACAGTTCTGCTTTGCTACTTCTGATGCCCTGCTCTTCCCTGTCCTGGAGCATCTGGCTCCAGCTCAGGTTTGTCTGTGCTCTGAGTGATCTCTTGCACCAGTTCCTGGCACTACTGCAGCAGCTCAGAAAAAGTGAAGAATTTTGCCAAAACAGACATTTCCTGTCCACAGCAATTCCTTTTGAAAATAAACAGACCACAACGCTCCTGGCAGAGGAGAAACCTAAGGCTGAGGTTGCCTGTTACAGCATTAGATGAAGGGAGATTCCTTGGGCACATTGGGGAGATTATGACGTGACCACAGTGGTGTTTTTGTTTAAATTTCAGTAAACCAAGACATGTTCTGGCTTGTAAGGCAGAGTAGCCTTGAAGCATGTGAACTAGATGTCTTGTAAAGTTTAGGAAAATGAGAACTATTTAATAACTAATATATATACAGCCTGTGAGATGTAATGGCTTAATGTTTCACAATGGGAGTGTGCCCAGGGAACCAATGCAGGGATGTGCAGGTAAACTTGTAAAACTTCACTTAGGAAGGGTATGGCTGATAAGTCTCACAACACAAGAATTAGGGAAATTCCAGATAAGTAATCATAAAAGAAGTCAAAATTGACAACCCTGTCAAGTTAAAATTGAACCCTGTCAAACTCATTGCCACAGGAAGCTGGAACAAACAGTGTAAGTAAATTGGGCAAGTGACACAGAAGAATGGAAAGTGGATCCAAACACATACTTTAATTTAGGAAGTTGTTAAGAAACCTATTACCAGAATCTGGACACATAAACTTTCTTTGTTTCTCATAAGATTCATTTTATTGTTTTTCTTGTTTTTTCTGTCTCGGAGAACTCAACTGTTAGCTTTCTAAGACTATTCACAATGGTTTCAGGATCTTTCAAAAAAATAGCTACATGTGAGTCCATTTCTGTGTATTTATTAAGAGTTTTTCTACATTAATATGCATATAAAGCAATTAATTTGATCTGCCACTTGATGCAGAAAGTGACTTTCTGCAGCTCTTTGTAATCAGCCTTAGATTTGAGTATTCCTAGTTCACTTTTATGTGAAATTTTTCCTTACATTTGCCCTTCTTTTCAAAATAACTCGTTGATAGGTTGAGCAATACAATTCTCAGATAGCCATATTATTGTGTCCTGTTCTTTCATTTAATGGAATTGATTTGATACAGAAGCAGCTCAATTCAGCAGTATTATCAAGGCCAGGTTTAGCATGGTGGTTTAGCTCTTGCATAACTTGTTTGTGTGCTTAGATAGCATTTACTTGCATCCTATACTGGTCTGGAACAGTGAATGACCTTACAAGCAACAAAGCCACAGGAAGCATTTAAAAACCTGATTTTCATGACAACCATAAATGGGAGATAAGGGGACCTGTAAACAGAACTCTGGTGTGCAGCTATCAGTAATTCCAATAATGGCTTGTGGAATAAGATGACTACTTTGAATATTCTTCTCAATGGCTTAGTGTGCACTACCTATAGATTCCTGTTTCTGTTCTCAGGTTAATGTTTTATTAGTTGAAAACATAAGTCTTAGCATGAAAGTAATGCCCCTTGAACCAACAGCAAAGTGGAATGTAGTAACATACTGTTGTTACAAGACTTTTTTGCCATACATGGCATGAGTCATGCACTTGGACATAATTCAGTCACTATCACACCCTGTTCATATAATTGGCAATAAAACTAGGAACAATTTCACTGTTAGTGACTTGCCTTATGTCAGTGTTCTTGCTTTCACACACTACGCCATGAAATTACAGTAGCTTGTTCAATTTTTGAACCTTTAATAACAAAAGTGGGCAGAAATCAGCTCTGACTGAACCTTAAACCAGTACTTAAGACCGAAGAGACCAAAAGGTTGCTACAATGGGAAATGCTGGAGTAGAAGGGAAACAAAAGCTGGAATACAGTAGCTGTCAGTAGCAACACAGAGGATATTGGGCCATATAGGATGTCATACAAATTTATAACCTGGGGATTTTGTGTTGCCTAAGAAGCTGTGCATCTGTCTGGATACTTGTGCAGTTCCAGAGTAGGCTATCACAGAATCTTAGAATCATTTACTTTGGAAAAGACCTAAGAGTGATAAGGTCCCTCCTGAGCCTCCTTTTCTCCAGTCCAAACAACCCCTGTTCCCTCAGCTGTTCCTCATAAGAGGAGCTCCTGCCCCTTCATCAGCTCCTTTGCCCTTCTCGGAACTTGCTCCAGCACCCCAATGTCCTTCCTGAACTGAGGGGCCTGGAACTGAACAGAGGATTCCATGTGAGGCCTCACCAGTGCTGAGTACAGGACAATGATCCCTGCTCTAGCCCTAGTCTTTCTCTCCATAGGAAAGTCTGGACCCAAAATGATGGCTTTCTGTCAGTGTCCTTTTATTTCATAAAATGAGAAAAAGAATATCTTATTCACTCAAAATTACAGTGACATTAATTTAATTTCTAACATCTTCCTAGGATATGCTGTTCTGCTTACATAATTATGCCCATGATTGATTAGACCACCTAAATAATTAGATGGTTAAAAAGTATTACTTACCATCCTAAACAAAGATTGACAATGAAATTTACTGCAGAAAAATTATTTTACAATTCAACTGCAGCTGAAGCAAAGATGATCTTTTGTGGAGAATTCCTTTTGCAGTCACTAGCGCTCACCAGCTGAGAGAGTCCTGCTTCAAATAAAGAAAGATACTGTACTAAACATTTGCAGTATCTTCTACCTCCCTGTCTGGACATCACATTTCAAGTGACTGGCCTTCAGAGCAGAAAAACATGGAACAGAAACACTGCTCAAAGCATTGTTTATTGTCAAAGAGGAAACACACCTTAGATCTATTAAGAATTTACTGTTAACTGTGAGCCTGTCTCTATAACTGAGATTTTAAG
>NW_005054297.1:23706-30147 GCF_000277835.1 Geospiza fortis | reverse complement strand
GCTCAATAATCCCACTTTCCCCAAAAAACAAGGTTACTTCAAATCCCAGCCAGAGTTTACAGTTTCAGCCAACTCACCTCTGTACAGATTCTTCTCTACCTAACATATCTTGGATACCTTAATATCTGCCAATTTAGGAATAATCCAACTAAACTACCTATCAGGTCCTTAGAAAAATGCCGATGAGACTGATTTAACATACCTTGAATTTTCCAAGAGAGCAATATGTGTGGGACCAGGGAAGAGTCAAGGTAGATAGCACCTTTTTACAATGGAGTGTTCTTATCTCTCCTAGCTTTGGGATGTAAGGAATTTATAACAAAGCAAAACTGCTACACCCTTGTCCTGATCCATATTTTGTTCAATTTTTAAACTAATGCTGATATGGAGCACCTCTCTATGGCACAAAGCCAGAACAGCAGACAAGGTAAATCTTTTTTATTAACTTCTGAGAGGTTAATTAGTGTACAGTATGTTCTGTACTGTACTGTCCCAACCCTCTATCATCTTGTAAAGGGGTGAATCCTCACAAGTACCACACACCAGCTCTCATGCTGAGCTCCTGGCCACTGTTAAAAGCTATTTATAGCACGTGGAATGCTGTGGGTGTTCCTCAGAGTAGTCACTTGTAATCAGGTAAAAGTATAAGAATGCAGGTCCTAGCCTTAGGCACTTGCATTTCAAATATCTAATGGTTCAAATTCGGGAAGCAAAGCTTTTTCATGTTTGTGGTATCTGAAACAAAGACCTCTTGTAGGGTGTCCCAGCCATACAAGGCAGTTTGTTTTCTATTGGGCAAAAAAGAGACATTGCATGAATTCCAGATGAAGCGTCATACTATGCTTTGTTTTTACTGTTAATTATTTATTACTTCTGAAATGGTATAAAAGAGTTAAATCCGGCTTTACATTTAACTCAATGACTTAGTTGTCCCTATTTTAGAGAAGAAGTCAGCAGCAGCAATTCTGAGGAGGGCTGCTTCTGAACTGCACTGAACTTCACTGGAACAGAAGAATACTTCAGACAAGTGGTGAGTAGCATCTAAAAGTTGGACTTGACACTTTGCAGCAAATTTGACAATGTTCTCAAGGGGTTGACTTAGGAAGGGAAGAATAGATTTATCTTGGTATAAACCAATGTTTTGAAGTTCATAAACAAATAATTTCCTGTGCTAGCCAAGTTCTCAGCTTCTATGTTACTAGTCATTAACTCTGAAATCTGTCTTCCTCTCCTAGTGTAACACATTTCTATGGAAAATAGCTTTAATTTTCACCAGAATTTTTAGAAGAACATCCACCCAAAACCCAATAACAACCCACAACAGAACACTTCACTTTGAGGTAGAAACTCAATCTCTCCACTTCTCAGTATAAGAGATCAGATAATGACTTGTATGAAATATTGAAATGCAAATATAATAATTCATCATTTTCCAAAGGCACTTTAGAATGGATACTGCAGGTACAGGAAAAAAAGACATATGTGGTTTTTTCCCACTCAGTTAACTAATTACTTATGAGACATGTATTTCTGGCAGCTGGGGTGTCCACAGTATTTGAGAATAACTTTTTCTAAATAGTTCAGTACCACAGGAATGCTCTGTGTCTAATTAAAGTCATACCCCATTATTGGTATTTTAGTACTGGGACTCCTAGATATTTTTCATAAACACTATAGGAAACATTGACTTGTACAGTCTCACTAGAGTCAGAATAGATCTACACTAACAAAACTGCTTGAGAGGAAAATAATCCCTTCAGTTTTCAGTGGAGTTCCATTGCACCTATTTTAACCAGATAGGTATGTCACATACCAAGATCTAATACATAAACTGTTACTGCTTTGGGGACACAGACATTCAGAATGTGTTCTTCACATTGGATGCTCTAATTAATCAATCTTTTAATAAGTCAATGGTGGATTTCTTCTGTGTGAGTGTGTATCTGTACTTTATGGTACCAGGGAGAGGGGCACATTCATTGTAGTACACACCACAAACTAGGGGCAAAGGTATCTGTCTTGAAGCACAGGCAAGTCCTCAGCTTGTATGTCTTACACTGCAAGAACAACTCCATATTTGAAAGGCACAAGCAGTCAGAAACAGAAAACTTCTGCTCTAGCGGAGTGGAAAAAAGATAGCAGCA
Organism: Geospiza fortis; assembly: GCF_000277835.1. Taxonomy (NCBI): domain Eukaryota; kingdom Metazoa; phylum Chordata; class Aves; order Passeriformes; family Thraupidae; genus Geospiza; species Geospiza fortis. Next base: position 28,003 of record NW_005054297.1, on the reverse strand, counting down.
CACAAGCTATGGAATAAGAGTGAGAAGCAAAACTTTTCTCCTCCATGCTCTTTTGCCAGAGTTTTAATGCTGAATCAAAAAAAAAAAAAAAAAGAAAAAACAAAAAAGAAAAGAAAAAAAAAAGAAAAAAAGATATTTTGAAACATGGACTTATTTCCACTACAAAGCATAGCAAACCAAAGTAATTAAGTTGGGTAACTTTGCCTCCCAAAGGCAAAAATTATTAGATGTCAATCTACCATGGACAATAAGACCTGCTGAGTCTATTTGGGTTATTTTTACACCAGTGTTTTCCAAAGCTTTGCCATTCACACCTTATAGTGGTGTTGTCTCTCTTGGTGCTTCTTTCTCCTGCTTTTAAAAGAAAGGAAACTATTCTGTGCTACAGTTGAGAGAGATGTGTCCTGAGGGGTACAAAGCCCTTTCCATCCCTAAGAGGTCACAACAGTTTATAATTACAGGTGAGTTTTGTCAGCTGGAGGCTGCTCTTCCACAGTTCTCCTGTCCATAGTAGTGCAATGTTGACACAGACATTATTTTTCCATGGAGATGGTATAATTTTGTACTTGGGAGACAGACAGGGAAGCTGTGCATGCCCATCATGAGGAATTTGTGACAGGAGAATCTTTTATATCACAGATAAAGTGCCTGAAGCTTGTTTGTGTTTTGCATTGGGTGGGGTGACCGGGGCCTTGGTGTTAGTCCAGGCTCATCTGATGAAGATGGCAAATGGGCCCTCAATGGCTACTGAGCATTGTGCTCAGACTGGACAACAATAATTGATCCAGTCCACATTTTATACACTTCTGTCTTGGTCTTGTTGGTTTTTTTTAACATCTGTGTCCTTTAACTCAGCTTTTCTGAGGTGGTCATCTCCTTGGTGATTTCATCATCTAATTTAACAAATATGGCTGTTTAGAACCTTAGTTCACCTGGACTGCTCCCTTTGCATATTGGCTTTTTCTGAACAGTTTTCCAACAGCTTTTATTTTTCTTGACTTGCAGTCAGTAAGTGAAAGTTGAATGTTCAATAGAAGCTCAGAATTAAACCTGGATTACAGTTGGTTTATTCATACCTCTCCCAAGTCAGTTTGCTGCGCCAGTCATAATGTTCCTTTTTTGTGAACTGCTGAGCCTTCCTTGCCAAAGCTAACAATTCACAGGACTCAGCTGGATTCCATGTCCTACCAGTGAACTCAACCCATACATCACCAAATAAACTGTTGGATAAATAGATAAGCGAACTGTAGCTGAAATGGAAGATGCCCTGGGCCTGACATAAATGAGCCTTTCCTGATTTGTGAGTTACCTCCTGACTAACTGTGCAAGCTATGGAACAGAAAAATCTAATCTGCTGTGTCAAAGAAAAAATATTGAATTAATATCTTTGGATCAACAACTTTAGCAACTTTACCTGGTACTAGCAATATGAACTTCAGAGGGAAGGAATACTTTTCCACATTATCTACTAAAATGTTTCAGTGAGTGATAAACAGCAGAACAAATATGAGCTTTTCATTACCCTAAGTGGATCATCACTTCCTTAGATTTTGTCAGACTCTGCAATCTGAAGACCAGGTTTCTGCTTGCTGTAATCATGTCTCCCTTCCCTGCACAGGAGTCAATAAGATGCAAAAATAACATTGAAAAAGCCATAGAGGATTTCAGTGATTTCTCTCCATCCTCAGTCCAGATTTCTCATTTTTTGCATCAACTAGAATATCTGTTCTGGATATGGTAATGTTCCTTTTGCTACAGTCAAGTTGATCTCTTAAAAAAGTAAAAGAGAGTTGCCTGAAATATAGGAAAGATAGCTCAATCTTAATACTTACACTGATGGTGCATTGCTAGCAATTAAACTTTCCAGACATATCTCAAAATTTTTAAAGATGTTCTGAAAAAAATTCAGCCACATAAAAATAAGTTCAGTGAGGGAAGGCAGACACAAGTTTATTCTGCTAGTGGCTGAGCTGTAAGGTTATGCCTCCTAAGGTATTTAGCAGACTGTTTCTGACGTTGTTGTTTCTGTTTCAGTTCTATGACCCATATATTCTTTATCTTGTCAGCTCTTAAATTCCAGTTTGATGATGCTTTGTTTGTGCTCTGTCAGAACCTTCATTAATTTAATTACCTAAATTATCCACATATATGAAATCTGTACGGGATGTGGAAGCTTCAGTGAGCAGGTCATGACATTATTTTTCATATACTTGTTAAAAGTGGCATGGGACAGGAGAACTGTTTGATGAGACTAAGGCTCTCTCCTATGAAGTGAAATACATTTCCATGAAAGCCCTTTTTGAAGAACAATTTAGCAGGAATTGACTAAGGCCCCTTGAAGCAGAGGAAAAGGAGGTTGTTTGCAGGTTGTTAGTATAGACTGCACTGGTAAGTAGAGAGGGAAGAAGGCAACTTTTCTGGCTTTAGTGCTTCTAGGATGTTGTTACCTCTCTGGTTTCTCTTACTTAGAAGCCCAGACTGGTTGCTTGGAACCATCTGATATAATGGCCCCAGTGATGCCAATGTCTCATAAAAGTGATTCCATCCTAAAACCCTCTTCTAAGTGTGATGGCCTCAACAACCCAGTGTGCTGCTTCACCAAACTGCCTGTTACTCCACGTGACTCATGCCTCACTGTCTTGTAGACTCCTGTCCAGAAGACAATTTTTATTCAGGACTGGATCTATCATTACCACAATGGCCACGCAAGAAAAAAATCTTGAAATGCACTATCATCTCAAGAGGTTGAAGCAGAATAGCACAGTAATTCATGTTCCAAATAAACTAAACAAACTGGCAGACTGCCCAAGATCATACAATGAAGCACCATGTAAATATCAGATTGTCTCTGAAACCAGTTTAGTTGCTTCATAAATTAAGATTAAAATGCCCTTTAACATTATTTAAGTACATATGGTGACGTACAGGCAAGAATTTGCTTGATAGAACAGTAAATAAGTAGACTCCTCCTTTGCAAATATGCAACGACCTAGCTAGTATATGTCTAATAATCATTAGAATCACACCAACAATTAATCCAAGTGCCCTGGCTGGAACCCAGCCATAGTAATGTAGTTCCACCTGATTGACTAAACTTCTTTTGTAGTTGCAGTGGGTCTGATGTTCCTACTCTAATAGTGACAGCATATCTACTAAAGAACCTGTATCTTTTGTCCCTCCTGAACAGTAGCACAACTTTCCTTCTTTTCTTCCTCAGCTATTATTTCACAAGGTAACAGAATGGAGAACAAACAGCAAAGCAACGGCATGACGAAAGAAAATAATGCAGTAAAGAAAAAAGTGGTGAGTGAATTCATCAAATCTTCTGTCAAGTTTGCTGTTTGGAGACTGGAGGCAGAAAATAATTATAAAATAATTATTTGGAACCTATATGAATACTTACTCTTTTTTTGAGTAGCATATATTTAGTTTCTGTAACTAACCAATTGGAAAGGGTCAAAAATTGTGAGTGTGTAAAGGTGAGAAATTATGTACATATTAATCACATGTAGCCATGGTATTTGTATTTGAGTATGAACTGAACTACTTGCACTGCACCTATTTAACATGAAACAAAACAAAACACAGGTGTCTGATTCATCTCAAATACATTCTGTATATTCCAGGGACTTGATTCTCCTAAGTTGACTTTTTTTTTTTTGACTCTTACAACAATTCAAAGGGATGATAAATGTTGTCCAGATCTTCTATCAATATGTACAATAATTGTACACACTCATGAATATCCTCTGGCTTCCTATTCAAACACCAGTCATCTTGATCTGAGCCAATGATACCTTGAAGTTGCTGCATCATAAACTGTTTCCCAGCCTGCATTGCTCAGTGCCATTACTTACTATGTGTCTGAGAGCTCTAGGATAGTTCTGAGGTATGTAACATATCAGAAAACAGCTCAGATTTACACCAATATCAGCTACAGTCACTTGGGGACAATTCCCAGATGCACTTAATACTCATCATTGCCAACTAGAAGGTGTCATTTGACTCTTAGCAGTTCAAAATTCCGTGTTTGCAAGTAGGTGCCTTCAAATATAATAGCTGAAAGCTTTTATCTTCCCCAGGTGGTATGCCTAATCCCCATCCTTAACACAGCAGTAGTGTGGCGTGTCAGATCTAAACCTCCTAAGGCTGTGGAAACATCCTTAACATCTTAATTGGCTACAGGTCTTGTGGTACCTTCACTTTTCAGCCTCGGCAACACGGGAAGCCTTCCCCACACCTTACTCTAGTCTTGCTCTCAGGAAGGCTGCCCGGATCTCCAGTCGGGACAGCGGCA
>NW_005054297.1:0-22811 GCF_000277835.1 Geospiza fortis | reverse complement strand
CCGGGACGCGGAGGATGCGCGGGGTCAGCGCGGGGCCGGTGTGTGCCGGGCCGGGGGGCGCCGGCCGGCGAGGGCTGAGCAGGGCGAGGGCGCTGCTGCCGCTCCCTCGCTGCTCCCCAGGACCATCCTATTGGCAAGCTCTCAGGGCGGGGGCAGAGCCAGGAAGAGAGGGACGGAAGTTTCCATTCATCGCCGCAGCCCCGAGGGCAACGCTGCCGGAGGGCGCCGGGACCACGGGCACCTGCCGGGAGCGCCTGGCCCGCGCCGGAGCCGGGGCTCCCCAGTGGGGTGCTCCAGAGTCCGGCTTTCCTCTTTCAATTAGAAATATCTATTTAAAAATATTAAACTTCCTTATGCATGCATGCAATGTTTGCCACTAACGATTGTGCTTGATTTTAGTCTGAGGAGGGGACTATAACTAACCAAAGTACAACACTCTAAACTGTGTTTTGGAAAATGAAGTGCAAACTGTGATGCAGTAAATGAAAAAAAAAAAAGACAAATTGAGACTCATGGTAGCCAGCACAAATATTTCACTGCATAGTGAACAAGGACTGGAGTTGAGAAAAGCATCTGTAGACCCCGGTGCCCTGGGATCTGTGATTAGACCAAAAATGTGGGCTTTCACAAGTAAGCAGTCGTTGGGTATCTGCAGGTGTTTGCTGTGAGCTGACACGCAGCTTTCCCGACTGAACTCTTATTGCTGTGGTGATGGTGACACGTTCCTGCCCCTGGGCTGACAGCAGGGACGCATGAGCACACGCATGGCTGTGAAGCCAAGGAGCAGCACCTGTGAAGGAGGCGTGGCTGCCTTCTTGCTTCCTGGCCATTTAAAAGACACTGGGGGTTGTGTTTATCTTTTACTAATGTTGCCACAGGGTAAATTTTTTTTTGAGCAACAGTTTGATTTTTGGGTGTTTTTTGCATTCTTACTTCATTGTGCTTTTGTCTTTATCTGGTGTTGCTGAAACATGAGCAAATATTTAAAATAGTGAATGAGGAGACAGGCCATGGAGAAGTTGAAGTTCATGTTCCAAGTTCCAAAATCTCTGAATCGAGTGAGCCTGAAGTTTTCTGCAGCTGCCTATATACTTAAAAACTCCATAGTATTGAACAAGTTTCTAAATCCAGCTATCACAGTGAGAGATTTTCTAAGCACTTCTGTGATTTGCCCTGCAGTATCTTCCACTTAGCTTCACATGCATATAATTTGCCTGTACTGAAATTTTTGTGCATTCATTGATGTTTTTGATAACCATTAGGCTATATGTTCCAAATAATTTTGATTGCAGGATTTTTCTGATGTGTCTAATGTTGTTGAAGTAGAGCCCTTTAGAAATATTGCATCAATATTACTGCATAACACATGGGAACTCAGACTTACTCTTTGTGAACCCTTTGGGAGCAGCCTGGTAGACCACCAGAAATATTTTCCCCAGCATTCTTCATTCAGAGTAGTAGCAATTCCTTCTAAGTGCAGGAATGTTTGTGCATAGCCGAGAAATAATAAGCACCCAATATGAGGTGTTATCATCAGAAGATAAATAAAGCCTTATGTCAAGTTTCTGCATTTTGTTAAAAAAGTAATGGTGCAAACTCTGTGTGTGTGTGGCAGGCTCATTTTAAGAAGCTGGCTAATAACAATAAATTGTGTTTGGCTTATGTAATGATCTCAACAGGATATATTTCGTACACAAGGCTTTTCGCCCCCTGCACACTTCCTCCTGACCTGACCAAAAGCAGGCTGGTTAATGAACTGTGTAATCTCTTAAAAGGTTCCCACACCGTGTGGAAGAAGTTAAAAACACTCAGCCATCCTGCAGGGTGCATTTTGAATGCTCAGAGTTGGCGGCTCCAGGCATGGCAGACCCCACATGTGCTGGGCTGTACACTCTGCTCCCCACCCTGGCGCCTGGGTGTCTCATCCCTTCTCCACAGGTGACCGAGCCTGTGACAACAGTGTGGCACAGGAGCTCTGGCACATGCCCATGGCCACGGTGTGTTCACCTGTCCTGCTGTGCCCACAGGGCTGGTGGAGCTCGTTCCAGTCCACTGTCACTGCGGCTCTGCCGTATGCCAGCTACACAAACCTCCTTCATGCTCAGGACCTGCATTTCCCAAAGTGAACACACAACTTTGTGCAGCTGACAGAACATATTCACTCATTAAACTGTGGTGGTGTGGTCAGTGATAGAACTGAAGCTGAGTTCCTTAGGCCTGCTTAAGCAGGTCTTCCTCCTTTTGAAAGGATTGAAGCTTCAGTGAGTGAGGAGGCTGGGCATAAATAGCAGTGAACTGTGCCTGAAATTCTATATTCTTATCATAGCTAGTTTTTAAAATTGAAAACACATTAAAAATACATCCATTTTAGCACATTCAGAGCTGTCTTTCATTATCTACACAATGATATTTGCAATTAACCAGCCACCCAAACACTAACTTCAATGTCTCTTGGGAATGGTCTCTTTGCCGTATCTGTGACCCGGCAGCAGAAGTGAATGGCAGAAAGTAATACTGGGGAAGTTGGAAAGGAATGCAAATGCAAAATCTCTCAAATCAAAGCAGTTTTACCTTTTATTCAACAGATGATGTGGAAGCAGAAATTGCAGATTTGGGCTAAAAAGAATACGAGGAGGATGAGGGGAGGAGCCCTGAGGAGGGAGAAGTACAGGTGTGCCACTGGGAAAAGGGCACTGGAGAGTGTGTGTGGCAACAAGTTACTGTTGGAAACTTGCATACAGACTACAAAACCTAGTTTGTAGGCATCATTTTAATGTTTTTGGTCACAATTTCATTAATCATTGGGGGGGGGGGGGAGTGGGGGTGGGGATGAAAGCCATCTCATGAGTTTTCAGCCAAGTCAGACCTACCCACAGACCTGTTGTATCACATATATGCTATGCCTTCACTGTGTTAGTGATATACTGTCAAGGGAACCTTTGCTGAGATCATGCTTCCCCAGCATTCTACTTTTTGGTGTGGGAGCTGCTAGAACACTTGCAGCAGAACTCTGTGAGGTTGAAAGAAGTTCAAGTGTTCACTAATGCCTCCATAGATGTTAAGTGACATGCTGTCACTTCAAATGTAATGTTTCTCAGAATGAGCAGGGGGAAGTGTTTTAGGCTATTATTCTGCAGCAAGGACATCTGCCTGCAGGAGCTATGCAAGATAGCTAAAGGGTGTTTAAAATCTGAGGTATGTTAATTTTGAGTGTACTGGCAATGGCTGCATCTTTTCTTTGTTTTGCAGAATTGGTCTGGGAGTCTTATTGTGGCCTCCTTAACTGGTGCTTTTGGGTCGTCTTTTCTTTACGGTTACAATCTGTCGATGGTGAACGCTCCCGCAGGGGTAAGTGTCTGACTAAAGTGGAATTTAATATCAGTAGAGGGCAGCCTTGCCCAACTATTCTCTCCTCAACATCCTGTCTTTATAGTCCTCCTGATTACATAGTAGAAGGGGATTAAATGTCGTATAGTAGCATTGTTTGCCCAAAACCTTCTTTCTGCTTCACGTGAGGTTTTCACATAAATTTAGTAAGTGTCAGAGAGCTAAATGCTGCTGTTGAGGTGAATGGGTGCACATGGTTTACTTCTCACTCTCCCAGGTCCAGGCTAATCATGACTCTTCTTGCAAGCTTTTATGTGATAAAGTATTTGTAATGTCTGACTGGTGAGTATTCAGTGGCTGCATGCGCATGTTCAGCAACTTCTGTTCACATCATCCAATTCTAGAGGGTTGCACAACATTTCATTCCCACAGTACTGATATTGTAAATAATGCCTCTGGTTTCCTCTTAATGGGCCTCCTCTTCTGTGTTCTGTTGTGATGTCTTGTTTGGTTCTGAATTCTAAACTTCTTCATCTATTGGCTGCAACATGTGGGATAGATTTGATGAATAGGGCACTGTGAAATCAGTATACAAAATTTGTGGGGATTTCATTAAAATATCAGTAGTTACAAATGGAAATCTGAACATTTTGTTTTTACACTGGCTGTCTAGAGACCCTCAACTCAGTCAAGCACAGCAGAAAGCAATTCAGGGGTGTTGCAAGCAACACTATTTTGAAAATTAGCTAGTAAATATTGGAGATAAACTGTGCCCAATATTTAGTTCCTTTCCAAAATAGTTCATTTCCAAAGCTAAGCTCCTTCTTTTATGAAAATCTCCTATTAAAATATGTTGCTAGATTTATACCTAAGCAGGTTTTTCATGTTAAAGCTGGATGCAATATTTATGCAAATAACAAAAGAAACATTTTTTAAAATTTATGTTCTATATGCGGATTTTATTTGGTAAACCGTTGACCCAAAGGAGCAGGAAGAAACTCAGCCTATAGAAATCTTTAATTGCTTGCTTCATAACTTCTGGGAGTTTTCTTCAAATTCCTTTTACATACTAGTTATTCAAGGCTGGATAAACTGGATGTTAGCATGACATTTCCAGTCATCACTTTACCTTGCAGTCATCAGAGGATAAAAAACAGCTTAGAAAAAATCAGCAAGAAGCTGTAATTCTGTGAGCAATGGTATTGATTGTCCTGATGGAAAAATCCTTCCTGCGCTGCCTTGAGGCTGTCAACAGAGCAGTGAGAATGAACCAATTTCTAAACTTCCAAGTGCCATTTAAAAAATGGACTGTCCTGGTAGTCAGAGCTTTCTGTCACTTACTGCAGGATTAAGGGAAAGAAAGGATGATGGGATGTGCTCCTTGACAGCACTCAGAAAGTTCTCTTTGAATCATGCAATAGATTACAGGGGTGTGGGTGGGGAGGTAGAAGATGCAACCCTGTGCAAGATGCTAAATTCCAGGTTTTGTGCTTAATAACACTCCCAGGATTGTCTGGTTTTGTTTGAAATCTTTAGTGTGGCTCTTGTGCTGAAACTGGGCACTATACTGATGGCTTTGGTCATACCATTACAGGTATGCATGAAGTCTCCCTTGGTGTTCAGTGTTTGATTGAGAACTTCATAACTCTCTTATTCATGTTAAGCCGTACATTAGCTAGGGCTAAGGAGCAGTCCTACTGACAAGGAAGCTGTGTAGTTCAAGAAGAAAATACCACTTTGTCCTCTGGCCCTCTCTCCAGCTCCAGGATTAATGTGTGTCATCCATTTGCCTACAACAGACCACTTTTGTGTCCCTGTCCCTGGAGCTATGGTGACCAGGTTGAAGGGAGGAGCAAAGGCTGAGGTCATATCCATGGTGGGCAGCAGTGACCACATCAAAGCTGTGCTTCTTGCAGCACAGCAGAAGGAACCTTTGCCCCATCTGTTTTCTCCTGTATGTGACTCAATCAGACTGCTGCAAGGTGACCCTTTGGGAATTCTGATGTGAGATGACAGAAACACCAAAGCTGAGCACCTTGTAGCTGTAGGTAAAAGCAGCCTTGTAAGAGGTTATACTGGGAGTGCAGCAATTCCTACAAGTTGTGAGCTGTGTTTCTTTTATAAACTTGGTAGGAAGAATAATTTCTTGTGGTAGCATGTGGCTCACAGCTGACATTGTCAGATTGTCCTTCTCTCCATAGGATGCTGGGTATCTTCTTCCTCTGTTTACTTCAGTACAATTCCTCTGGATGCTGAAGTCCTCCAGCCTTAGAGAAGGACTGTATAATCCTTTGAGAAGTAGTGAAAAAAGGCTTGATTAGGACAGTTGACTAAAACACAGAATGTTTCCAGGATCCTTGAACTCAGCATGTCAGCAGGATGTCAGCCGGAGCTGATGGAGAGAAGGGAGTTAATTTAAGACTGAAGTGTTGAAGAACTAGATGTGAATTCTTGTGTCCATTTTCTTTCAGTGCCACAAATTGTGTCAGCTCATCAAACCACAGGGGAATTCTCCTACAGTTCTCACTGCTGGGCTTTATTTCAGGTCATCTCATGAGGCAGAGTTAGTTTAACTTCCTGATTGTTGCAAGGGGGAAATAAGCTGCACATTCTCTGTTCAGAACTGAGATTGCTTCCCACTCAGTTCCCTGTAGTTTTGTGGGAAAGAGCATGGCCCATCACAGGTATGATTCCCTGAGAAACCCAGAATTACACGTTTCCATGGGGTTGTTCAAAGAGTCACCAGAAGTTATTAAAAATATATGGGAGCATTTGACAACAGGAGGACAAAAGCTTTGTTTGAATACAAGATGAAGCTGTCTTTTTCTGAGCTGGATTTCTACAGTTCATTTCATGGGCTGATTGCGGCAATGCCTGTGAAACAATGATGTGCTTTGTGCTCTGTGAGGGAAGCAAAGTCCCTGCTACTTTCTGCTCTGCAGCCCTTGCCCTCTTCCTGCAGGAGGCTGCAGCTCTGAGTTCCTATGGCACAAGCATGCAGCCTGCTGTGACAGCTGGTTCTGTAGCTGTCACTGCGTGTGAATTACCTCTGTAACTAGGGGTAAGACAAGGAAAATATTTCTCTTCTTTTTAAAATATATCCATTGAATTCATATATGTAAAAATTTATATATTCCTTATATTTCTCTTCTCTTTCTCATCCCAGCACTACTATCATAATGAAGTGAGGCAGTTGAGAAAATAAGATACTGGTATCAGTCAACCACCATTTTGGTAGGCTTTGTTTAGAGGCTAACATTTTTGTGTACAGGTTTATGCTTTTAGTGTTATTGAGACACCTGATCAAAAACCCCAAGGGAGCTTTTACACAGAATTTAATGGATTCAAATCCAGTGGATTTGCTCTATCAAGTTTGTTTTGTTTCATGTGCATCCTCTGAAAACTTCAGTGTTTTATTAGCTTCCTATTTATTGGCAGTGGGAGTCCAGAGAGAGGTGCTAGTACATGTCAAAACATCCATCTATTACTAGTGAGTGTTTTAGTTTGTACTTTCTTTCCTTGAATATTTGCAGTTATTTGATGTCTCCTTGTAAATAACTAAGCTATGCTGAGAAAATTAGTCATAACACAAGGGGAGTGTAATTTACATGCTATTTTTAGCCATTATCATTAACAAGAAATGCTAATAGTGTTCTAAAAGTGTTTTCTGTCAGTAATCATTACTATCAGAAATTAATTTCAAATAGAAAAGAAGATGATTGAATCTCAATATAATCTGAGTATTGGTCTTAAAGAACTAAGATGTTACTACTTGTTTTAATGGCAGATTCATTTAAAATCTTACTCTGAGACTTCTAAATTATTCAAGCACCAAAATTACTTGTCTTTTTTATTTTTACTTTTAAGATTATTTTTAATTTTTTTCCCTGTCTGTTTAGAAACATTCAAGATGGGATGGGAGAAATAACCCTGTTCTCCTTTTAATTCAGGGCACAAAAAGTTTAATAGAAATTTGATAGATGGAAGACAAGAAATTGTATATTCCACCTTTACCTTTCTTAGGTATTTTGTTGATGGAGAGGTGATGATTTTAGTTTGCTAAAAGCCCTCAAATAGGATATTTCATGTGTCCAAGGCCAGACTTTAAGGCAAAGTTTGAAATTCCTAGTTTGAACAGGGAAAATGTAGTGGCTTATTATGCTGAGAAGAAACTGGGAAGAAGCAGTTAAAGATACAAGATCAAACTTTTGATACTGAAGAGCTTTGAGAGCTTTTCCCAAGTGTGCTGTGCCCTTCTGCTGTAGTGACTCCAACTTTCTGGTGCTGTATCCTTGCCAGAGCATCAGGCACCATGGTGGCATTTCCTTAGTTTTGAAACAGGAGCAGCACAAAAACAAGGAAGTTCGACTAAAGAGAAAGTAAATAGGAGATGTCTCTGCAGGCAAACAGAGACTGTTAAAACTCTGTCCTGGAGCTATAACATCTTTACCTTTTATAAAGATGAAGAACTTAGTCTAATTAAACATCAGGGAAGGGAAGTCATTAGAAGGCATCCTTAAAAACCTGTGGTTGTGCTCATGTGAGGAAAGCAAAGGAAGAGTGTAAACTTTGGCAAGTTAAAGGCTAAAGGGTGATCTCATCCTGGACATTCTTGTCTGCCTATGGAGTTTTTTCCCCATTGGGTTTGGTATTGCCTTGTAGTTATATCTATATATGCTTGCACTGATTCAGTTAGTTTTATTGCAGTTTTATGTATAAATGAGGCCCCATTTTTCAGAGGAGAGAGACACAAGAGCAAGAGTGATTCCTGCAGGAAAGCTACTGTGGGTTTTCTGGGGTTTTAATTCTGTTTCTCTCAGCTGTATTCCTCAAGTGTGATATTTTTTTTGCACATATTTTTATTATTTATTTTCTTTCAGTATATCAAGAAGTTTTACAATGAAACTTGGGAGAGGAGATATGGCTTCTCAATGGATGAAGGCACGCTGACACTCCTCTGGTCCATAACCGTTTCCATTTTTGCCATTGGTGGCCTTGTGGGTGCCATTATTGTTACCCCAATTGTGAAGTTCTTTGGAAGGTAAGTGTTTTGGAAAACTTGCATTTTCTAAAGTAGTTTCTCACTTAGTCTCTCTAGAAGGTTTTAATTTTATTAAAAAACAAAACAAAATAAAACAAAAGAAATCTTTAAATTCTGAAAATTTACTGTGCATTATTTGAGTCACAGAAACCATTTGCTCTGAACGGGCAGTGGGTTGAGATCTCAAGGAGTGTGACTTGTCAAGTATGTCAAAGGAAAATACATAAAATAGAAATGATTTCACAAAGGACTGGCAGAATCTTGTTTCATGAGTTTACTGAATATCTTACTGTAAACAAACAAAGCTATCAACATATCTCATTTGCTTCTTAACAGCATTTACTGTCATATGGTAATAAAAATTTACTCTTTTTTCAATCCTTTTGTCAACTCAAAATCCAGTTTGGAGAACTGGACTAGGATGAAACTCCCGCATGATCTTCCCCCAGAAGGGTGTATGCCATCCATTCTGTACCATGCAGTATTTGACCAAGTCTTGACCAAGTCATAGTCCTGAAAATATGAGTATTTTAGGAATGTTTGCATTGGTGTGTGTTTGCATTTTTGCTGCAGGTACTACCTAGGTATTTCTGTTAAATTTTTGTGTCATAGAGTCTTTCAAGTGGAATTTGAAAGGTCATTTATAATTTATCTATATTTAGAAGGGCATGGGGAAAAAACCCACCATTGTAGCATTCATCATAACTACTCATTTGAATTTTTCTTAATTGTAAATTCAGTATTATTTGATATCTTTTAGTCAGTTAAATCACAGGAGAACATCATCATTGAGGCTTAAATAGAAGTGTAAACCTCCAGTGTTCTTACTTTCCTGTTTCACTTCTTTACTATTCCCATTAGATTGTACTTTCCTAGGTCTATTTTTCATATGTCATTTTTCATCTCAAAGAGTGTTTTTTCAGGTTCCTCCATTTCATGCTTACAGCAAGTCAGTATTCTCAGCTGTTACCCATTCTTCATGAATTTATTTTGTCACTTCAGCACTTGATTTTCAATTTTTAAATATTTTCCATAGTTGCATTATTTATTTTTTCAGGTTTTCAATTTCTTCTGCCAAATCATGCATTTGGCTTTTACGTACTTGTTAGAAATATGAAACTGTACCTGACTCAGACTGATTAATTCTCAGAAAATAGTTGAGTCTTTATTAAAACAAAGTGAAGTAAAAATGGGTTCACAGAAGTCTAGAATTTTCAGTGAAGAGTAGAACAGCTTTGTGTGCAGGTTTGTTAAAATTGTTAAATTGTTAAAATAGTTAAAATGGTGGCTGATCTCTGTTGTAGATACATTTCCACGGGAGCTCATGAGGTTTCCGGGGCAGACCTTTACACTTGCAGACTCTGCCCCTGTTTATTATGTTTATCTCCATTAAGCCATGAAAAAGCTCTGTTGCAGATACAGAGTGCTGGAGCAGAGATGGGAAGGGGCTGTGGGAATAAAGGCTGCTCACCAAAGAGTGGTTCTTGAGTTTGCTGCTCACACTGCAGAGTGTTTGTCTGGTCTAGGAACCCAGACTGACATGTCATTATGGTAATTGAGGAGCACACAGTGAAATGTTGACAGAACAATAAAATACTTTGCTGTTAAATTGCTCAAGTGTAGGTTGGAGGGTTGTATCTATGATGAAGCTAAGCTCCATTTACACTGACACAGAATAATGAGCTAAGGGGGATTAAAAGCACTAGTCAGAAATAATGCATGACTTTAAAAGAACACTTTTGAATCATATTGCTGTAAAGTTAAAAACATAAATTCCAAATTACTGGATTCCTAGGCCCTATTTACTTCAAGAGACATGTAAAGTAATTTTTTGAAAGGGAACCTTCATCCACATAAACATAATTCCCAAGTTCAGACGTGGCTTTAACTCTTTGTAACTTAAATTCTCCTCTTCTAACAAAGAGGGTCTGCTGTTGTTTATCCTGAGCACCCAGACCAATATGCTCAAGGGATTGTTTAGGTCACTTGTAGGGTCTCCCTAAAAGGAGGGAGAGGCTGAGCATCACAGCAGGCTCCTCTCCTTGCTCTTGGTACCACAGCCAGTGGTCACACTCAGTGCCTTCGGTGAGAGACAGGGCAGTGCAAGGGCTCAGGGTCAGTGTGCAGAAATTCCTCTGTGCCATTCCTTGCTCCTCACTCCCCTGAGCTCCCCATGGACCACAGTCCCTCTGGGGATGTCCCTGCTCAGGCCTGGATCACCCTCTCCTCCACTGACCTTGTTACACCCTCGCTCCATGTCCCCATTGAAGTCACCCCTGCAGCCCCAACACTCCCAAAACCTTTCCACAGACACTGCTTTCCATAGCAACACCCTAAATGCAGTGTTCTCTTGTTTTCATTTCCTTTTCATTCTGCCAAAGTCTTTGTTTTTATCATGCTTAGTTAGGCTGTGCTTTTCTCTTCTCAGCTGCATAGAATGAGGGTTTGCTGGCCAACTTTTTCTCAAAAATATGTATTTTATAGTTTTTATTTAAATTAAAAGAGAAAAAAACAGTATCTTCAGATGAATAAGGTAAGACTTTTTTGACCCAAATGAACATTTTCTTTCCAGTTTTGTCATTATTTGTATCCCTTCAGCCACCTCAGAGTGTGTATCCATCTGAAAAATCTGTTCTAAACAGTTACAGACATCAGTCTGGTGGTTATGTTGTATAGACTTTAAATGAACTGTATCTAATTTTTCTATCTTCAAGCCATGTTATTAATTCAGTGTTCAAAACTCACTAGAAAGCAGGAAACATGATTAAAAATACAGGTGTTAAATATAGTTCCTTTCAAAAATGGATGCATCTGTTGTGAGAAGTTGGGTGACTTTTTCAATGGGTGTGAAATTTCCTGTTAATACTTACATATTGAAAAAATTAGAACTGGTGGGACAGTTTGCCACCTGCTCTAGAAATGAAAGGGATAGACAGCCTTCCTGGTCACTCCTTTTTAATTTATCCCTCAAACTTGAGCAGAAAGTTCTGAAAGATGAAATTAATTAAGCTGTTGGCAAATGAGCAATTTGGATGTTTTGAAAGTTTTAAAATATATTTTTGTGATTTGGTTTATGCTTTTTAACAAACTAATAATTTGCCGTAAAGAGTATTTCTTTTATTTGAAAAAAACCCCTAATATTTTATTTCACTGTTATAGAATGAAATAATTTTAAACTGGGGAAGAAATATGGAAACCTGTATTTTTATTAATTCCAATAATTTTTAGAAAAGCATTGATTTTTATTACTTGCATAAGCCCAAACATTTTTCCTAACTCTACAAGTAGGAAGTAATTTTCCCCAATGTATGGTTTTAATATTAAGAATTTAAGGATGAATTAAAATGACACAGGTGATGTCACAGTTGGGAAGTTCTTGAAGTGTCAAAAACTGTATGTAACATTAAAGTGCCTGTAGTTATAGCAGCTTATTGCTATTTGAAGTGTATTCTTTGGGTTCTCCATACAGTCATCTATCCGGAATATGCTTATTTATATTCATGTACAGAGCCTTAGACCTGGCACTTGGGTTTTAGGATGCATAAGCTGGCTCCTTGCTGTGCTGTTGAAGTACAGCTCTTTACTTATCTATGTTATATTTTCTTTTAAACTGTGGTGTAGGTTTGAAACTGTACCCACGTGGGTATAATGCTGTTTTTCAGAACGCCACTCATCTAAGAGGCAGTGTTTGTTAGGCACTCTTTATTTATAAATATTTAAGAATAATAGATTAGTGTGCTTCTAACATAACCAGATTTAGCTGCCATGATGCTGGTTTCTACCTAAACCATCTTTGCCTTTTAGGAAATGCACATTGGTGCTCAATAATGTGTTTGCAGTGGCAGCTGTACTGTTAATGTCCCTGTCCTTGCTGGCTGGGTCATTTGAAATGCTCATCCTGGGCCGCATCATCATGGGAGTGGATGCAGGTAAGCTTTGGTCACACTCTCCATGTCTGAAATGCCTGTGCTGTGCACACACTGCAGGTCAGCTTTGGTCCCACTCTCCATGTCTGAAATGCCTGTGCTGTGCACACACTGCAGGTCAGCTTTGGTCCCACTCTCCATGTCTGAAATGCTTGTGCTGTGCACACACTCTCTCCTCTTCCCCTGCCAGAATTTGCTTTGCATCAAAGAGGTGTTCCAGGGACTAGCAATAGCCACACTGATTTGACTGGGACAAAATGGCACACTAAGGGCTGGAGGATCTGATGTTTGGAGGAAACACTGGAATGGATGCTCACCACTGCTAACAAAGCTGTTGTTTCCCCACCTTTCTTCTTCCAGCGGTGGTAGAGTGGATTTGTTTCCATGCAATGAAAATCCCTTGACTAGAAGAGTGTATTTTGCTATTAACACTGCTTTTTGCTGTGTTTAGCAGCTGTTGGATCCCATGTTAATGCCTGCAGGACTAGGGAAGGTTTGGTACTTTATCAATTGTTCCTAGCAATATGGTCTTCCCAGTTTGAAAGTAAGCCATGAGAGCACTGCAGCACCAGAATGACCTGGCAGCTAGAGGGATGGGTTTCTGCTAATTTTTATCCCAGATTCCCATCAAGCAACCAAACTTCTGAAGCTGTGCAAACATTGTCATTGTACTGACCAGGGTCATGCATTTGTTTGTTCTGTTCCTGGCTTTAAACAGCATTCCAACTCTTATTTTATGCCTATTTTGAAGAGTTAATTGCAGCAATAAGCCTGTATTGAGAGGAACATCTGCTAATACTGTTTACAGTAAAAATATTCCATCTGACAATGTCTGCTGGATCTGACTGATGCACTGGGCTTTTTTTCCCTTACCTACACCAGTGTTAACATGATTTTGCTTGCTTTGGGATGAACAAATTTAAAATATAAAATCTGTTCTCCTGGAGATTCTCATCTCTGAGTAACCTTTGGTGCTCCACATCAAAAAGCAGCCTATGCACATCGCTGTAGATCTGTAACAGATAATCAATCCCATTGTTATTAAATGGTGTGAGACTAATTAGACATGCAGGGAAAATAATTCATGTTATGTATGGATAGATATAATTCTGCTCCTTGCATGTTTTTGTGCCACCCTTGTGAGCAGATTATCACTAAGATTCCTTTCAATACAAATTCGTTGCATACCTGGCATAATAAATATGTTTTGACTTAATATATGGGTTTTGTTCTTCTTTTATAGGCATTTCATTAAGTGCCCTCCCCATGTATTTGAGTGAAATATCTCCTAAGGAAATCCGTGGTTCATTGGGTCAAGTCACAGCCATTTTCATTTGCATTGGTGTTTTCACTGGTCAACTTTTGGGGCTGCCAGAAATATTTGGGCAAGTAAGTATTTAACAGACCTTTTCTGTGAAAGGACACAAGCATGCTCTAAGTGTCATATTTTCATATTGTGACTGGATTCTTCACAAAAGTGGAAAACAGAAATATTTATTTTTCGTTTTGAAGCACTTTGCAAAGTAGTTTCCTCCATGTCTTCTACAGGCACGTACTAAAAGCATGGCTAAGTTTGGTAGATGTGGCCAGCAGGTTCAACAGCTTCTGTTCTGAGTGGCTTGTGTGTGTCCATATGCAGATCTCCTTCTCCCCCTTTCTTGGTGTACATCTATGTTTTTTAGTTTCCAGTTTGTTTGGCCACCATGGAAATGCTTAAGAGTTTTTATATTTTCAATCTCTAATTTTCCAATGTGAGATAGAGCTGAAAAAGGCTTGGTTAGAGTTATTATGAGAGCCTGAATAGGAAGATGCTTGCTTAGTGATTATAGTGTTCCTTTTAGTGCAATCCTTACTTGCCCAGCTTTTAGACAAAGTGATAGAAGAGCAGAGTTAACATACACCTTTATGGAAAGATTCTCTATTCAGATAAGAGGTTGTCTTGCTGTCATAGGCTGAGATTAACTTGGTGGCCACTGGATGTCATCATTACTCTGAATAAATGAACTCCAGTTTTGTTCAGGCTGGCAACTGGAAATACAGAATCACACAAGAGGTAAGGCTGGAAGGAACCATGCTGGTCATCTGATCTGACCAGGTACTTTCCATTCAGTGATGATTCTTCAAGGCAGTGTGGAGGAAAGGTCTGCAGCAATCCTCTCACAGTGAAAATTGAACACAGAATCCCTTCTGTCAGCCAGAAAAAGTAGTAAGGAGCTGGAAAGTGAGAGGAGCTTTTCCCTCTCTGTCCATCCAAAGGCAACTCCTTTGTGAATACATGATACCATCCTCCCTGACACTTTTATTTTTGCTTGACCAGCTTTCTTATTCTGTCCCTTTATTCTGTTCAGCTCTCCTGAAGGCAAATGATTTGATTCAATTTACCCTTTATTGAAGGATTGATTTCTCCCCTGCCCATCCAAAGCAATAGATTTTAGGAAAAAACTTAAAATGGCTTTTATTGTGTGACTTCAACAGATGTCCCTTCAATTAGCTTGGAAGCAAGTCTACGACAAACAAGTGTTTGACATGTCAAGAGGCCAATTTGACTCCTTAGAGTATGGCAGCCCTTATGTAGCAGGAGTTTTTTTAATTTGGGTTTTTGAAACATGCATACACTTTTAAAGTTGAGGTGTCATGAAAATTCTTATTCCTTGATTTCAGCTCATTATTGCTGGTTTTATTTCTCTTCTTGGCTTCCTTTCATCACTGTTGTTGCTGCTACCAAATTACGGAGGTAGTGTTTCTGCTTCTACAACTTGCTTTAGTGTGAAGTTAATTAATATCTCACCATTGAAGACCGGCATTATGTAGGACGAAATATGCTTTATCTACAGAATTGTTTTCTCTAGATGGATAACATCAGCATGTAAAAGAAGCAAAGTTTTGGCTGATGTGGATCACAATATTTCCAACAAATTTATTGGAGGCAGCTTGAATATTCTAGCTGGGTATGTGGATAGGTGTTTTTCTTTTAATTTCTCTTGGTTTCAGTCAAGCCAGGATTTTTTTTCCTTAGATTTGTGGGGGTTCCCCTTGAATCTCCTTCAGTGGGAGGTAGTTTTATTTTGCTGCTCTGCAGTTGTTTGTTTCTTATCAGAATTTGTTGTAAATAATACTACTTACAAATACTTGTCTTCTGTCATAGTTTCTTGAGGTTTCTGCTGAGATTTGTCATGTGTCTATTACTTGTGAACTGAGCAATATCTAAGAGGTCATTAACCATTGTATCTAAGCATTAATGGTTTTAAAGAATGGAGGGACAAAAACAGAGATGAGTGTCTTGCTGGAAGAGACTCTTTGAAAAAGGGATGGACATAAGAATGGCTGTCAGCATGACTGAGGTCCTTCTTGTAAGAGGAGGTGACAGTAGTATTGCTTGTGTGGTCAGCTCAACAGAGGGAAGGGACAGGAAAGGACTGCACCTTGTTAATAAAAGAAAGAAGGAATAGAGTGACTTAATCTCAAAGACAATATGGATACAAGAATGGTTTTTTATAAATATTGTGTGAATAATTGCACACTGAAATTGATCAGAGTGATGTTTGGAACAGACTCCCAGCTGAAGTAACTTGAGCAGAAAATTAAAATTTTAAATTGGAGCTTGATGCATTTATGTGAATTACATGAGGTTGTTGCCTTAAGTGGTTCTGTAGAAGTCTCTCTGCAGAAAAGGAAAGTGTTTATGTTGGCTGTGGGGCATAGTGTTAACAAGCACTTATTAACAACCCAAGTGATGATTTCCTCTGTTATCAAATGCAAAAGTGTTTCTTTAAATGTGAAATTGTGATAAAAATAGCTCTAAAGCAATGAGTATTACTTGAGGCAATTCAAAAGTCCTTATTGCTTTTTGTATCTAGTATGTTAAGGAGCCCTAAACTGATTTTTTAGCAATCTTTCTTTTGTCAAGATTGGTCAAGGTGCAGCAGAAGTGATGTGGGCAGCCCCAGGTGCAGTGGTGAGGGGCAGTGTCAGCTCTGGCTGGGTTACTGGCTTAAGGCTGGTTGGCTGTTTCCTATTCCTTCAGTTTTCTCAAGCTTTCTACTGGAAGTGCTGAGGATTGACCATCTTCTCATTTCCTTCTAGTACTTTTCCATCCCAGTTCTATCAACTTATTCTCAATATTCTTTTGAATATTTTTTTTTCACCACCTTCTACAGTGTGCTTCCTCTCTCCTCCCCATATCACTTGTGATCTTTGTGTTTCAGATTAAACTTCACCTCCTCTGGTAACACAAGCTCTTTAGTCTCTTTCTCACCCTATAAGCTGTTGTCTCAAATAGTTCCTGGTTTAAATTCCAACCTAGGAGAACAAGATTATACAGCTAACCCAGATGAAATAATACTTAAAAAAAAAAGAATTATATTAAATATTTACTATTTTTCCTGGGAATATTTTGTCTGAAGTATTGCAGAAATGCATTTAATTCTTTTCTGTGTCCTGCCATATCGACGTGAACTAGACAACCATAACTGTGTCCAATTTTCAAATTATAGTATAAAAGAGCAAATGGGACAAAAATTTTGCAATCTAATAAAGATTGTAACACTTAAATACAGACAATTTTTTTATTCTGGATATATAGAATTCTATTGTATTTGTCTCCGAAGGTACTAATTTTAGAATGTGTTTCTTCAGTATGCAGTGCTTACCAAGAGTGACTATGTGAGAAAAGTTCCTGTTGTGATAACAGTCCTCTGCTGCAGTGACTTGATAATCTTGCTTTCCACAGTTCTAATTGCTTCCCATCCAACAAATTGCAACTATGCTTTTTATTCACGATTCTGATTCTTATAGGTCTGGGAAATTCCTGAGGTTTGGGAAACTGCACCATGGTAAAGGGGGCTGGTGATCAGAGTACAGAGCACGATGACTTCATGTGCTGGTGACCTGCTTCTCCCCACCACCCCAGCTGCTGAGAGCTGTGTTCTTGTTTTCACGTGCTGGCATCTTGTGTTCTGTAAGCCAGAGTCCTTAACTCTTCAGGAAGCCATGGCCTCTGTAGGTGACAACTGGGTGCAGGCCCACGGGTGTGCAATGATGTTATCTGCTGTAATGTGGGCACTGAATTATTGCTGCTGGCTACAGGATTATTTAATTCAGGCCATTTTTGGTTGTACAGCATGTGCAGCTTTCCATATATCTTACTGAAGGAAAAAAACAGATAATAAGATAAGGACAAACTATCTTAGACCTGTCACGTCTTCAAACACTGCCCCTCAGGTATTTCTGTTCTCGCTGTTTCTGTGATTCTGCAATTGAATCACCCAGCCTATTTTTCCTGACAGATTGCTCTTGCAAAGCAAAGGCCAGCGCACTGTCAGCTTCAGTTTTGAAAGTTCAAATTTACACTTACTGTCTTGGGGAAATATTGTCTGGCCTGATTCTGACATATTCCATGTAACTCTAGGTATCGCTCTAGCTAACTCATCTAGTTCCTCCTGCAGGGAATGTCCTGCTCCACTGGTTTTCCTTAACATGGTAACATCTCCTAAACATTGTAAACCATCAGACTGTCTATTCTACGGCTTCATGTTGTATAATGCAGGTGGGCTTTAACCTTTCCCTAAATTATAGAGGGTTTAGTTTCTGAATACATTTGCAGTAGTCACAGTGTTCTTATTTTCAATATACATTGAGCATCAGTATCTCTTTCATCTGTGTATCACTACCAAAAAGAAAAAAAAATGTTTCACAGTGGGTACATTGATTCGGGACAGGTAAAGCTGAAACAGTTGCCTTTGCCATGCTTTCCTCAGACCTCAGCTTTGAGCCCCTTTTCCTGTGCCTGGTGTGTCAGGCTTTGCCAAGCTGCAGTTGTTTTCCCTGGAGCTGGCCCCAGTGGCTGGCCAGCCCTGGCTGCTTCTCTGACTGAACAGCTGCTTCCCATTGGTACATCAATGGACAAATAGAATTCGGTTTTTGTCTGTTTACTTCTGCAGCCTTACTTTAAAAACTTCAAGTGTTTCTAGGTCATGCAAGCGGGAGCTTGCTGACTACATGGTTGCATCATTTCCCAGTGGATAGCATGTTACCCTAAAAACTTTGCTTTGCTTGCATCCCAAGACTCACCAGGGGAACACTTCCTGAATGAATCCATTTGCTGTGTTAGTGTTTCAAGGGAAAAAAACCCAAAAAACAAAAAAGCAAGGTAAAGATCCTGATGTGTCCATCTCTTAAATGTTGCAAGTAGAATAGGTTTGGTCATTCTGTTTTAAAAAGAGTGTAATCAAGCAGTACAAGGTACAGGAGTGAGCAACAATGATCAGATCTGGAAAGTGGCTTCTTGAGGAGAAAAATCGGGGTTAGACAGCTCTTGTGGGTAACCCCATGCTGGGGAAACACTCAAAGCATGAGTGCATCAGAAACAAAGTGTACCAGAGAAGGTGTAGAATTTATTCTGAAATGACATGCTGTCTTTTCTAGACTCGTCTCAATCTTTCTTTAAAACCACTTGGAATTTATTGCAAAAATCTTGTGTACATGGTTAGAGTTACAAACTTTATTAGTTGGATGTTATCTTTGTCAGAGAAGACATATTAATTAGTCTAATTAAACTTTTTTGAGGATTTTTAGCAGCTTTAATGCATATTTGGCTAGAGAATACCTGTTTTTAAAAAGGTATTTAGCTGGAAAAGAGGTTTGTGATACACAATGACACTGGCCAAATTGTCCTCCCCATAACTCACTATTTTAGCAAAGAAATTGTGCTACTGATATAAGTATCAGTATCAATTTCTGCAGCAAATTGAGCTAAATCTGGAAAAGGACCAATTAACTCCATAGACACTGTACAATATGTCTAGTAAGGAAACATCTCTGTGATGAGTCCCTTTCAGGTTAGTTTTTTTAGACAAGTGAGCCTTGCTGAGGAATAGTTGTGATAAAAATAAAAACTTCTGTAGATGCTGTGTTGCACTCTCATTTTCTTTACTAGACTTCTTAAAATGATGTATTTGATGCAACAGATAACTGTGTATTTAGGAAAGTTTATATAGGAATGTTTCATTTTGCTCTACCAAGGTCTTTTAAAAGTACTCCTTCACTTGCATAAAAGCAGAGAGAGATGGAATAGGTTGTACAGCCTGTGCAGTGAAGGCTGTTCTGAAAATAAGCTTTGATTTTATTTGTCAAAGCTTCATTTTCAGCATGATTTTGCTTTGTTTTTCTTTTTTTTCTTTTTTTTTTTTTATTTAACTGATCCTTCTTCCTAAGACTCTTGACTCAGATTCAAGGATTCCTTAAAAACTGTCAGTGAATTATAGATGAGTAGAGAAAGCAATTCCAAATAGCTCTAGGGACCTGAAGCCTGCAGGTGGACGCCAGTGGCAAAATGGTCTGCTGGAGATGCTCTTGAAATGAATCTGACACATTAGCATGATAACACAAAGTATGAATCAACGAGTTTCTGAGTATTTTTCTATGAACTCTTTTGTTCTGTATGTTTATCTTCTCCTTGAGCCGTAATAGTGACTGTAGTTAAAGATATTATTCTTTAAAATACAAGTGAGAATTTCAGAGTATAGAACAGAGAGCTCTTGTGGCAATAAGACACAGGTGCAGGCGAACTCTTGCAGCTTCTTGCAGAGTGTTGGAAATTAAAGCAGCTTATGCCTTATGCTGTCTACAGAATATAAAAAGGTGTTTGTACTTTCCATTAGAGTAGGACAAATGCCTCTACCAGTTTCGCATTTTCCAGCATCACTTGAAATCCTAAAGTATCCTCTCTGTAATAATTTCAAACATCTGGCTAGAATAAAAAAATCCTATAACATCTTCACTCTGCCTGGTTATATTCTGAAAATCTAGTGAACTGAAGCAAATTCTACATTGGGAGCCTGTAATTAGTGGTGTGGCCCAGAGTTCCAGTCCTGTTCAGTATCTGCATTAATGACCTGGATGATGGTGGAGCTGTTTGTATTTGCTGAAACATGCTGCTTTGTGGAGTCTACTTTAGTATATTAATTGCTAGCTCTTAATGAGTTCTTAAGAGCAAAGGTGAGTGTAGGACTTGGGAAAATAACATAGGAATTTTTCTCATCAGCTCTGGTTCCCAGTTGTGGGGGCTTTTGGTCAGGATTTGTCTAAGTTTAGAGCAAGAGTTTGAGGAGGTGATCTCATAGTACTCCTGGGAACCATTCTGCTCTTGAGCCAGGCTTGCAAAAGGTGGCTCCAAGTTACCCTGGTCCCTATTAATTCACTGGACTGCTGAGCTTGTACAGTACTTCTTAAAAACACAGAAGCAAAACTGCTTTATATTCATGTAGTAAAATACAAAACTGAATGAAAAGCTAAAGCCTTCCCTGAAGAGTGTTTTAAAACTTCTGCTAAGGATACAGGAGACACATTGGTGCTTATAAGTGGCTGCTCAAATCCTTTAAGGGGATGATGTTGCTAAGAACTCAGAGAAACACCCTTACAAAGGAAGGAATTTCAGGAAGGAATTTCAGGAAGGAATTTCAGGAATTTCAGGAAGGAATTTCAGGAAGGAATTTCAGGAAGGAAGGAAGGAATTTCAGGAAGGAAGGAAAGAATTTCAGGAATTTCAGGAAGGAAGGAAGGAAGGAAGGAAATATTTCAGTGCTCATTCAGATAGTCACTGATTTCAGCAGGTGTTTGATGCCTGCCTGCGCTTGCTGCAAACTGCTACCAGACACACCAACTAAGAATTGCTTGAGGCAGTGATTTTGAAGATGGAAATTCTTTTTCAAATATTCTCAGTTCTTTTCTTTTTCTAGCCATGGGACGTTTCCATCCTCTTTTCACAGTAACACATAAGGCATGAGGTTTCTTACTGCTGAAGCAATTTCCAAGTCTTTTATCAAGGCACAAGCACTTCAGTACAGGCTGTGGGTTGCTGATCAGGGACATGAAGGTCACCTCACCCAAGGGTTGTTTGATCCAGGCAAGGCAAGATGCTGCGCAGGCACCAGGCACAGCCTTGGTGGGTCTGATAAAAGTGCAGAAATGCTGCCAGGACCCCCTGGGCTGTTGCATATTCACAGTTCAGTAGGACCCATGGGAAGAGGTCTACTCTGTCATACCAGCCCTGCTGGGGGAATGTGGTAGAGTTGATAAATTTCTAATGGAGACATTAAGTGAGGTGCTTTGTTTATATCTATTGTGGATCAGCTGAGATTATGTATTTACTGGAGATTATAAATCAACTTTTTATCGGTTCCCCGAGACAGACACAACAGTATTTATTCATCCCTTTTCTGTACAGAACTCATTAAGTAATGCATGGGAAAACAGCTTTGTGTCTTCATATTTGCAAATGAGTTTCAGTCCATTAAAGTTATGCTGTGAGGCTTCAATTCCCAAAGTTGTAAAAACATATGGCTGATGGGCCATTTGTAATATTGAAATGTTGCAGTTTTGCATTTGGGAAGGAGAACATCTTACAGGAGAGGAGTTGTCTGAAAGTGGAAGTGTGGTTATGGAAATAAGAGCACTATGGAGATAGATATATAATTTACACTCAACAATGAACAAAATACTTAATTGCAGAGCACCTAATGCTGGGATGAGAGTTTATCATCAGTGAGGACTGCTGCTCATAGACAGTGAAACAATGCTCACCTGACTCTTGAGGAGATTTCTATGTAGCTGTTCTCTGCTTAATTAGGTCAGTTGGAAAAGCGGTAGACAAGCTTTCCTGGAAAGATATCCTTCAACAGATGTGAAGGAAAGAAAGATATCAAAACACCATGGAGGCTGATAGCAGTTGCTTATAATGTTCTCCTTATCCACTGGAACATAGTTAACACATGTAACTAAACTTAGAGCATTTGTTTATACTGATATTTAAAATATGACTTTCTGCTACTTTATCAGACTTAAAGAGGTGAGTTTTTTCACTTACTGTAGCTGACCTAATAACAAATAGTGTCTGTCTGTAAAACTCATCTTACCCTGTGTAAGTTGGACTCGGCTGCAAATGTTTAGAAGCAAGTGAACATTTCAGATTTTCCTGTTTCCTTAGTGCTTGAGTATTTGATAGTACCTACAAATCTATTATTAAGCAATAAATCTAAATTTGACCTGTGACTTCCTTCCAAGTGTGTTTCACACACTGGGGAGATAACCAGCACTTAAATGTTTTTGAAGGTTCTTTCAAGATTAACATTTCCAAACTTAGAGCATTTGTTTATACTGATATTTAAAATATGACTTTCTGCTACTTTATCAGACTTAAAGAGGTGAGTTTTTTCACTTACTGTAGCTGACCTAATAACAAATAGTGTCTGTCTGTAAAACTCATCTTACCCTGTGTAAGTTGGACTCGGCTGCAAATGTTTAGAAGCAAGTGAACATTTCAGATTTTCCTGTTTCCTTAGTGCTTGAGTATTTGATAATACTTACAAATCCATTATTAAGCAACAAATCTAAATTTGACTTGTGACTTCCTTCCAAGTGTGTTTCTCACACTGGGGAGATTATCACCACTTAAACATTTTTGAAGATTCTTAAATTTCAAGATTAACATTTCAGTTTTAGTTTCTATTATACATTGTAAA